>NW_002060949.1:1331382-1344543 GCF_000150275.1 Trichoplax adhaerens | reverse complement strand
TAATTTTTTTGATAAAGGTTTTTCTTTTGAAATTATACAACTGCATTATGAAATTTTTTAAGTGTTAAATAATCATTCATTCATTGCTAAAACTGTACAAGATAATGCTACTGTACTCGTAGTTGCTATGTTTGAGAAAACTATATTGACAAGTAGATACAAGCAACATGGCTCAATTTCTAGGTTTATTCATAATACATTGTATGAGTTAACATTTTAATCTAGGAAAGATAATTAGCTTACATATTACATACTACACGGTGAATTACATTTTTATAAAAGTTGTTGCTAGCTTCAAATTTAATTTGATGTAGAATTTTTAATATGTAGGGTTAATTGACGATAGAATAATGGCTATGGTAGGACTTTTAACAATAAGCTTTTAAATCAATATCTAGATTCAATAGCGTTACAGATCCATATTCTTAGCTATGTTATACGTGCTGTACTTGTTGTTCTTGGTAATAATTTTAATACAATACGGTATTGGGACAAATTTTAAATGTAAATAAGACAGCTAAAAACGTTGCGATCGTTCTGACTAATTTACTCAATTTTCTTAATAGGAGCTGATACTTTTTGATACTTGCTGCATATTGAATTTTTCAACCACGTATTCTTACTTTACAAATTTTATCATCTTATCTAATTTTCCTTGTTATTCACTAAAACCTGTTAGGATACAAGGGATTTATCTCAGATTTTGTACGCGTATGTAGCATAAATAAAATGAAATGCTGCAAAGGTATTTTAGATTTATAGATAGGCTATAAAATATTGTTTGACGTTCCTTTAACAAAAGAGCATTGGGTGTACTTACCATGAGGTAAATTAACTTGCTATAATTTTCTAATCGCGTTGGTTTTCACGCAGATAACTCCAGTAGAATGCATTAACTGTAGATAATTTATTAATTCCACTTGACAGTAAAAAATATTCCAGTAGTTTTGAGGAAACAATGAGAAATTGTTTCATGGCTTCCGTTTACTTTCAACTAGATGGTACTCATTAATTTCTTGATATAGTTACAATATTAATTGAAATAATGACTATAATTATTATCGTTTAATTCTTAGAGTCTAATTTTATACTTGAAATCAGGCTACGACATACTATAGTATCGATCTACGTAGACTATTTTTCAATAAACCAACAATATCGTAATAGTTTGCATTGGGCCGGTAAATAATATTAGAAAGTGTGGTGTACTCCGAAGATCTCGATGCATGGGGTTCTACATGGGCCTCGGGATTCTCCTTTTGCTATCGTAGTCCATGATCCGTGCAATATACAGTATTGTAGAAGGCCTTTAGTATGCGGTCTCTCGTATGCAAAATTCACAGAATATTGTATATTAATCTTCTATATACATGCACGTTAAATCTTGATTTAGATTACATGAAGACGAGGCTAGAAGCCTATGTTTCTACTTTTGATAAATATACTTCGTAGTGCACAGGTATGTAACGTCGATATTTTTAGACCTCGCAGTAGCATTTGATAAACTGAGCGTTCTCCTTATAATTTTTGTAGCATCTATTACGAAATTGGCAAGATAATTAGGCTATTAAACATTAAATTTTTGCAGACTTGAAGATACTTTCCTCTACTTATGAAGTAGTTAATACCGTTCTCAGTATGACATACTGCATCCAAATAATTAATTTGTACGACGAGTGTTCATAGTTTATGTAAGATACATATATACTGCATCTGGGATATTTGTGGCGAGCGTTAGAGATTGCTACTAGTGATACTATAAATTGAAGTTAGTTTTACAATTGCGAAAGACTGTGTACACTATCTAGTTATAGAATATATTTTACTATTAGCTCGTGCTTAAGCGTGTTAATGTTAGGTATACGAGGGTTAGGCTATACAATCCATACTCAATACTCGCTAATATATAGAGTGCAAGAAAACTTGATGAGATTTTGTTCCACAAGACATTGAAAACATTGAATGCTAATCATTGGTGTAGTGTATATTAGGGCCGATTACTTTAGTTAGATAGGAGATAAAATATCGATGATGTTTCTTGGGTCCGTAATTTTTCTACAGAGCTCTAGACCGCCTACCAAGGTCCACTAAAGTAAAAGTCGTCAGCATTCAATGATTACGATCCTACAAACGTGTAGCTTTTGTCGGATTATCTATCATTTTTTGTTAGCTCTCAAACCCACCAATAGTATCCATAGGCATGTATGTTGTATATGTGTGTAGATATTCGATTGTATGGGATTGGCTACTTGTGCTCCAAATTTTCATAACAATTAATGCGCTGAAAGCATGAGCAATTGAGCATGCTAGAGTTTTACCGTTGTAAAGTAGTGTCAGTACACAGTAGAGCTTAGTAGAGCGCACTGCCATAATTAGGGGATCAGTAAAATAATAAGTGAAATTCCTTTTATAAATTTTAATAGTTTCTTTTTCTTGAAAGTATACTTTTGTATAGCATTAACTATTAATTGAGAAATGATATGGATGATATGAATTATGTACAATATTTAGTTAAAAAAAAAAATGAGTTTTAATCTACTATACAACTTTATGTGGCTTGGATACAACACAATTTACGCTTTTGTTTTAATTAATTGGTTTTTTTCGAAATTTTTAATTTATCTATTATGCTATCGAATGCATGAACGTATGTATGTGCGCTCCGCAGCTATTTTTATTTGACGGGAAAAAATGAATGAAATTCTACAATTTGCATACTTTTATAAAATTCGCATTATAACGCGCAGTACGTGGAACTGTGACGACTCCGCCATATGTTATAGTACTGTATTTTAGGCGTATTTTCATTCAGTAGAACTGATGGAGCTCACTCACACTAATCAAGATAGCCGGAGAATAAAAGGGACTACTCAAATTTAGGTGTATTTTCTGTAGCCTGGAGATTCTAAAACTATTTTTTTTACAGTCCAAAAACGTGATTTGGAGGTAAATCTACCTTCGTGATCGAATGGTCATGCTGGCAAGGTCATTCTTTTATATGTCGAGTTTTAAGAGTTATTCCTTTTGACAGTACAGTACTGAAAGAAAATCTTACAGTGTATATACTGTGAAGTCCCTGTACTGTACACTGTACTGGACTATACTGTACTGTACTGAAGCTTTTTCTTTTATTTTTTTTACTCCATTTGGCGTCAAAGAGTTCTGTACAAATATTTACAGAGGACTGTACTGACTACTGAGTGAGTAGCACTACTGTATTGAGTGGAGGGTACAGTACATTGTACACTGTAAATTACAATACAATGTACTGTAGCCGGACTGTACTGTACTGTGTTGTATGTGTAGACCAAGGCTGTTCAGTCATTGTAGCACTGGTGTACAGTATTAACTGAGCATACTGTAACCGTATTGTGCTGTACTATAGTACACTACTGGAAACTTCAGCGAGTGGATGGCAAAAAATTCGATTTGTAGACTGTAGAACTTGTTCATAATCTATCTACTGTTAGTACAATTATTTTCATTTGGTTTTATCTTTTCCAACGACACTACAGGTTCAAATTGACTGTAGTTGGAATGGACATCGGTGCGATTCAAGTGCACCGTTTTAGTTTACCGCATTTACCACTGGATCGTACTATACCTAGGCATGTATTAGCTCATCGTCGTGGCGCAATCAGCTTTAGCTCAGGTTCATCGCTCTTTGAAGGATTACCAAGATTAGAAGTAAGTTACTTAAATTAATAATTATTTAATGCGATGTGCTATCCGCTTCCATCTACCACACGTTACTGCGCCTTTACAGTTCATACGGTGTTGATTGCCTTCTCGGTTTTGGTATACTGTACTGTATGATAACGATGAAGAAGCTCTTTTTTGTCTTGGCAGTCAATACAATCTTCTTTTTATTTTAATTGAAAGTGTATAGTAGAGTCATAATTTAACATGGAAGGTGATTTTATTCGATGTGATTAGTATGATTTCCATCGTTGGCATTTTCTGTACAATAGCGTTCTTGTAAATCATACATTCAGGTACTGTATGTAGTACGTATACTGTACTCATTTGATACTAGGTAATTCAATTAATGACGACGGTACGTGTTCATATAATTAAGTACAGTACAGTACAATACAGTACAGTACAAATCTTTTCACTACACTACAGTATATTGTACTGTACACTATGGAAGTTTTTGTTCCTGCGCACTACACTACAATAAGCTAGACTACACTAGAGACTTGAAAGGGTCTCTACTGGACGTACTGTAAATTGTCAACTTTTGAAGCGTGTACTCACCCACGCACGTATGTTTATTTACTGACCAAAGTTACTGAGTATTTCAATACTAGAACTCATAAATGAGCAAGAATACGCACAGACGATTATGCCAAACTAAACTTACAAGTAATGGCACGTTCTATCATGAATTTAGGATCCATATTAGTGTAAATAGGCTACAACGGGACAATACAATACAGTAGAGTACTGTGCAACTGCTCAATTCTTTTCTGAGGTTACCGGTAGAGCGGTAGACAATTGCAACTGGACAGTACCAATGTCCTACACTGGTGTAGTGTTGAACGAATAAAATGCTAATTGAATTCCGCCACGTTTAGCATAAAATATTGCAGACTTGGTTACTTTTACCATCGTGAATAATATTCATGGCCCTCACATTCGATACGCAAATTCATTTTAACTTTTGTCACGAATTTTAGTACAGGCATTATTGGCGTACTTTTCATCAAAGATTGAAGGTACACTTGTAGTTCTGATAAAGTAAAAACTGACAGTATATCACCTATGAGCAGAAGAATCCATCCTATTCAGACTTGCTAAAGCTTTACCCGCTGAATATGTAGAAGTAACATTAATGACTGAAGAGTAAATTTGAATATAGACGGTACTTCTACTTTTCGGTAAAATGTAGAATATACCGAGGTCATTGCTGTCCAAGTTTCAACATTTTTTTCGGCAATCCTAAGGGCTTCTGTTTTGCCACATAAAATTCTCATGTAACAAGCATTATGAAATACAAAGCCAGCAAGACTGTATCGTATCGACCAGTGTGAATTTCATGATATTCATGATTTACTTAGCCACCATGTTGCCATAGTCATTCCTGCGTTTTTACTGAAGGATGTTGAGGCTTTTGCCTTTTATCAATACTCCAATATTGAGTATATGCGTGGACTATCTATAGTCCTTAGTCCTAGCCATTGGTATTTTAAACTAGATATTAAGTGGCATCGTTGAATATTACATGAGCCATATTTCCGTGTTATTGTACAAAATTAGTAACGTAATTGCTGCATGCTGAAACTGATTCAATACATGTTGATATATTACGGTAATGTACATCGTTTATTGAAATATCAATACAGCAAGTTCTGAACATCAAAAATGAATCTACGTCGAATTTATCGTTATTAGTAGGTGTGGGAGTGCAGCCAGGATTCCTGTAAAAACACTCAAGTGTACTTCATGTACTCGTATGATATGTGTTGATATATAGTATTTAGCGTTGGCTACATACGGTACTGTAGTTGTACATTCGTAATTGAAGATTTATAATACATCAAGTCTGTCATTTCAGTGACTACAAGCACGACTATTTGTATGACGGTAATAGAAAATTTATAGCAGTAAATACCTCATGGTTGATGATTTGTAGTTGGTGTTATGTTAATTACATGCATACGCGAACATAGGTCTATTAATAAAATTAGTATATTTATATTGAAGGGGTTTGATACACGGCAAAGTGAATGATATCGTGTGATATACGGTATTGTTGGAAAGTTGAGTACTGTATTCTAGATTGTGTTGGATTTACTCCTAGGTCAGCCAGGATGAAAATTGTACATTCATCACAGAATTACATTTAGCGTATATTATTTAAAGCTTCTCGGTAAATCTATCGAAGGGTAATGCGCAACACCGCAGCAGAGTAGAGTCAATGCCATATTATACAAATGAATACAGCAGTAAATCATAACATAGCGCCGTAAAGATTTTAAACCCAAATTTAAAATTGCCGATATTCTTAAATCGACTAGGAGAAGATAAAATTGAGTAGTTGATCTCTATTGTGTTTTATGTAAGATTAGTATTCTGCTAACTATATTGTTGCCACAATTCATTTTTTTTGTATTGAATTTAATGATAGAGACGAGGTGGTATCTCCTACGATCGAAACGATATTGATGCGCAATACGTTCGAATGCTTGGTAAGTTTCAATTACTTTACGATTAAAACCGTGGGTTAACTAACTCTAAATCATATCGGAAATACGCTTCAGCTTGGAGTGTATAATGTATTTATGCAGCATCGTAAATCCTAGAGGTAGATTGGCGCGTGTTAAGATGCACTTTAGAGTATAGTCTGTAGGCATAAGGTAGAACGTAGGTAACAAACGTATGATATGAATTGATTGGTCGATATTTCCCTTTGGCTTGTAATGAATCAACAAAATGAATTTGCTACTAAAGCTGATTTGGTTGACTGTAGGATAGCTGGCATTAGAGATTGCAACTTGCTGTCTGCAGAGTTTAGTTTGGTCTAGCTGTACAGTACAGTACTGTATGTGCGAATTCGATCAATGGAATATCCATTTGCAGTCCTTAAATAACAGTGTCCAATTTGATCAGTGGAATATTCATTTGCAGTCCTTAAATAACAGTGTCGAATTTGATGAATGGAATATCCATTTTGCAGTCCTTAAATAACAGTGTCCAATTTGATGAATGGAATATCCATTTTGCAGTCCTTAAATAACAGTGTCCAATTTGATGAATGGAATATCCATTTTGCAGTCCTTAAATAACAGTGTCCAGTTTGATCAATGGAATATCCATTTTGCAGTCCTTAAATAACATTGTCGAATTTTTCATTGATTGATTTCCGAACGAAATGATGAAAGATTTAAGTTAAGCGTTCAATGTAGAATAATATTCAAGCAAGTGCGGTTGAAATCGTGTTGATTTCCTTGGAAACTGTTGACACTCGTCTGGCACGGTACTGTCCAGTGCATGCGAACTCTGTCAGCAGTGAGTGTACACTGACATCATACGATAATCTCCAGTATCTGGTGACAAAAGCTTACTGAGTACAGTACTGCCATACAGAAGCTGTAATTGGTATTTTGTCTGTCACACGTCCGTCCCACCCTGTACAGGACTGTACTGTACTGTACACTGTACTGGACACTGTACAGTACAGTACACGACTGTACAGTACTATACACTGTACACGACTATACACTGTACACGACTGTACTGGACTCACGGTACGTGTCCAAAGTGAAGCAGTCGTTAGCCGTATATAATGCCATCCAGTAATATCATTGGCCATCAGTTACCGTTGAAACGTTGAAACCGCAGCGATGAGTGTTTGCTAAAGTTTTTTCTTTTGCTTGAACACCATGATATTGTACAGGTGACATTGGAATACGAAGAAATTTGGACAAGTCACGTAAAGCAAATCGACTTGGTAGTATGGCTAGATTGCCGCAATTGCCTTCATCAACATTGATCAACGAAAACGGTAAAAAAATATTGTCAGACTTATTCAATGCGTGTGTGTGTGTGTAGCAGGATAGACAAAAAGTCAACATGGACTCTTGTATTTGATATCACTTGTCTACTCTACAGTTATCAGACTACTACAACCTTTGTACAGCAGTAAAGTATGGCAGTAGATGGCTATTGAAATATGCCGCTTGTCGGCTAATAAACGCTATCATCCAACGAGGTCTATATACAGTTCTACCAATACTGTCGAATAAAAGAAAAAAGCTAAACCACTTCAAAATAAAATCTGTCAATATAAAAGTAAATACTCTACACGACAAGGTAGTTTATGAATCATCACTCTTCACACAGATAAGATAACTCACGATTGTAGATCCATTTTTACATGTGTTGTCATTGATCCAGAAATAAGGGCAAAAGCACTGTCATACTAGACACTTTAATGTACAGTAAGTAAATAGATGCAAGATGAATTGCAATGCTACTGCATACGATACGGCATTGCCCTGTGCAAGATGCAATAAAAAAATACTTCAACTGTCGCTAGAATCAGCGATCGTTTGTCATTGAAACGTATTTGCAAGCAAGCACTGGCAATTTTGGGAGAGGGAGGCCATGAGAATATCGCACAATTTGGAATTTCTTTACCAAAATAATTTTCTTTGTTGTTTTCCATGATACAGTATCTAGAGATAGAGTAAAGTTAGGCTGTTGCCTATACGTTTCTTCAATCTAGACATTTCCTTATTACAAATAGTCATAGGCACTTTAGGGATAATCGGATCCAAATTTCAGTCTGCTTATAGGCCGTATCTGTTGATTGGAACAAAGGCAACTTTGACGTAATTTTTTTTTTTTTGTCATCTTTTCCTCATCACTACTTTGATGAGAGTAATAGGCCACTATGGAGACTGTACTATACTATGGTGCGTTATTACTCGATGGGAAATTGCATGTAGTCCTAAAATATACCATACACTAGCGTTAGTTTATTTTTTGATCATGCCGTAATTAAAATGATAAATTTGATCAATGAAAACCAGTTTGTTTACTCATGATACACCAATATGCTCGTCAATTGCGATTTAAATTAGGTTGATCGGGTGATAGTGTTACGCTAGAACAATTTATGTTAGTAATATACTACTATTTTTTTGAATTTGCTTTCAATGTCTATTTGTTAACATTTCTATACATTATTGTCTCTTGTCGTTTAGATACTTCAACTACAATCAACGAAACTACCGTAGACAATTGTACTGCAAGGCGGCGTTATAGAAATTGCATGTTGTTACGACGATCAAGTATTGGTACAAAATTTAGTGATAACAAAAGCTATTTCAATGCATCCAAGCACACTCATTTACCGACGCTGGTCTTGGACACCGAATATCCTGGCCTAACGCAGGTAAATAAGTTTTTTGTTACTGTATTCTATTCTCATGCTATTAGCTGTAAATACGATATGCTTACCATTGCATCCTATTCAATGACTATGCTTACAGTATTTCTATTATGGGTCAAATTAAATTGAAAATAATTTCAACATTTTATCCCTGCTCTTACAATAATGCCTAGTTGTTGTCCACCAACAAGACGCTAATTGCAATCTAGTACACTTCAACTTAAGCAATACACCAAAGTCTTGTTTTTCTAAAAATTGTATTTATTGGAAATCGGATTATACGTGCACAGTTCACATTGACGTCGGTAACATCCTCTTTAGTGCTGCCATAGACCAAAGTTAGACAATGATATTAGTGAAGCATTGTCAATAACCATCAATAAAGTACTTCATAACTATTTTACGGTATCACATTGAATCACCCACCACTCACTTCTACTTATAGCTTTACATGATGATCCAACAGACTGACTAGTTTCGCCGTTTTGATATGGAGCACAAGGCATATACAACAGTACTGTTCACCCGTATATAGCACAGTAGATGTGGACATTTTATAAATATTGCGTCTTGTTACTATGTTACGTCTGAACGCGTATTGTTTAATTAATAATATTATTATCATCATCGGGTGAAAAATTATTGTTTATTTGTCTGACAAGTAGAGAGATAAAAATGGAAAATGGAGCATAGAAGTACGGTATATTTTAAATGTATGTGATTTTACGCTAATCGGGACACAAT
Organism: Trichoplax adhaerens; assembly: GCF_000150275.1. Lineage (NCBI taxonomy): Eukaryota > Metazoa > Placozoa > Uniplacotomia > Trichoplacea > Trichoplacidae > Trichoplax > Trichoplax adhaerens. The sequence goes on along the minus strand of NW_002060949.1, from coordinate 1,334,897 downwards.
AGTTTACCTAGTAATATCATCTAGCAGCGATGGTACGTTGTATCATTCTTTCATTGGCAGTGCAAGATACCATCTTTTCGCAAGTGATTGACCATGTCTACCTTGGTATACATACATACACCAATTGACACTTTCCAAATAGAAATCTACTTTCATCTCCTTGACATTCTTACTGCATTAACGAAATATCCAGCTAATAGGACCTATTTCCTCATCAATTTCCGGTAAAAAGTTAATCGATGCTTTTCAAGTCTCATACGTAAAAGCCATATTGCTGGCATTACTACTTTTCATTGACAGCGATTACACAAGAAGCTAAAATAGTTGTTGGCGCGGTTCATAACAGTGCATACTTTTATCTTGATCGGGCAGTCTTTATAGCACTCTTGTTAACTTTAATTAAGTATACTACAAAATAAATAGGCGGATTCCTGTCATTACTTGCATGGAACATATTTTATACTGCCTGATTTTCTCATATCCTTAGTGAGTCATTGCAACGACTGAATCATTTTAAATGAAGAAATTTTAATTTGAGATTATATTGATCGTTAAAATCGATTGCTATCTTTGAGCTTTTAATAATGCATAATCAAACTTTAATTCTTTTATTTTGCTTTAAATCATTAGACGATACGATAATTTTCGATGCCGTATAAATTGCTGCATTTTTACATACCATTACATCCATAAAATGTACTTATGTAATTTATGAATACCAGTCGATTAGTAAGCGTATTAACAATACATGCAATTTCATTACTTTGTAAGCCACAAACGTATCACAAGAATTTTATATATACTGTACAGTATATTGAATAATAGTGTTGATCATGACACTATGTTCTCATCCTAACAGTGTTTAGTTTTATATTCAATTAGCTCATATTTGATGCTTCAGGGTACTTTATAGCTTCAGGCAGCAGACTAAATTGCGTTACTTCATTCTTGCAATTGACCATTTTGCAGGTGTTGTCATTAAGTGAATTAATACGTTTATATACAATATTTATGAATCGTTGCTACAGTATTGTGCTTACTAAAATGTATAAATAGCTAACATATTGGCAAGTAAGTCTTGAAACAATAGTAAACGCGTATCAATGTATAATTGCTCTATCGACAACTAGCAACTATAGATCGTTGTTATACACTTATAACTTGTAAGCATAACATCGTAACGTATTGACCACGAGATATAATCAATTTAACATCCGATAATGATAGCTATCATACGAGATATGCTATAGACCAGATCGTTGAGTAGAGTTGTAAGGGAAGAAAATATTTTATAACTTTGCACTCCTGAAACTTCGTGTTAATGTACAGTATGACGTAAAGGTTCTAGTATTGATCCGGTTCTACAGGATCTTAATGGATTAATGAACTACATGTTTTTAAAGGATAACATACGATTATTATTTATATTGTATATATATATACATTTGTATCACAATGTGATAGTTGGAGTGTAAGGTTATAAATTTAACTTGATCTAAATAGTTACTGTTAAAGCTTGATATAATGCATCATTGATTTTCGCTAAATACGTACGCAAACTGTAAAACTGTTGATATGCAAAAAAAATTATTATGCTTTGTATAGCAAGACAATATTGCCTTATACGGTAGTTGCATAAATCAGATTCAAGAAGGATTTTAATAATCGCAGATTCCTCTCACCGTCGGAGACGAAGCACCATAATTAACTTAACATACCCCAATTTCAATTCTACCTTATCAGTTATAATGATCGCTACCGGGTTATCAATTTCAGATAATCAGCAGTTGATACTGTATTGAATTCTATAGGTATTTATTTTTTTAAAATTCTCATTATTTTTTTTAATATTCCCTCCTCAAGCACGTAACTTCGAGCATGCATATAAATTAATTAAATTTACAATATACGCGTATATTGTAATAGAGATGTGTGCGTATCATCCTGATCATTAATCGAGTTATTGTTTATGACGTACTGTATACATTTTGGCGTTTTATCTATTATATTAATCCTTTGAAGTTCCCTTTGGCCTTATATAGTGTATAATCGTTATTGCAATAGACAATATACATTTCAACGGTATGATGCCATACAATACTGTACTTGTACATATTTTAAGAGACTGTACTATTTAAAAGGGGCTTTAGTAGTTAGCACAGATCTCGAGATATGCATCTTGAACTACTTCAGCTCCGTATAGTATATATTTGGTGTTGTTTTTTACCGTTGTGTAAACTACATTGTCTGTGCGGCACATAGAAATTATAACAGAAATTTTCGTTGTTTTGTACCTTGCAAAGAATGTTTATCGCGGCAATGCATTGTAGCTCCTCAAACTTTACCGGATCCCCTATAAGTGCACAATGTACAATGTTAAACGGTGAATCGAAGAGTCACTTGGGATCTTATCATTCCATCCTAAATGATAGTATAGTACTGTGATAATATCTTGTAAGCTTATAATCAGGCATGTAAACGAAAATATTGCTAATAATCCAATATTAGTTACGATAAATTGTTATTCATAGTAATTCAAGCCAAAATTAATTAATACTTTACTTTATTAAATATATAATTGTAATAGAAACGTATAAAGTATTTACAAAGCTAATAATACTATACTGTAGTCAGTTACAAGTTAAATGCATTTACCAATACAATACAAATAATGGGAAAAATATAGATCTGCTCGACTGTATACTATACAATTCAGGCCAGTGGCAAAGAGCCTATATTTATCCCCGTTATTGTAGATTTTAGTCCTCGGGTAATAATTTCTTGGTTGATGATTTAGCTTTAAATTATGGCACATATTGATTCTTGTATGATATAATCTATTTATATGTTACATTCATATATCCACCAATATAGAAACTGATTGTTGATATTTCACAGATGTTATTAGATAATGCCGACGAATGGGAATTTGATACAATAAAACTGGATTTAGTAACAAGAGGTAAGAAATATGCTATTCTAAATCAGGGTAATATTACCAATTCGTTTCCTTATTTAGTTTACCGTAAAAGAATGAAGGTTTTCTAAATTACTATAATTCTAATTCACATCTGTGCAAGGTACACACACCCTGCAAAATTTTCTCATTTCTTAACGATATACTTAGGCTAAAACTGGTACTCTACGCATTTTTACATATTATCCCTATAAATATATGAATAGCTAGTAAATTTCATGATATATATATATATATATCTATATCGATTGATAATAGATCAGAAGTATTTCTGTAAACAATAAATAAAGCAGTAAAATTTTTCTTTTATTTTATCATAGACTAGCGTGACTTGATACTAGAGACCTATATACATAAACTTAAATATTTTTCATAGTTATGGATTTAAACTTTTTCTCTTTATGCGATATTTCGCTATTTAGGCTTTGTTCTGTACGGATAACGTTAATATTTGATAGTATATAGGCTTTACTGACTCGTATACTTTAAATTTATGCCCATATACCTTAGGGCATAATAGCTTTTGATATACTGAGGC
>NW_002060949.1:852695-1331332 GCF_000150275.1 Trichoplax adhaerens | reverse complement strand
ATTGCGTTAGTTTTATTAACTTCAGAAAGAGTTCAAATTAGTGCAATGATTGATATCCTTTCATTAGTTGCTAGACCATCTCATGGTTAATTATACCCCGTAACATTATTAGTGGTAGAGATTAAATTGTAGTATTAAAAGTGTATATATACATACATGAACAAAGTTATTTATACAATATGGCAATATAGAAATGCCTGTGTTTATAATTTATTGATAATTTCGGACTTTCTTGTACGGTATGAGATCTTTGATAATTCATTGGATATTTGAGGTCCTTGGTATAATGAGTCTTTCCATTTAGTGAATTAGTATAAGCTAATCGCTACATCGATATTTATACCCATAGGGAGGCTTAATAACATTGATTCAGTTATTTAGGAAACACTTGATAGCAACCATATACCGTATAGTAAATATAGACCTAATGGGTTGAAACCTACTGTAGGCAAATTAGTTTCTGATAAGCTAGTGCATACATAACCGATCGATGAGTATTTTCTTCTTATCATGTACTAATGAGGGTTGCATAAGGGATTATTTTACACGATCCTTTCTAATAAAAATCATTGTCTATAATTTAGGGCTATGAGGTAGGCTATGCTGTCTCACATAATAAAATCTTTACACAGCCATATTAAGAATTGCAGACAATTATGTATTAATATTAAATCTTACGTACTCATCTAACTTACTTTATAACTTGTAATTACTTATTCTTTACAACATCGTACATATCAATTAACTTTCTCTTTATACCTCAATGTAATATTTTTAAAATAGGTCATCCGCTATTTAATCTTGCCATGCATCTATTTCAAAAACATAACTTAATTGCTACGCTTGATTTGGACGTTCTTAAATTGATGCGATTATGTAGTAAGTATTATATGACACAATAATTAATCGCACGTTATCGAATCATTTATATTAGATGTTACATGGTATTATATATTCTACGTTCAATTGGCTACTTAAAATGTGATTTAAAATTTTTATCATTCTATACGAGAACTTTTTATTGGCGCAATTTCAATTAATCGTATTTATTCTCATCCTAGAACTTATCGAAGAATCATACCATCGAAGAAATCCATTTCACAATTCCACTCACGCTGCAGATGTCACTCAAGCAGTACATTGCTATCTATTGGAGGCCAAGGTGAAATCTTACCCTATAGACTTGCATTTCTTACGGTGTAATGTTGCGCTTTTAAATGCGATAAATTTTTGATATTGAAAATTCGTATTGTCATTAGCCTCTCATATAATTCAGGGATAAGGGAGTTTTTTCTAGATTGAGGACGTTGTCAATTTCCATGATAAAGGATTACATTTAATTTTATTAATAGATTGCCGATTCCTTAAGCGAAATCGAAATATTCTATTCATTACTAGCTGCACTTTTGCATGATATTGACCATCCAGGTGACATATCTATCAATGAATATATTCTGCTATTATTCAAATATGCCATTACACTTAAAGATAACTTTATAATGTCTGCTTTAATGCTGGTCACATTAGGAGTTAATCAAAATTTCTTAATCGCAACTTCACATTTTCTACCCAAAATATTCGGGGTAAGTCCCCCTTTATTGGATTAGTTTTATTAATATTTTTTCTCAGTTTGTATGTATATATGAATTAATCCATAGGTTATATCTGTCCTGGAAAATCATCATTGTCGTGCTGCTATCGCTCTACTGAGAGACTCTGGTGTTATCGAACACTTACCAAGTAGCCAGCGGTAAATTTATTGATTTTAGTGATAAATTAGTTAGCTACGTAGTGCATGAGATATATTTTTGTTATCGATAATAAAAATTTTTTATTATATGGTGCACTGGTACTATATTTTGGTAGGCGATTTATTGAAGATCAAATTGTTGCGTTGATTTTATCAACTGATATGGCTAAACAGCAAGAATATCTATCCAAATTTAAGGTACCTGACATGCTTAAAAGCATACAATACAAGCTGTTACTAATCTAAATACATATGTCAAGTTGAGAAAAATGACTATGATAACCTGATTTTTCAGTCAGTTGTATTTATTTATTTTACTTGAAGTCATTATAATGCCACACGCTTGTTTCAATTTCAGTTACTTGTAGATAACGACACCTTCAATATCAATAACCATGATCATAAGACCTTAATGCTACAGATTGCATTAAAGTGTGCAGACATAAGTAATCCTTGTAGATCATGGCATCTATGTTCGCGATGGAGTAAAAGAGTTACATCAGAATTTTTCGATCAAGGTGGGGGGTATCCTCTTATATGAAATGCCATGTTTTCGTTTTGTTGCAAATTATTTAAATAAATATTCTGTTACGCGTTTACAGGTAACAAGGAAAAGGAACTTGGTATTGAAATTTCTCCACTTTTTGACGACACTAAGCATACAACTGCTGATATTCAAGTTGGTTAGTACAGTATACCTGATTGTCGAGATACAGCTTATAAATAAGTTAAATATTGAAAGATATGTATGAAATCTATACTGGGTCAAATCTTTAAATTTATAGATGCTGTATCCGTAAATTTTTTCTATTGATACTTGTTATTTTTGAAAGGATTTTACCAATATGTGGCAAGGCCGTTATTTAGCTGTTGGTCAGACTTTTTACATACACCTCTATGTGATATGATGCTGGAAAATATGAACGATAACTTAGTGAAATGGGACAAAGTTGTCAAAAGTGAAAAAAATTAGAATAGTTCTTTCCTATGGATGGAGAATAGTACCCGATGTAACAATATTTGCTCCGTCAATCAATCTGTCAATGTTTTTAGATACTAATACCACCAGACACAATTTCACTCCAAGTGTGCATTATAAATTTTTCCGTACTAGATAGACAGAGTCCACATTATAGTATTAATTAACATTATTAAATTAATTTACAATTTTTATAGATTGTTTGTCTGTTCGATGTTTTATTTTTTTCGTTCAATTTTTACCATTTCTTATCTTTGTTTGATAATTCACTCCTTATCTAATGAGTTAATCAAAACTATCGATCAAGTCAGAACTTTTTAGGAATAAGGCTGACATGTAACGTTTTACCAATTAAGTTAAATTCGATAAGCTTTATCTTCACTCAAAGTTCTATTTTATTACAGTGTTCTTTATTGGTGTTACTGTTGATATATACAGTACTATAAATATGTCAATGTCATTTTGTTTAGTACTACAAAACGAACCGAAATACCTTTGCAACAATTTTTAACATACCACTATTGATTTTTGTTATATAAGATTTCTTTCGACACCCCTTCTCAACGATAGATAGATATGAAATCAAAATTATAGTTGTGCTTTTATTATTACTGTTCATAAAAATGCCGTTTTACCTTTTATACTGTCTGTATTAAATTTTTAAAACAGATACATTTTAGGTTGTTATTATAAACTGATAAATATTGATGCAACTAAACAGTTTATTTAGATTGCTGTCACTTTTTTGTAGACAGAACCTAATTTTATTATACCGATCCGGTTGATAAATTTTTGCTTTATACTGATTTTCGTTTTATAATAATAATAATAATTATTATCTGATTACTAAATAATATATGTAAACTTAAAAATTTGAATATGCACCTGGTAGCGTTAGCCTCTGTTAGGTTTCTGACGCGATCTACTGTATTTTGTTTTCGACTGTAGTATTTTATCTGACTAAAATGTACCTTGAGCAACGCGTTATTATTTTCGATTATCTTGTATGTTGACAATTATGCAATGATTTACTTCGATTTAAAAAATTTTGGTGCTTTTCGAGAATTTCGAAGAAAGTTTCCATTATGTCAGATAATTGATAAAACTAAACCACTGACTTGGTATCGTTTTTTAGTTAATAAGTTATTGTAATTTAGAAAATACCTACTATATATATATATATATATATATATATAAATCGAAATAAAACCGCACCGCTTCCTACGTTACTTGTTCATTAATTTATCTTTCTAAAAATCGAATTGAATCATTTGCACTTTGGTGCCCAACCTGATATAGTTAAATTTAGAAAGTTATTGTATGAATGTGAACATTACGGTATGGATTATTCTTATCTATTAATGTACTGACTGTTTAATATGAAAATGCATGTGCAAGGCAGAGTCGGACTAGATACATTTCTTCTATAGCTCATACCATATTAAGCAGTCTATAAAATTAAAAAATTTAATCTAACGTATTAAAACTGCGATAAATGATTATTTACGTATAACACAGAGTATTAAAAAAGAGAGGAAGACTCCTTTAGCGTGTCACTGATAAGTTCTCATAGGATAATAGGTGGATGAGGTATGGATATACTCGTATATGAGGGGCAATAAATGGTGCAAATACCTACACAAGGACTCGTGAGATTAATTAGTGTAATAACTGATCGGATACAAATAAAATAAAATAAAATAAATAATTTAATAAAGTAAATCGAGCATATATATACAGTAATAACTATTCTTTTTGTACCAACGTTGAATTATTCAAATTGGTCATTTGAAGTAAAATGCATGATTCTGTCATCTTAGCATGTACAAATTTACATTTATTAAAAATTTTGATGCAGTATTTTAATATCGCAATAACTATATATCATTGTGTTGCTACAACAGGCGTACTTGTTTAAATTAATTTCTTTGTACAAAATGCTCAATGAGCTGTAGTATCTTAGGAACACCGCAACCAAGCTATCGTTTTTATCAACCCTCAAGTTAGCAAGTGCTCGATTGGTAGTGATATGTTGCATTTAAAGACGGAATTCGGAATAATTATATTAACATAAACATACTCGGCATTTAGCACTAATTATCGTATTGTAGAATTTAAATTTGAAATAGAAAACTGAATAGTCAACCAATCACTTAACCTGCAACCAAAGCATCCGTTCTACGTACATATATACCGAAATCATTCATTGCTATTTGTTACATTATTATTTAGCTCTAAGTTCTACACTGCATCAACAGATTTTTATGACTTTTCCTTTGTTGTTGCTATCATAAATTTCATCAAGGTAACCCAATTTTTAAGATTAACAATTAGTAAATATCTACGTTTGTCCAGTCTTGTGTTACATGGCTCAGGCTACACATTTCTAACAGCCAATGGTGAGGACGGATTATTAAATGACAAGTTACTGCGATTTTTAGAATCTCTTGGGCTTGCACCGGTCTAAGATAGTGTTAATCGATAAACGTGTATTTGTATTAATACAATTTTTTCGGTTGCAAGTTAATCTAATTATAGTTATACCTTTGACCAATATTCAGAAGCTTTAGGGCTACTTTGAAAAGATGAGGAAGATCGATTCTCTTTATCTGTATTTTAGTTGAAAAAAATGGTTTCGTTTGTTAACAATAAACTATGGTGAAGAATTAATTATACGAGTCATTAATGAGTAATTAACGACAGTACGCGTGATAATTGTAATGTAAGAGAAAAAAATTCAATTTTTCCCATTCAAATATCCAATAACTGTAACACATTGTCGAGTAAACGCTTCGCAATCTAACTTAAAAATATGCCTTATTTAATTAAGTTAGTGTTGCATTTACAGTTAATTGCAAATTGTTTATCATACCAGGAGATTCTTGCCATGATGTCTGCATTTGCTTTGCAAATTTTTTTTTTAATGCTTCAGCAATAATGGAAGCAGGGTCTTGAGGGTTGGTCTTAGGCTTCCTTCTGTGTAGCGGAGTACCTCCAGGAGACCTAAAAGTATTACAAGTATAGTATTTGTACGGAATAAAAATGTATGCGTTAATTATGAAATGAAAAATGCAATGCTTATCATCTAGTAAATCATGCAATATAGTAACTTCATGGTTGTACTTAAAAAATGAGCACTGATATGGTAAGGGATATATTTATATTTACCTTGGTGTTTGTCGAAGTTTGACTTTACCTATATCCTTTACGATATCTCTAATCGTTGGCATCTTATTTTCATTATTATTATTAGAGGTATTTCCAGTAGTATTCTATAATATAACGTCACTTATTGACATGTGTACATGTATACGGCTATGGGCTAAATTTATCATGCAAGACCCTTCTTGCTAATTATATTTTATTTTATGCCAATTATACATATAGTAAACATAGAATCTAAAAAAATTATTATAATTTACTGCAATTTTTACTTTTCATCAAGCTTATTACCTTCGTTTTAGACTTTATTGATGGCATTAATTTTACATTGGCCATCGGCGGTGGTGGCGGTGGAGGGGGTGGTGGTGGTGGCGGCGCGGGAGCGGTGAATGGAACTGTAGCATGAGGTATAGCTAATGATACATTAAGAAAACTGATATTAATCACATTATTCGTTACAAACTCTTCTTAATGACAGACTAATAAACTGTAGTTTATATTAAAACATCGAAAAATATTAACTAGAAATTGATGTATTTATGCATTATTTGACAGATAAATAATACTTTACATTTTGCAATGTTGTCATTAGTAGCGATAGGATCATTCTTAACTACCAAAACTGAAATTTGCTCCCTGAGTCGAGCTAGTTCATCTTCCAGTGCAGTAATTTTCCGAAGATTTTGCGTATTAGGTGACGAGGATTTCTTAAGAATTGCTTGGCTTGGTGATTGTATTATGCATTTAATATTGCTTTCGCAACCTACTTAAATTTTTGGGTAAGTAAACATAAATCATTAACAATGATGACGTGACTTTAAATAAGATTAAGGTCTAATGACTCCTTGTCTGTTCGTGTTCCGTAATATATTAAATTGCTAAATCTTTATTGGATTTGTAACAGATCTTAGATTACCTAAGTCCTTCTCGTCTAATCCAGTACCAAATAATGCCAACGGTAGTGTTGATGATCTCCACATTATGCCAACATCTTCATCGACTTCTTCAAATAACCAACCAACATCTTCTAAAGTAGCAGTAGGATTCATTAATTTCTCTTCATCATTGGTGAACATTTGATGGGCGAGAGAAGAGAAGCCATCGATAGTAGAAGTACCATCTGGGCATAGCTATAAAGTAATAGAGTGGTAAAATAGTAATCAATTATATTATTTTATTTTACCTTCTATTGATTTTGATGAGTAATCCTTTTTGAAAGAAATTTATCATCACTAGTTAACAGGTATAGGATCCGAATGTCTCATCAATATTCGTATTAAAAAACAACAAAAACTTGGGATATTTTAATTTTTTATAGACGTATTCAAATGACAGACTTGACACTCGCTCTTTCATATCATATTACATTGACAAATGGTAAGATGGATATTGTCAATAAATGCTGCATGTAGTATCTTTTGTATCGTACGAGTGAGTATACTGTATACTGTATAGGATAGGGGAGTACTGTGTGATATATTGGCGTCAAGACTCATTCATGACTAATAATTAATATATAAAACAGACATAACTTACCTGAAAATGAGTTCTATCTGGAGGCTTTAAAGGTAATCGGCTACCAATTTGGCGAACGATGCTTTTATTACATTGGGACGAGTATCTCTTGTTCGATTCCCATAGAGGCCTTGGCTAAAATGATAAGCAGAGATAACAGAAAAAAATTTTCAAGATGTTTTATGGAATAGAACGATCAATCACCATTGAGTATACTGTAGCTGTAACTATATTTTAAACAAAATATATTATTGCAAGGTTATCCAATATGGTATTAACGAGAATATAGAAGTAATTCGAGTAGGCGTATAGCATGTTAGTATCAAGGAGATGCTAATACTGTACTGTAGAAATGAGTGGAGTACTATCTTGTATTTATCCGTCAATATATACTCATAACTGAACTTCAAGAAGAAACACCATTGCACGTTATCTTATGAGATGTCGATGCAACTAATAGATCAACTCAATGATGGTCACATAATGAACAGAGCCTATAGTTATTATTATTACTTGCTATATTAATCATGGCTTATCTCAGTAGACGTGAATTTGAAACTTGACTGAAATAGGAATCATTGATAATAGTGGATACATCTATGTCACATCCAGTATATATATATATATATATATATATATGTATAAAGCCATCAGTAATCGGTCAAGGAAACAGTTTAATGCAATTCTACAGTACAAGAAGGCTGTGATAATATCCTCCATGGTCGTCATATAGTACAAGCACTATTACTACAGTAAAATGAATCCTCATTGGCCACAGTTAGGTTCAATTTAAAATTGTATTGAAATTTGAAATGTGCGTACAGCCATTGGTAAGCCATCATGAATTAATTAGTCAAAGAAGTGAAATAAGTTCCTTGTACAATTCAAGACAGCTATGATAACGTACTAAATAAGTACTATACAGTTGGAAAGACGTTGAAAGCTATCTTCATTTACCTCAGTAGGGTTCACTTCAAAATTCCAATGCAATCCGAATAATTCGTAAGCCATTTTGATGTAAGCATGAATTCTGACCCAATCAAATTGACAAATAAAATGGAGAATAGTAATTTATTGGCTACTACACACTAGAAGATTGTAGTGGTGTTCGTATTGCATGGACTAAAAATCTTACTAATCGTCTTATCGAGCTCTTTTTATCAACAGAAGGAAGAAATGGGGCGAAAAATGATGGCCAAGACGAGAAATTTTCCAATTGCGAGCTGGCAACAGTTTGAATCTTGCACAATTCAAAATATCCGCGAGTGTACAATGTACAGTACTCGGCATTACAGTACAGTCTTGGGGTACTCATGTGCAAAACAAGTTGTCATGGATTGGCTAGTACGCGCTGTAGTGTAATGAGTACTGTAGTGTCGTTGTAGTCAAGATGACGATCAAGGGTGACAACTTACTTTGCACAGAATACGCCGGTTGTGGACGATGTACAGTACCTGGCATTACAGTACAGTATTACGGTACTCGTGTGCAAAATAAGTTGTCATGGATTGGCTAGTACGCGCTGTAGTGTAATGAGTACTGTAGTCTCACTGTAGTCAAGATAACGATCAAGGGTGGCCAGTCATTTTGCACAGAATACGCAAGTTCTGGACTACTCCATCTTGCCGTTATACAGTACTGTACTGTACAGTACAGTACAGTAGAGTACAGTACAATGCAAACCTTTACCGTACTGTACTGTACTGTGCTGTACTGTACACTGTAAAGGACTATCTGCAGCGGATCCGCTGATTGGCTGTTTTTGCTATTGTATCAAAGCGACCGTTAATTTAGAGCCAATCAGACAAGCTAGATGGCTTTCAAATTTTCGACTCTGGACAGTCGACACAATACACGACTTGAGCTCGCGCACACTTTGATCCTCAGTCAACTCATACTGTACCATAGAAGAGAGAGGAGATGTGAGGCTACAGTGTACAATCCCATACTGTACTGTACTGTACTGTAGACAGTGGTACAAAGTTCATCCCTTACAGTACTATCCACTGTAGACAGCAGGACGTGCCAAAATTTGAAATTTCCATCGCCGTTTACGTTGGACTCCTGCCACCAATACACCAATTGCCTCAAGTTCTTCTCATGTGCATTTCAACTTTTCCTCTCGATCATTTCTTTTCTTTAATGTAGAAAGGGACAAGTAGGGAAACATCATCTATTTTATTCACCTTGTAATATCAAGACTTATTTTATCGTGTATTGGACTGGATCCGCTGCATTTTCTACTGGATAGTTCAAAAATTGGAAATTAACAAAGTGGGAGTAACATGTCTGCATATACTGTGGCTAAAAATTTACGAGATTTAGCAATACAACCGCAAAATCGTGTTGCAATTGTAAAGGTAAAACTCACCATTGACAATGTATCCATTGAACCAATATTGAAAAATAATGCTAGAAATAGTTTCTGTAAAAGTTTATTCAATCCGTTCAATACAATGTTATGGTACAAAGGATGTCCATGAGTTTCGTCATGATTCAAATCGTTCTGAAAATGATATACTCTACAGGAAACTGTATATTCTGTCCTCCAGCACCGCAGAGACTTTACTCGATATTTTATAAATTGCTTGTAGTAGGATACTGCTAAGATTCATCAGCCTTGTGGACATGTACAACAAAGTAAAAATTGTATTAGTTTTCCTTCTAAAGTAAATCAGCGATATTTGATTCAGAGGATAGTCAACACTCTACACTGCATATACTGCATATACCATACTGTACAAGTAGACATATAGATATCATATACTTACACAGTAGAATACCCATATATCATGAAGTATTTTCCATTAGGTCAGAATTATGCGAGTATTATAGGTGTCAAGATTTGAGTCTGTAACTCTTCTTACAGTATTTACTAGCGAAAATCACCAATGTACATATAGTTAGTAGACTATCATGGATTACTAAATATGTCATTGAATAATAATAATAATAATAATAATTACATTTATCCATCATAGTCCTGCGTGCAACTTCATCAATCCCGAATGTAATCAATTCCTACTGTATGGTAACAACCAGATAGTACTCATTGCATGCTCCCATACTGCATATTAACTCGTTTCAATTTTATCACCCTCTATTGAGCAATACGTAAAGTTATTGACTATAACCCCAGTTATTACTCTTTCAAATTGCCCATGTTGAATGCTGTTATGATGGGAGGCCACGCGGATGTCGCGTAGCTGCTATCAAAAATACAAATACTATCTTACAGTTCTTATCCTCGACATTCCTGTGCGATTTCAAGTGATTGAAATGACTTACTCGTTACATCAACAATGCTAATTTAAATTTTTCTTTCAATTATAAAATGACTTAACTGATGCAACTTGAACTATTTTTATTATTTACGTGCATTTAGGATCAGGGATGCCTTCCAGGATTGGTTTTATTTCTAGATAACGATGATCCTCGTGTAGTAGTATTGGCGTTAGAGGTGGGTATTGTAACGTACATGTATGATGGTAAAAAACTTCAAATTTTGCTTTCAGTAGGTCAGTTTATTAAAGAGTTTCAATTCATCTGTTTATCTTGTGATGATAACTCTTTTACAAAATACGATACGTCTACGTTATTACACAATATCTCCTCAGTAATTTGGTGTACTAAACTATACTCTTAAATGGTTAAATTGCAACAATCTACGTATAGCCATAGACGTCTAGTATTATTATCCACTAAGGATGCTTTATTTAAAATTGAAGGCACTACGTTATCTATCACTATGTCCATCTAACCGTACTCCTATGAGAAGTGAAATTGGTATGTTGGTTAGCTTGAAAGCTATTATGAATAGGTAAGAATTTGCTGTCAAGTATTGCTACCTCCTGCAACCCTTATCTATATAGCCGTACTATTTGTAATATGAGATATTATTCAAGGATATGTTAGAATCCAACTGTAATTTTTTAACTTTTCAATTCCCAGTGGTAGCAAGTATCCAATAAAGTAACCTTTTCAATTTAAAATATTTCATGAACTTGAAATATTTTGAGTACACTTAATATCTGCCTAACATTCAATTGCAGTTGTTGTGTGAATTAAAATTAAAATTATAATATACTGCCGAACGATAACCAATACCAAACAAACATTCCTTAAAGTAGGATAAAATAGTAGTAAGATGCCCTATATTGGCATAATTTAAACAGATAAATTCTTTCTGCTATTGCGATTTAACTGATTATAATATTACAAAACTGAAATAGCATATCAAGTATTTTCTTCTCGATCTTTTAATCAAAACAAACATTGTACATAGTAAATTAGAGGCAATTATAATATAAATCCATCAGATAAGATGTACTTTAGTCATTGATATATTCTGACAAGCTAATATGGTTTACTTTGAATAAAATTGTTTATAATATGCTTCTTAATTTGTGATTAATATCAAATCTATAGCAAAGATCAGAAAGCTTGCCAGCTTGCTAGCGAAATTCATACTACATTAGTCCCAACCACTAGGTATGGTCAATATTACATCATGTTATCGAAATTTTACTGCTATGTTTAATATGACTAGTGTAGAAATGATTACTTTAACAATTACTTGTCTACGAGATATATTACACTATAATCATATTTTAAAATAATATAAATAAAAATGGAATATAAGTGATGCTCTAACTGTTCTTTATACAAATATTGATACTTTATTTTAGGAATACTCGCAGTCGTAGGGCCGGTGCCACTTCTGGACAGTATTTTCTAAGCAATGCAAATAAAAATGCACGAACAATAATATTGCAAATTTCTGGCTTAACTGATAGTGCTAGCAGATTTAAATGTGAACAGAGATTGCTTGCTACTCCTGGAGTAGTAAGTTTTACTTTTGATTTAGTCAAAAAACGCTGCATCTTACGAGCTCGTCCAAACCTTAAAATAGAGGTAAGCTAAGTTATCGTAACTATAACACTATTAAATTGCAAAAGTCAGCCAGTTTAATAGTCTGTAATTGTAGTCTTAGCAAATTTTCATAAATTGCTTTTTATTTTTTACAGTTGCTAGTACATCGTTAGGTAAAACTTTATCAACTGACATTATTTTTAATTGATAAATATTCTTCAAATACTGTCAATATAGATTTTTATAGTATACTGTTAGAGTCATTAACGATATTCTAAAGTTCCCACTATAGGTTCTAGCAATTATAAGCATACTATTTCTTATTTATAATTTAAGACAATATGCCAAGCTGTTGCTGAAACTAAGACCATGACGGCGCAACAAATTGTCAAAAATGACATGGGAGAAGAGGTAAAAGATTGTTGGTGTTATATATTAGTATTAGCGTCTACCTTTGATGCAATTACCCTTTTTTTATTGTATACTAGACAGATGTACGCGTATTGCATTAGTAGCATGCAATAGCTATTACTAGTTTTTGCGTAAATTTTAAGATTCACCGTCACCGTCAGTACTTTAATAGATGATTAAATTGCCTTTTTGCGATTAGATATTTTTAACCTTTGGAAGCAGCCCTGTTTCCTCATCAGAAGATAAGGAGGCAAGTAGTTATAATGACAAGTCTTTAAGACTAGATTAAGAGCATAATTTGTTAGTATAGTCCTTTACTTCTTGTAAGGCTAGCCGTATTTGCATTTAAACATTATGAGTCTTCTTAGCTTCTTGAATTTACTGTTAAATATAATTATCTTTATTTATTTAATGACAGTAGTCATGACGGCACTCTAAGATTTCTGTTTTAATCGTATAGAATGCTATGCCAGATTATTTACCAGAAGATGATGATAGTACAACAATACAAAAGGTAAATAAACGTTATACGTATTATAATTAGAGAAGAGTTACGTTAGTGTAAATGAATATATCTATCGATAAATTTTTTATAACATGTAAGTAGTATTTAGTCAAATTATCAAATAAGTGTACCATTGTAGCTTAATAATAATGATCTATATTTTTGAAGTATAAATATAAACTTGTTGCTTAATATTTACAGGGAGCCGTCGCACGAATTGATGATAACAACGGAAATGGCAATGGTTGGATTAGTAGTGTTACTAGTTTTATCAGTAAATCGTTTTATTGGTAAAAGAATAAAATATTTCAGTGCAATTAGATATGGTAAAATATCGAAGTTAGGATAAGAAAATACTGCAAAAATAATGACAAAAAAGGCTGTAGATAAGAGATTATTATCCGTAATCACATGCAGAAAATTTAATATTTTCCATACGCAAACATCATAAAATAGCCCATTTCTACGGTTGCATCTATCGTAGTATTTTGCCATCGTGTTGTGGTATTAAGGTGATTATAATGTTAATTATTTACCTTCAAAGACTTCAACAGCTTTAATATCAACATATTATTTGTGTCATTTCAGAATTTGATACTTAAAATGTTTTTAATATTAATAAGCAAAAATCAATATAAACATTTTAACTACAAATTTTGAAAATAATTTGTTTATATAGCTAAATTTCTGATATGTTTCTAATTGGTTTGTGAATTAACGACATTAATTTCTAATAACTGCTGTACCGTGAACTTTAATTAATGAAAGCACTGTAGAAAGTCATCCAGTGATAGAGTTAATGCTGGAACTATGTTTTCTATCAGTACAGTTAGTACAAGATTTATATAAGTTAATCTTCTGATCGATCGACTTGCTGTTGCTACTTAATCTGCTTGAAAAGTGTAGCTTATTGTACTACTGCGTAGAATATATATACACTGTCATCGCAACTTAATACAAAATACTCATATAACATAGCTTTTCTGAAATTTTTAACGTTTTAAGCAAACTGTAAATAAAGAACGTTTAAAGTAAATTTTCTCTATTCCAATTTAAACTAATATAAGCGTCTGAAATTATAAAATGTAGTCATCTGCTGTAGTTTGTATTAAAATTTAATCGATTTGATAGAATAAAGACTACGCAGAACTGCTGTATCTGATGATTGATATATACCGAATAGCGATTTATTGCACTTACGCTTGCGCGACACGTAAATTCGTTATGCAATCAATCACATTAAGTGCTATAAGTTACGAAATAATCTTCAATTTTTTGACTACATATTTCCGAGCAATAAAATATGCGATTTTAATTCCAAATATAATCATAAGCAAAAATGTTATATAAGTCGTGATTACTATTACCAAAATCTATGTCGTATATCGATTATTCTTGCTGAAAATTTGAACGTAAGAACTATTTGAATAAGTTTCGCTACTTCAGCGCGTACGATACACAACTACAATACGGATAATACCACACAAGACAATAGTGTAAAATTTTAAAATTTTTAATCCAATTTTGCTTCTATGTCAATTGAAACTGTACTTTAATTCTATGTTAACATAATTGTCCTATACTTGCCCTACTGTATTGGATAAGCAAGCTTCGTCGGTTCTATAGTATCGAGGTTATAAAACGTAGTAAATCTATATTCTCTAAGCAAATTTAATAAACGAGTATTCAGATTCCAGTAATTTCATTAGAGAATATAGAATAAGTATACCATATCAAATGATAACTCTCAGAGCGTGGCTATTACAGCATTGATCAAACCTGTCATCTGACAATGCCCACTTTAAGCAATTTTAAAAAGCCAGGGTTACATTTATACCCAAATAATGGTGATAATAACTAGCGGTATCTCGTAAGAATCTACCTTATCTAGTTTGATATCTATAATATTACACCAAATTCTAATTCATAATTCAGTTTATCAATTATTTCAGAAATCAATTAATGATCAATTAATGAGTACATACATATATATTAATTGATGAAAGACATTTAGGCATTTCATGATTAATTTCATTTGACGGCATTTCCATTTAAGCCAATAAAAGTAAAGTTATTGTAGTGTATTTGATGGTAAAAGTATGATATTTGATCACAGCTGTAAATAGGGTCAATAAGTACACTTTAACTAAATACGTTTAGCATAGAGTGTAAAGATAAATTCTCTTCTATCGAAAAAATATAATATTAATACAGAACTATATCCGGCTTATAAAGCAGCAATGCGAGTTAAAATATACTTTCATCAATCATCATTGCTTATATAGCTACATTTAGCTATAGAATTATGCCTATTCTGATTTTTTTGAAACTACTTTCGTATCAGTTTTTAATTTCATACCAGCACTACTAACGTCGGTATCCGAATTTAGCATTGCATCCCAATCATCATTCCAGCCACTATTATCATCCTTCTTATCTTTAGCGTCAGTTTGCTTAGCTGTAGATCTAGATCCTATCACAAACTCATTCCACTCACTATCTGCTTGTACCTTTTTCGTCGATGTATGAGTAGCTTTTGTATCAGGTTGATCTGAAGTTTGTACGTCGAATTTTGATGAATACTGCTTATTTTCAGAATTAGGCTGTCCCCAGCCGTCATATTTACCCCAAGAGTTCCATTCATCGCCTCCATCATCTTCAATACTAAAATTTTTCGTTTCCTCTGTCAAGACATCATCATCATATGGATCATGATCGTTGTCCATTCCCTCAGTATTTACTTCTTCCCTTTGTTTCCCCTTCATTAAAGTTTGTATTTCAGTCATTCCACTTTCGCCAGCAGTTTTTATTTTTGTTGCAAATGTAGTCATAGATGTTGACATATTGTCGAGTATTTTAGAATCATTAATCTTTTGCTTGGTTGGTTTGACTACAGTTTGATCGAAAGTTGTCCCAAATTCCTTAGCTTTCTCACCAACAGGTTTGAAAACGCTATCATTGATAGATGAGCCAAACTTTACAGCTTGATCTTGTACAACACCACCAAATTTAGAAGCTCCTGCAGTAAATGAGGTCCAGCCCGATGAAAAACTTGACCAAGCGTTATCTATAAATTCGTTTTTATTAGCGTTGTTGGGAACCTCCTTTTTAGATCCAAATCCGACGTAACGTCCTCCTTGGCTAGGTGGTAGATCATTTGATTTTTGAGAGTTTTCTTCCTGCTTTCTGCGAAAGAAATCGTCACGTTTATTAGCAATTTCTTCATTCGAGATACCTAGCCTAGGATCAACAGATGCTGTCTCTTTCGGTGGTTCATAATTAAACGCAGGTGAAGCTTCCATTGACCAAGTACGACCATCTGCTAAAGTAGCGATCTTATCACGATATAGTGCAGCTGTCCTAGATTGGTACTTTTCTTTTATATTGATTCCATCATAAATATCGCCCTGAGATTTAAAAAATTCCTTGGCTTGTCGGTTTCCGCCAGTCTTTTATATATTTGAATATATGATAATTTTACGAAATTAACCGAAAAAAATCTCAATTAATAGATAAGTTAAAATGTTTAACTGCGAAATTGTATTTATAAGTAAATATCATTGAGCTACTATTTGTCGTAGCTCTTTACAGATATACCATTTCTTACAATGAACTGCGGTAATACGGTCTAATATCAGCTGTGACGGTTGCTATATATACATGGAATGGGAGTAGACTATTGGCACTCTTATGTATTAATAATTACGACGATGTTAAAGTGCTTTCGAAACGATCATTAAAAAGATTTATTTATTTAGAACGATATCTTAATAATTCTTATAGCTTTTTAGAATATCAATTACTAAAATTAATAAAACGATACAAAATCTAAATACTATTTATGGTTGCAGCCAAAAACGACGTGTTTGTTTAGTAAAGCAGTATCGAGTATCCAATATTATTATGAGTGACAAAATATTGTATTAATCACAATTACTACTTTAGTATTAATGAATTAGTCTATTATTTATCAAAACATGGTGAGCTTTACCCTCATCTTTGCTAATTCTTTATCCTTCCACTTGTCCATGGAAGTTGATCTTACAAAACTAAAATGTGTAGAAGAGACAAACAATTTCAATAAATGATCCTTTTGCAGATCGTTGTTGACACTAATAGGTATAACGCTCACTAATTTTTTATGGCAAAAATTTCTAGTTGATTTACGAATAAGTTAGTTGTACATGAATTCAAGATTCGCATTATAGGATAAGATATTCTCTTTAACTATGATATTGCGAAGTAAGAAAGTAATAAAATGCAACAGCTTGAATTAGAGTGTACACATTGCTTGGAAATATCGGTACGCATAATATTTATGCTTTTCATCTATTTTCTGTGATGATAATATTATAAATAGTCACTGAACTATATCTATTCGATATGCATACGTAATTAAGTATTTGTTAAATTTCTTAGCAATTAGCTAATCATGCTCAATTCTAAATATAGCTATTGAGAGTAATGACAATATTGTTCCATTGAGCTCGAGAAGTTTGATATTTGGTGCAATAAATTATCAAGACAGATATAATTATCGTTTCCTAAGAAATGAATATTATATAATGTAAACAGTACTTTAATGGATGCAATAAATTTAATTTTAAAACTTTAAGATGGTAGCAAAATTGTAAGTATACTGGCTAAATAGAATTTCGTTTCTAAAATTTTTACGTAGCAAAGAGTTGTAGCTGTCGTAGAAAGTCAATAATTATCAATTGTAAAGATAACTTGAGATCGAACCTGATATGAACACCAAGACCTCGATGTTTACCAGAGCATTCTAAACAGATCCATGTGCCATAACTAACGGAGGCCCATTGAGGACTGTGAGCACCGCATTCGAAACATAGCTATGCAAAAAGAAAGAAAACACATTATTTACGTTATTCATTGGATGTTAATATCAATTGCTAAGATGCAATGGTCAATCACGGGACAAATCGATTACATCATCGCTGCTTCATCACATCCAAGTAATGAAAAGAAAAATTTACAAATTTCTGTATGACTGAACGATAAAGTGAATAATACAGGTAGAGCTATCGTTATCACCATAAAGTTAGTTGAGCTATATGTGTGGAAGAAGAAATGGCTACGTTTCAAATAAATTATTACTACAACCGATGATCAGGTAGCTGATATAACATACGAAAGCGAATACCAATGTACCTTACTTATATGCGTATACTCGTAGTATAAAATTATCTAATCTGGCTACACTGCGTACGTATTACTATATATATTGTATATCCGGCATTTTCATTTGTAATATTGAAGCAGATCTTGAGAAGATTTACGAGCCACTTTGTAATTAATGTTCATATATAATATTTACATTACTACCTTGTTACCTCAAATACATGTCTATTAATGAATAAGGTATCGCGGGAATTAAATTATGCAAATGTACACAGACCAATAGCAAGACAGATTAAATAAATTAAATTAAATTAATTTGCTGATGCATTAATGGAGCATCATTATATGATTATATGGTATGTAGTGATGTAGTGATGAGGAGGAACGTGAGCATTTCTACAAGTATCGGATTAATTATGATTGAAGTAGTAAACTTTACGTTACTGTCTGATAGTACAGTACAGTATTGTAGATACCAATTTCGCGATTTTGATGTATATGGTGTACTGTATAGTACAATAAAGTAGTACGTTAACACTTCTAGTAGCCTACAGTATAAGCGATAAGCGTCAGATTTAATCGTTATCCGAGAGCGCCCATCAGTCTTACTTAAAAATGATTGAATACTTAACTGAAGTCATTCAATAACTAACTTGATGATAAAGAGGATTAAGGCTCAGGTTATTAATGTAAAAGTTATTATACCCTCTGATGAACTGAAATTTAAAATTCTAAACAACAGCAGTATCGTATCATCTGTCAGCGATGGAAAGTTTGTTAACCAACATTGTCCTGGATATTTATAGTGAAAGCTCAAGTTAAAACAAACTTGAAGTAATTACAGATCAATACGGTATACAGTACTACCATACTCTTATACAAAGTATAGCATCGATCATGCGAGTACATACAGATCGATCGAAAATACAGTTTAGTAATGTCGAAGTATTGCAATGGTTAGTATTCATTATACTATACAGTATTATTGGCTTGAAGATATGAAAAGTCTGTGACTGACGACTACGGTACTCTAGATTGACCACAACGATTGTTCACTATGTAATTTGAAATTTTTTTTAATTTGTCGCTCAAGCCCACTAAAGGGTATAAATGAAAACTAGTCATAGAGATTACAAATATCCTATAATGTAACTTCAATGATAACAGCGTGTCTAAAAATAAATAGTTTAAAATTAAGGAGAATCAAGGTCGGTGCAAGTCAACTGTACCCTATACAGTACTGTAGAGCAGCATCGCACCTTTCCTCATCGTGACTATGGAATCGTAAGATCAAAATCGACTTTGGTCTGTCCATGAGTGAAAAAATACAGCAACTCTATCATTGAAACTGTCGTACAAAGTAGTTGTGTCAAGTAGTGCTATAATACTTACATTGTTATCATCTTTAAAGCGTAATTCTCTTAAAAGTCGCTGTGTTCGAGGACTAGCCATTAAAAATAGTGCTAAAGTGGCTGCTGCTGCTTAACCAAACTAATAGGTTCGTTGCTGTTAAAAAGGCCTGCAAGAACTAGTCTCAACTCCTTCTGTCTTTCTCTTAATTACAACAGATAGTCTCGTTTGTTGTCGAGTTTGCTTGGTTGTAGATGAGGAAATGCAATAGTAACAATTATGAAACTATGAAATGATTGCAAAATCAATGAAAAATCCGAAAATGGTGAGCGATTTTATTCAATGAATTGATCGTCTGCGACAGATGACTTACGGTTCCCTTCGTTGCAGTAGCTTGTGACATAATCCTTGACTGCTGGTACTGTACAGTACAGTACCATACTGTCAAACCATCCATCTGCATACAGTACAGTATGATACCGTACAGTACAAAGTTCTCGAACTGGCTGACGGCTTGTTCGGGTCACGGACGGCACGGATCGGAGCGTTGCGGCTCAGAACGCTTCAGACTGGGACTGGAAATGAATCGTGTCTGCGAAAAGCAGAATCCACGGTCTACAGTAGTTGTGAGCCACCGTAGGGTACTGTACACTGTAAGCATAGTACTGTAACATCTTTTTTCTTTCTTCCCGTACTACAGTACTGTACAGTACTGTACTGTACAGTTGTAAGCTTTTCTACCGACAGTACCGTACTAAGTACTGTACTCGATGGGAGCGGTACTGTAGATAGCTTCACCCGACAGTAGTACAGTACAGTACAGTACAGTACAGTAGTTAGGCACTTACCGTACAGTACAAAGTTCTTGAACTGGCTGACGGCTGGTATGGATCACGGACGGTACGGGTCACGGACGGCACGGATCAGAACGTTTCAGACTGGGACTTGAAATGAATCGTGTCTGCGAAAAGCAGAATCCACTGTCTACAGTAGTTGCGAGCCACTGTAGGGTACTGTACACTGTAAGCATAGTACTGTACTGTAAAATCTTTTTTCTTTCTTCCCGTACAGTACGTACAGTGTGAACCAGTTCGAATCAGAGTACTTTAAGGTGCCCTAAAATGACGAGAGTCAATCAAAATGTAATAAAAATTATACGAATAGAAAACTGAATAACTTGGCCTTTTAATTGAATTGATTAAAATGAGGTTAATGGAGCCACTTTTACCTAATATTGTATTAATGTACTACAGTGTAGACTGCAGTACAGTACTGTACAGTTGTAAGCTTTTCTACTGTACCAACAGCACCGTACTAAGTACCGTACTCTACAGGAGTCGTACTGTAGATGGCTTCACCCGACAGTACTGTACTGTACAGTACAGTACACTGTACAGTACAGTAGCTCGTAGTTAGGCACTTGAGCCTGGTCTGCTCATGCTCAATGCAACAAACGACCTTAGTCACGGTGATTGAATCCCTTTTGCGGCAGTGTATTGCTTGTACGTCGTTCTTAACTTCCAAGATGGAGTTCCTTATTGGGCTAACTGGAGAAGACTTTGTTCTTGTTGCTAGCGATTCAACGGCTGGACGCAGTGTAGTTGTCATGAATGAAGGTAATAAATCATGGCTATGCAATATCAATAAGTTTTAAGATTTTCCGTCTTTGAATTGACAATGTAAAAGTGGTAATACGAATTAGAATTCGTATAAGCGCTGTCATTTTCTCTGAAAATTCACTGTCAACCATGTCAGTGAACTTTGATGTCAATGATTTTAGTCTATCATATACACTTAAAACATAGCAGTCCTAGTGTAGTCTACGGTATGAACAATTTTAAAATGGAGAAACTGCTTTTTTACTGTATTACTATTGCCTAGTTTTAGTCAACAGCCTGATATCTACAACCTATCCATAGGAGGCGCATGCTTGATACGCAATGATAGTCCGGTCGACTTAATCCACAAAAGTCGCAAGCGCATATTCTGTAAAGAGAGTTTTAACTTTTTTATAGTACATATTTCATGCTGGAAATAAATCAATGTCGTCAATCTACGGTTCTTTTTTTCAAATTGCAATAACCTGAACTTAAATTAGTAGAAATGTATCATGGATACTGTTGAAAAAAAAATGACTACTGAACCAGTGGTCATCAGTTGATCGAATCAAGTAGTAACGAATCCCATCATTTTTGTGACTTACGATCATGAAGAAGTTCTCAATTTCTTGCCTTGTTACTTGTACCGTAAATAGTAGTAATACAAGGATATTGCTTTGAACGGTTTCATGTTACATAGTAGAGAGCAGTACTGTTGCTAGTAAGATGCACGCTATGCTATCAGTTTGAATACTCTCAAGTACAAGAAACGCTATTTCTGTACTTTTACCTTATTCTATACGTAAGCGTTTAGCAGAATTCCAACTACTGAATCCTGTTGCAGCTATAATTATTACCTGCAAACGAACGGCTCCTACGATGCAATGATCATTTTTGTAGCTATTTTAATTCTTGTCAATAAGTCATTAGTTATACCGGAGCTATAAATATTACAAACAGCCAAATCTTATTATTTGATAAAATTAGATTTAAAATTGCACGATAAAAGGCAATGCTAGCAGTGGTGGATTATGTTGAAGCAGATGACATGTCATCATGCCATCATAAAATGTGCTTCTCGTTACCGCTTCCAGTTCGAACAGTTACTATAAGTATCGTATCAGTCAGTAGAATAAATTTAGAATTACTAATACATTGTCAGAGAGAAAATTTGGCGTGCTTATAATGAACAGTTAGAATCATCATACTGTACATACGGATTATATGCAATGGTAGAACAACACATGTTAGTATTATACATAAATTATCAAAATAGGACTAAATTAAAATCCGATGTATAAATTAATTTTGCTATTTATCGCTTATCTAACGATTTGCTACGATACAGTCAGCAACAGAATATTTCATCTTCAACCCTACGTAAATCACTTTACGCGTAAAATGTTCTACTGTCTATACACACACTGTAATTGTAGTATAATGTCAAAGCAGTTGTTCAGAAATCTCCTCTGTGAGTTACAATATCCGATAGTATACTGTACACATTTAGTAAGAATATATCACTGTAATGTCACTAGCTGATTCCTCATCAATTCGAAAATGGAGATTATGATCTAATGATGATAGTTGAGCTATTTTGCCGTACCAGTAATCAGTAAACCGGTAACTTTTTCTAATCACCTTTACATGGCAATCTATGTAGCTTATGACAAGACTTTCAAGCTTGGCGATAAAGTCATGATGGCATGCAGTGGCGATCCCGGTGATTCTGTTCAGTTTGCTGAGTTTGTAGCGAAAAATGTAGAATTATATAGAATAAAAAACGGTTTGTCTTACGAAAATTTCTTGATATAGAGATAAAATTAAGTAGTCATTTGTACTACAGTACTAATTTACCACGTTTATCATTTGCAAATAGACCTTCTAATATTATATTTGAATACATATTTAGGCTACTCAATGACGCCCAATGCTGCAGCAAATTATACGCGCCATCAACTTGCTCAGAGTTTAAGAAGCTCGGTAATTTTTAAATCATTAAATCTTATTTAAAATAGAGTACCAGAAATTGTAATATTGAAACTGGATGGGCTTTCAACAATTGCCATAGAATAGAATTGTTTGCAGTAATTTATTTAGCAAAATTTTCAATAGAAGAGTTGTGCTATCAATTATGATAATTAATGAATGACAATATTCGTAATGATAGACACCCTACACAGTAAATATGTTAATTGGTGGTTATGATGAGTATGATGGCCCGTCGCTATACTATTTGGATTACCTAGCATCGTTACAAAAGGTAATATGGTTTATTTTGCTGAATTAATTTCAATTCGCTGGCAAAAGCTGCTATCAAATTTGCACTATTGTAAAGGAATGATCTAAACATAATTTATTACGAAATCTCTCTTTGTAAAGTTACCTTTCGGTGCTCATGGTTATGGATCTTACTTTACTTTTAGTATTTTGGATAGATATTACAAAAAAGGTATGATAATACCATAACTTTATTATATCTTTATAGTATCTACTCAACAACTAAAATAATGTGTTTAAAATACAGGAATGTCTAAAGCTGAAGCCTTAAAGGTTCTAAGTTTATGTCTTGATGAGGTATTAGTTATACTACGCCTATAAATACGCTAAAATTACACCCTGCTATCTGATACACTAATTTGTCTTATCAATGGTAAACATTTACAGGTGAAAAAAAGATTTATAATAAACTTGCCATCATTTAATATCAAATTTATCGATAAGGACGGAATTCATGAAACAAGCTTACAAGATATACAAGCATCTTAAGTAGTAATTATTGGTATTAGTTAGCGAGGTGTTATCAATGTTATAGAACCTAGAATCAGTTAGCTATTCAGCTGACTTCTACTATTTTATCCTTTTGATCTTATGTATTGTTCGTAAATAATTGTAATAATATCATATTCTCATTGATGTATTATCGTTTGGTACTATTTCAAGTTGTAATTTCTTGCTGGTTTACAGTATTTGATGAGAGAACAAAGTAGTACAGTTTTGTACGCAAGTACTGCATTGTTAAATTACTGTATACTGTACATAAACATAGTGGATCAGAAGTAATGAGAGCTTCCGCTGCGACATGCAACTACCTTATGAGTTTCTGTTCTAATCTAGAAATAATTCGTCAGACGGTGTTTAAATTTAAGTCTGTATTTCACATTGTCACGTTGTTTTTCAGAAATATTAAAAGTATTTAATGATTCTAATATAAAGTTGTCGTTAATATAATTGTAAACATTTAATTCAGAGTTAACATGATATAATAGTTCGTTTTTAGTTAAATGCCAAGCAGAACCTATCAGTTATATTAGACTGATCCGCTGCTAACACTTCTACCCTGCCATCTAGGGAGTGCTTCATCTTTTAAATTGGCTAGCTATTGATATTTTAATTGACCGAAAGTATAGCAGCTAGATTACATAATCATTTGTAAGTTTAAATGACTCGAGCTGAACATCTACTAGACGATCAGTGGCTAAGGTAACATTAAGTCTTACCTGGGTCGTTCATCTTAACTATTAACGAGAAATGTACTGTATACTTTAAAGTCTATCAGTTAATCTATTTAAGATTCTATCACCTTCTACACGTACTATAAATTCATTTCAGCTGATTTCGAATTGATTCTTTCTTTTAACCATTACTATCTTACCCAAAATTTCTCTTAGACAAATGACACTACAGCATATAAGCGATAAGAACAATTAATCAATGATGAAATAGTTTTTTTAATTTTGATCATTTTATCCCTATTTATAAAAATACCACTGGGCCTCAACACTGTTTACTGCGTTTATTAAGCTATACACGACATTGCTAGGCCAAAATACTGGTATAGCTGTCAAATTCTCTTTTTACAATGTACTATAGTCTATTGCGTACTTGATGAGTGGTTACTTTCGATGATACGAATTCGTTAATATCGTATTCGTTGCGTTTACTACCCGAACTAGGACTTACTTGTATAACAGATTCTTACAGATCTATCGTGTATTTTTCTACTTCTTCTAGCTGGTATATTGATCTTCTCAACATTTATTAAATGAGCTATTCTTGGGGCGAATATATCAGTTTTTTGCAATACCCAAAGGTATAACAATGATTTTGTAGTTTGTCATGAATGTGAACCTTTCTGTTCTAATACACGTGTATGTAGTGATATTATAAGCGCCTTAGATACGTAGTCGCCTAAAATTGTAATCGAACCTATAGAGTAGTAACGTTTTATTTGAAACTTTAACTTCACTCAATATCTTACTCCATTTAAGGTATTGTATAAGTATACAGGAGTGTAAGACACGAACAGACTAGGTTTCTACTTATCTAATTTTATAACGACTAATTCTGGCTGTACTGTATTCCATATGCCAGTCACGAAACATTTGGCGTTAGTTTAGTAATAGACTGTGTTTTGATACTACATACCTTAAGCATTGATCTTACTGTGATAAAGCTAAAATTCTAAGGGTAAGGACGAAATGTCAGTAATACAGAAATTATCAGATCTAATTATGCATAAAAAAGAATGTAATCAGTATCATTACAGTGAACGTTAATAAATAATCTTTTTTTAGAGACTCATTAATTACTAAAAACTGCTGATTAGCATCTGTATTTGTAACGTTAATATTAGTAAACAGTTAATAAAATAATAATTTCAAAGTTACGAATTATTAATGATTTCTAGAGCGCAACAATAATAGTCTCGATTAACTCTGGCTGTCACAACAGTTTAGAATATACTAGTATGTTTATTCCGTTGTAGAACCACAGATTTGATTAGATTCGTTTAAGTTAATGAGCATCTTATGTTCAGTATATTTGCTATAAATAACTTTAATGTTGTTCGCTCTTGCTACCTATATTAAGATACTCGTTATACAAATTGCCAAGAAATTCACAATAACAATTATGACGAAATTTTACCCATAACATATACCGTACGTTATTAATAGCGAAGAGGTTTGTAATACGTACTGTTACTAAAAATTTTATCATTTTTTCGACAATGTGATCTATATTCGCCGATATCACAGTGATGTAGGATAGGAAATTGTATACGTTAAGAGGCCAAGCGATGAAGTTGATTACTATATTTTTATGTACTAACTGTATATTCGAGTATAATACCGAAACCAGTGTGACTTATTTACCAACACCATAATACGATGTTTTTTATCATTTCTATAACAATTACAGTGAATATATTTATATTAGTAAGCTCTAAGAAAATTAATTATTGAAAGAGTACTTTTACTTTGAACTTGTGCAAATGAGTGTTAGTTCAATGATTGGATAATCTACAGTATCACTACCTCAGAATGTATTGACGGACGTAGTATTTGCTTAAAAATGATCGTTTATATCAAGAATAGAAGATAGCCATCATTAATCGCTAATACTTGATATCGTAGTAATTAATTATTATCAAATGTTATTTATAGCATTCGATAATGATTAGTGGATGTATTAATGGTTTCATAATTTAGCAGATAGAACTGAAAATTTACTTGGCTTATAGCACCAAGAACAAAGATAACTGCAATTTCTGTATAAAGTATCATTTAAGATAATTAACTCTAAAAGACTAAAATTACATCTCTACGAATTAGAGTGCGAGTATTATTGTTTTTATTTTATTCTATAGTAGACTATAATTTCAAGATAACTTATAAATTATGTTAATGCATACCATACTATACTATTACTTATTAAAAAAGAAACATTATTTCCGTCAGCTACGATATTCGAATGTAGCAATCATTAGGTAAAAGGTGAATAGATTTATTTAAATAGACGATTCAACACTGATTTAAATTTGTTTCAACATTTTTCCAGATAAGATATACTGTCTTTGGTTAAATCACAGATTCCAGATTTATAGAAGATAATAGTGCAGTGATTTGTTTTCTCTAAATACGATGACATAACTATAGCTTCAAAAGTACGATGAGATTGACTGTATCCGTATACACGTATATACTGTGATAAACGTCTAGATAAAATAGAGTACTTGGTGAATGCTGGATCAATTTCTAGATAATACTTGACACAGTACATTACGTGACTTCCGAGGAAATAGATCAATTAATTATTAAAGTAATTAGGAAATTAAACTTTCTCTTGTATTATGTTATAATCGAAAATAGGAAAATAGACTAAGATAAGACAATTATTTCACATTTAAGTATTACAACAGTATTCAAAAAAATACGCAGATATAAGATCGATCTCTACTGCTACTGTACTCTGGATAAATTATCGATAAAATCAATCAATTAAACCGAAAGCTATTGTACAAGCTGAATCTCAAAAAATTCATTATCATTAGGGGTAATAATATTATATCATTCTTGGGGAAAACTAATTAATAGCATCGACATGACGACATATGGAGTTTCACTTATGTATGTATATCCATGGTATTTATTTATATATATATTAATTTTTCTCAATTCCTATCTATAGACTAGCTTCTGAGCTCTTACTATTCGATTAGTAATCAAGCTTATTAGCTATATAATATAAATATATACTCGTATCTCTATGTATAACGTATATGTATGCCATACGAGTATATATCATGTAAACAGTATATTTCTGCTAGTACGAGGAATTTCTAATTTATCCCATACATGATTGTATGAAACCCATATTATAGTACTACCCGTACTGTACTGAGTGTTCTATAGTCTGGTATGCCTGATTGGGAAGACTGTCTGATCGAGGATCGTTCTGGTATAGAATTATACTGTACACTGTACAGTAATAACGAATCTCTATTTCTACAAATGAGTGTACATGCTGTCCATCTCTTTCTTTTCTTTTCATGAGTCACAGGAATCACTCACAAAAAAAAGATAATAATAAAAAAGAATAATAGGGAATAAGAATAATAAATAAATAAATTGGATGAGGAATCGCAGACGACGGTAATTTATACTCTCATCTTGTTTTTGGAGTAGTCCCCGACCTCGTTCAGTCCGGCACATACAGATCTCTAATATTTACGATAGAATTGGACGTGTTTTAAAGAATTGTCTGAAACTTGTCTAAACTATCTTACACTTAATAATAATATTTCTTCAAATTTGAATTTTTAAAATTTACAGTCTACCCAAAGCTCGTTTGATTAAAAATCGTTAAATTGTGTTTACCCTTTGTTTTTATATTGTACAGTACAGTACCGTACTGTACACTGTAAGTGCAATTTGGTTTAGTCAGGTTTTGTACTGTACAGTACAGTACTGTACCGTACGGCCTAAAATACTGTACAGTACAAGATACTGTAGTACTGTACTGTACAGTACGGTATGTCGCATCTTTTTCCTCCTCATGATGCTAGTGATACAGTATACTGTAGCTTATTGGTAGGACAGCCTTTGAATGAAGCACAGTAGTAGACTGCAGTAACTGGATGCAGCAAATTTGTGTTCTAAACAACAATTTGTTGGTAGTATTGTTCTTTTCAGGACGTACTTTAAGCTGCTTTTATCTAGATAAGAGATTTGGGCAAAACATTTTCTAACAAATGTGCCTGCAAGCGTTTTGCAATCATTGTTTAATTGTACATACGTGTATTGAACATTAAACAAAGAAATGGACATTGTATTGAAACCAAGTTGAATGTTAATTAGTTTGATGTGTGAAGACAATCACCCTTCGCCAAAGCTAAACAAAAGAGCCTGTCTTCTTTCGCGCCAAAATCGACCGCCACATCTGGTGTCTACTGTGCTGTACTGTACACCGTGCAAACGATACATAATGTCGCATACTGCTCGTTTATCAATACAGTATCGTATGATCATTTACAGTACGTAGCAGATACTTTTTGACTTTAACAGTACAGTACTGTACAATTCAGGACAATTCTTTAAGCAGGTTATCGAAGATTCCCTGCAGCTGCATAAATTATGTCGGTTTTCATACTAGGACGACTAAAAAAAGGAGAAAAAGAGATCAATGAAAGTAAAAAGTATTCAGTATGATACAGTGTATGTTGTCCCTGTGTAAGTTGAACAGCTCAAAACAACAAAATGGCAAGAGCGATGGAAACTTTGAAAATTTTCCATCATGACTTGAAAAAGAAAAGGGATTAACGTATTTTCGGTTATGATTACTTTGACTCTCATCCATTTTGATCGATAGTGATGAGAAGGAGTTAGCTTCGTAAGTGAGCCAAATAAATACCCAACTTACAGATGGAACTGTTATCCATCAAAAATCTTTTCCACATTCGTCACGTTACTTTCGTTACCTTCAGCGTAAACAGTATTATCTTCTCCTTTTACAATGTGTTGAAAGGAAACGCGAAATTACTTGTACTATCGTCATGACATAACTTGAGAAGACTCAAATTTCACGAACATGAAAATAAGTTGGAAGGCATCCACAAATAGTAAAATCTACAGTACTGTACATAACTCAGAAGCCTCCAACTGGGTGTCTTGTCGTTTTAGCATAACCAATCTTCCATGATCCACTTTACAGTGCTGCTGTACTATAGCAATGGAGATGACGCGTACGATACGATAGTGTAATTAATTAATAATAGACTACAATTCTTGTATCCTCATTTAACGTACCTACCTGTAAGTTTTATTGTCTATATTGTTGCGGTGTTTGTTAAGCAGACTAAAATCACAAATTTGCAGGTGGCCAAAGTACAGACAGTGTCAGACATCGATACTTCGATTGTCAATTTGCTACCGTTAAAAATTTTAATCGATCCATTACCATCCATGGCATTATTGAATTTTTAGATTAATGATCGACTCGGCAATGAGTAAACTATGCAATGTTACAACTTTGTAATAAGGTTCTGATTCCCTCCGTATTGTGCTGCTTGAGCGTTTGTCGGTACTGTTCCTTTTTTCAATTGATTGATTTTAGATTATTTGTCAAGACGTTTGATCAAAAGAGACGTAAATTAATAAAATTACTTTTAAATCTTGTTGGATTGTTCACGCGTAGAATAGTACATTTTATTACAGTTACTACATGATGATGTCTACGAACTAACGATACTACGCAGCTTCAGCGAGTTAAAACCATTTATATTATAATAATCATCAAGATCAACAAAGTTGGTAGTAGGGTTGATATCAGGCTTATTGTATATGGTAGTTAACTATAGTGTAGTAGTTACTGTAGAGTACATTGAAAAATAAGTTATCGTGAGCGTACAGTTTTATTACAGGCTGGAAAATTTCGTTTTCGTACTGATACTGAAGATAGCACAAAAAGCAATACAATAAGCAGGCCGTGAAAATAAATAGCGTAATTTTCCTTCTTTATTTGCTAAAGAAATGAAAAAATTACATAAAATTGTGTAGTTGATACCCTAAAACAGGTCTGTTTCAATAATATTACTGTAACAATCTCATAGCAAACAGTTACGTGTCGGCTTTACAAATTGTACATTGCCTTCCATTAGTAACTGCAGCTAAACTATGTAGTGCGATCAACTCAATTTCGAAATTTGTCAAGGTATTTTACATTAAAAGAGCACTAAGCATACATACAGTACTGTAGTGGCAATTTTTCAAATTGATACTTTGCATAAAATCTTTTTATCTCAGCTACCAACATCGTCAACGATATATCAGTGAACCAGAGTACATGACGATCAGTCTAATTTCTTTTGCTCTTTAAAATGTCGATTTTGGCCAAGAGAGCTTTCCTTCTTTCTCTTTCCGTTTCTTTCATCGAGATTAGCTTACTCTCCTCCTCTTTCAAGAACTTGATGTACTCTGTTGACTTCTTTAAAATGTTAACTTTCGGTGCACGTTCGTTATCTTCCAAGTCCGGTATTTGATCACGGAGCGTCTGGAAACTATACCTCAGATCATTGCGTCTCTTCCTCTCTAAAACATTATGAGTTGCACGTTTAACATCATTATCAATATCCGGCTTTACGGATAACCCTCCCTTCGGGCTACAAGCTTCTTTGCCTTTGGTACTTATTTGCGGAGATTTCGCACGTTTCGTAGGGCTTTGTAAATCTTCGGTCACTTTGTGCTGCTGAGGTAATTCAATGGAACTTAGCTTTCGTTTATTCGGTTTTTCTACTGTTACTACATCAATTTCCTCTTCTAAAAAAAAAACAGCGTAAACTCGTCAGACAATCAAAATAGTATAAAAAACAAGGCTAACTATACTACAAAATTTTTGAGTTACATACTATTATTTCAAAGCAATACCTGAATCGGACTGAGCTTCTACAAATTGTTGTTGTCCTTGATCGCTAAGAGTGTAAGGAAATACAGCGATGGGATCGACACAGTCACTAGTCGAAATAAACTCTTCTGCTCGCGGTGGCGTTGCACAAGGCGTATCAAAAGCACTAACGTTCGTGTTAACCAAATTCTTCTTGTCGGTTTCACAAATGCCAGCATTCCACATGCAATCCTGGATTAAGCTGGATCGAAGTTTCGAACCACCATTGAAAATACTATTGGTATCCCCTACCATGTCAATCAAGGCATTGTCGAAATCTAAATTTTCGGTTACTTGCAACAATTTGTCAGCGAGATAATTTGATGAAGTATCAGTTATGTATTGCTGGCGAGCCGGTGACAATGGTGGAGTTGGCATGATGTCAAGACAACTCCATATGTTATCATCTTCACTATCTTCACCCATGTAGTAAGAGCCGTAAGGCTCAAAATCTAACTTATTTGAAAAGGCTTCCGCATGAACTGCCATCTTGATAGATCTATATACATAAAAATTAAAATAGAAGTTAACACTTTTTCGGAAGATTGCCAGAAAGTGAAAATTTCTAATAGACAATTGCAACAAGTGTATAATACATCTAAAAAAGTATAACCATACGGGATAATCTCTTAACACCTACAATCGGCTGTACACTCAAAGTATTTATAGGATTACTATTTGTTTGCCAGCATCAGCTCAACATACTTCATGTGCGTGTTTTAAAATAGGCAATATTTTGCTATTTACTAAATTTGAGCGGGCATTAAAATTTCCTGTCCAAATTTTCCAAGTTAAAACATTCCTTTTAGCCTAGTAGAGGCGACATCTTTATCGTTCTCTAATGACCTTTGGACTATACGGCGTCGTACTAATTGCTAATTATATCATTTAGGCGTATATCATAGTATAATACTGTTTGTATTGCAAGGATGTTAGTATTAACAAATCCACCTACCGTACTTTAATTTCACTTATACTACATATTCCAATTACTTTCTGTGCGTAAAAATGTTAAAATCTTCTCTAACATAGTGCAACAAATTGTAGCCATAGCAGATTACAGTTCTAGTAAAGTGATATGTACCTTCTGGAGAAGGATTAATAGCCAGGACTGCAAACTGTGCAGAGGAAGAAAAGCGTCTTTAAAAAGGATCGCGACTGTCACAAATGTAACAAACGCCGGCAGACGTTCTATCTTGCTACCGACTGGAGGTACGGGAAAAGGAGCGAAAGAATGTGTAATCATCGTACTTATGGATTACGAATAGCCAATCACGTAATAGAATATTTGTATAACTATGGCAACCAGGCTCACGCAGAGTCATTGACAGTATTCATTCCATTTACCACGTCAATCAATATACTGGCTATTGTGTGTTTAAAAAATAGGGCGGTTCAAACTTATCATGCAGAACTTGGGTTATGCAAACATCACAGATTATTTGAACACTACCTCCAACCACATTCCAATCTCAGTTTGATAGAATAGACTTTCTAAAGTTTACAAGTCTAATTTTCCTATTAATTTGCGGTCTATAATAACAGGCCATACCTCAATCAAATAATTTCGTGATTGACAGACGCGTTTTAAATTGGTGGCATTATGCAGTTAGTGGGTTGATAAGTATGATACATCATTGTACCGTAGAATTATGACTCTTAACCTGTATTTTTACACCTTACAGTACACCCCTATTTGCTGTTTAGCTAGCTAAAATTCAGACACTAAGTACAGTATTCATCTTTAAGCTAAGGTAAGTGTTCAAAGTTTAGTAGAGCCAGAACTGTAGGCATACTGTACTTTTGCCGATCCCACGTATGCATTTTCCTAAACCCCATCGTCAGTACGTAAACAATATCTTATTACAATCTTGCGCTCATATGCTGCAGCAGTGTTGGATTGTAGCAATAAACTTCATGCGACCAACATACAACATACTATAGATCAGAATTTGTAGCAAAGTCAAATGCAGGTCTCAGTAAAGGGCTAATGTATTATAGTACAAATAAAAAACTTAGAAGACCAGCATCTTGTGCAAAACTGATATAGTCATGTAGTCAAAAAGTTCTATTGCATTTCAGCTTGTATCATATACTAGCTCAAAAACGATAAGTATCATTTGGTTTGGGTAGTGAAATACTGTATTTTCAATGAATTAAATTTATTTATACCATGCTCTGAGTCAAGTTATACAAGAAACTTAATTTATTTGCATAGCATCGAGCTGAATGTTCGTATTCGTATCTGGTTCCATCCATAATTATTGTTAAGTGCAGCATACTACGTATTTAGGATAGCAGAATAGTAATCCAATGTACGATACAGTACGGTACAGTATGGGAGTAGACGCAGACAGTCAACCGTAATTAGATTAATCTTTTGCAGTCTAGTGATAAGGCGGGGAGTCGCAAGGTCGGCAGAAAACACAGATTAAAATATTCATTGCAATTAATTCTATATTATTTGTGATAACCGAGAAAATTACTGTTTGCCCACTCCTATGTTATTATAAGAACCTGCTCACATCGACTAAAAAGCTGCAGAAATGCTCTTTCAACAGACAACGGTAATATTACGAATTCATTCTTGACAATGCGCATGCGTAGACAGTGCAACGCTGCAAAGTGCCATACTGCAACTGCTGTAACCGTGCGCCATATGGAGTCGTAATGACTCAGATGTTACTGTATGTAGTACAGTACTAGCGTACAGCGTATTAATGATACGCAATCTGGGGAAGAATTTTTTAAATTTTTGCCTAACCCCTATAATGATGAGTGTAATCTCCACTACTACTGCTTTAAAATAGACCACTGCTTCTTTGCACTAGACGCTAAATTTATAAATTAGTCACGACTTCTTGCAGTCCATGACAGATATCCTTTTCTTGATGACTGCACGCAGAACTACAGAAGCTGAGTCTGGCCCCAACAGAGAAATCAGATGGGTGATGGCTGATGCCATCTACCACAGTCCTCTACTGTAAAGCTCAAAATTGCTGTTTTTGGACATTTCGTAGCATAGAAGCACCGAAACTTCTTTCTGATAACTTTAGGGAGTATACTTTATATATGCAACGCACGTAAAAGTACTAATTGAATGATAAAACCCTATATTTCCAGTAATGCATTATGCACAATAATTATTGACATTTCATTGTGTAAAACTTTTTATGTAAGTTGAAATAATGTTCATATGGACCCACCCCACCTACCATCCAGTTAATTAAAAGGTTAACTAGCACAAATGCTTATATTCAATGATGCTAAAATGGGAGGTTGACAACTAATAAATTACTAACAAATAATATAATTATCATATTTTTACTTTAAAGCAATAACTAAGCATTACTCATAGATTATACCTTGATAAGCAACAATATATGTATAAATTATAATTATTATTTTATTATTAAAAAAAGTGTGTGACATTACGATGAGTGGATGGTAGGATTGAGTCAGCAGGACTTACTGGCTTAGTTTTTTTTACTACAACACTAAATACTCAACAGTTATGTACCATAAATCAACTGACGGGCTTGGTTATCATTTTTCAGAGGGTAGTTACCAGTTTTGTGCATCCAGTAACAAAAAAATAAAATAAAAAAGTAATTGTAATTAATTACTATCATTTAATCTATACCGTCCGGTTCAGTAACGGTCACCGTAGTCGTAAAACTTGAGCACTGTACCACACCCCTCTACGTCGATTTTTGGTTGATGCAAATTATGCGATTAACATAATTGATAATTACGACTAATTAATTTGTATTGTATTTAGTAGTGATCATGCGAGACTCGCCTGCAGTGTCATTATACAGTTTAACCGTCAGTAGTGTGAAATTGCAACTTCGCAAGGCATATTATGCACGTAATATACAGCAGAGCTTTAAAATAGCCGATTTAGAAAAAAACTTTCCATCAGCTAACCTACTATATAGAATAAATGGCATCGTGCCATGGATTCTATTTTATGCCAGCTATTTCACATTTTTACAGCACATGACAGTTGCAAATCGAAATGAATTTATCGTACGACGCGTTACTCACTTTAAACTATGACCCCTGATTTCGTAACATAAATAATGCTTTATATCATACGATGAAAATAGAATAAGTGCTATACTTTATAAGCCAGAAATCGATTTTAATTTAATAATTACGATAAATAAACATGAATAGCAAACACAGTACAGTATATGCCGCATTCTGGAAGTATTTGCTTCTGTATAGGTAGTAGAGTACAATAAATTAGAGCTTCAACGGATCGAAGTAGTAGAGTACAGAATTATACAGTTAATTAATTTAGGTTTTTGACGTACGCTAAACCGTAAAGTGATGCGATGCATTTGTGAGCCAAACCAGACTACTGCACTAGACTAGAAACGTAATTTGTAGGTACTGTATTATTAATAAAGTAATCCCCTACGTACATTGACGTAGATTAATTAACCGTGTATCTCATAAAATTTTTT
The DNA here is from genome assembly GCF_000150275.1 of Trichoplax adhaerens. NCBI lineage: Eukaryota > Metazoa > Placozoa > Uniplacotomia > Trichoplacea > Trichoplacidae > Trichoplax > Trichoplax adhaerens. The sequence continues at coordinate 1,295,352 of NW_002060949.1, read as the reverse complement.
ATCACAGGGAAAAAGAGGGGTAGCACATTCTATGCGATTATGATAATATCATGTACGGTACGTATAGTATAAATCGTTTAAAAATATCGGTTAAATGACAATGTATATAATAATCCGTAATACGTTGCAGTAAATTAAACGATACTAACCGATTTGAAGGCGATTTCAGCATTGAAAGGTTCGTTGCTCAGGATTTTATTCCAATGGAAAGACGTAAAATAATGCGCTGCTTTTATAGCTGCAGCTGCTAATTTTAATTCTCACAGTATTAAAGTGCGAGATTGTTGGATATATTAATTAGTATTGCCTAGTAAAAGCACTTCCGGTTTACCACATTGAAGTGTATATTACTGTACTGTACTTCACAAGATTGTCATGACCCTAAAATTAGATGTATCCTTATATAAATGTATACTGTAAAATGTGATGGCAATCAACTGTTCGATACTGTAACTAGCTCTTGGTTTAAACCTAATAAAACTATAAAACCGTACCTCAGTTCTAAATTTAAGGAAGACGTACGAATCGATTCAAGATACATCTATCACTTTCTTGACATAACTCATAGTAAAATTTAAATTTTCGATTTAATTTAAGGAGGAATACAATTAGTGAAGGTAATAGACAACTAATGATTATTCAATATATGTCAAACAGAGGATAAATTGTTTCAAGGTTTGAAATTTTAAACAGTTCATAGTTTAGTACGTTTCGGTAAATGCCGAACTTGTACAGAAAATTGATAACCCAGCGCCCATTCGTAGTCAAGGAATTCACTAACCATAAACAAGCTATAAATGAGTTACACCTACAAAGTGTTACAGAAAAAAATGTATTTTACTCATCCTTTACTAACACTTACTAGAACATTATCAGCTGTTGTAACAGAAGTATGTACAGTATTTTGACAATCTACTGAATTGAGCACCGCGTGATCGCTCCGTGAACTGTTTAATACTCCGTATCAAATATGGTATAGTACGGTATATTCAAAAATTTTATTCCTTATAAGTTTATATCACGTACTTATATTGCATAACAAATTGCATTACATATTTTAACCTTTCCATTGTGGAATAAATTGTTACCTTAATAAAGTTACGTTTCAATTGCGCAATATAGCAACTATCACTCCATGTTATAATTGTAGTTTCCATAAGTTAGCTTAAAAAGCCTTATTTAATGCATGGATAATTTCATGGTGTGCTTGTACAGATTGTAACAGTTTTGGATGATTTTAGAGCTATACTCTTATGTCAGTCTTGATACTTCTATATATGAGATAGTAACAATGCTGGCGATATTTAGGATTTAGGAACAAGTTGTTACTATAGCTGGAGGCGTTAAGAGAGCAGTAGCAGCTATACTGAGGATAGATGTTTGGAGATTAGATAGTAATTTTAGATCGATATTATCACAACTTACAGCTATGTACACAAGAATATCAATAATAGCTGGTGCAAGATTAAAGATTTTAATTTATATTTGTTATCCTCTACATATGGTCTACCAATGTAGGCATACAATCTGTGTATTGCAATAAGGAATAATACTACAGCGCTGGCTACTCAGTCAGTGCAAAAGCATAACATGCAACCGGACTCGATGAAGTAACTAAATTTCATGTACACCAGCGTCCAAATAATATAACATTACTGTATATGATGAAACACAGAGGACTGTATATCTTCTGATTTCTACTTTGCACCTGCTCATTTTGAAATAGTGTCTCCGCTAGTAATTAAATGTGATACAACTGTTGTAATTATTTGTAAGGCATGTAACATTATCAGTGTAGGTAATTAAATTATATTTTATTAGTAACGTCCTTTTTTAAATTTCGTAATTCATAAATCGCCGATAAATATGGACAGAAGATAGCAATAATGTATCAACGATTGTAGAAGCAAATGTACAGATTTGATGACTTTCAAGTCAAAAACGATCTACGTTATCATTTTAGTATACTGTACATCTTTACAGTCAAAGTGGCACTTTACTGTATGGCAACGTTAAGAATAATATTCGCGAGCATCGCCTATTGGTTCTTCATCACTTTAGAATTTAGAAGATTTAAACGTAGAATCTCTAAACTAAAAATAGCACCAATTATATAACTAATAGCACACTTAATGGTGCGATATGTTACATACTTTTATGGCATTTATTTAATCCTTATATCACTCCTTTGCATCTAATTAACTTCATTAAGATAGTATAGCCAAATTAACGCATATATTTATGTATACAGATAATTATAAAGCTCTTAGAGCTAGTTCCCGTTAGTTCTAATGAACGTCGCATTCTGTCTGTATAAGAACATTAAATGTTCAATAAAATATTTTCAATAACTTTCGCTATATTAGCTCTAGATATGACTATTATATACAGTGGTGATTTAAATTGAGGTTTTACCATGTTCCATATGGGCTGTGCTTGGTTGTTATAGCGATATAACCTGAGTGACGTATGTTTGCATGGATGATATTGTATGTACTTATACGTAATGTAAATTAGCGTTATCATGACTACAAATGTGCTTAGTGGATAATAACATCCAGTAAAATTACGATATTCTACAAAAAATAAATTAAAATTTTAAATTTAAATTTAAACTAGATAAATTGAAATTAAATCATTCGAGCAATAATCTTAGAATGCGCTTGCCAGCTTACGACTTTAAAACAGGAATTTTGGGAATATTATATTAATTTATAGCTATATTACAATTATTTGTAGGTCTGTTTTTGCTAGGGTGGTTGTTGCAGATTGGTAAAGTAGCGTATGTTAATGCTACTGCCACTTCTCCACTAAAGCATATTTTTGACCTTTAGTTATCCGGTACTTCTCGCATATAGTAGAAGAAAGTCAATGTTAAAATATATCAATGAACAGTTACAGCATGATTCTTGAAATACTATATTCTAATATTTTCAGTTATAATCAGGTAAGCGATTACTAATTAATTAAGTATAGCAAGCGTACGATTATCATACAACGAGCAGTTGGTAATTCCGCGAGCCGTACGTGTTTTTCTACATGTTCAGTTTATTTCTCTTTCATTTGAAATATCTCAATCATGCATATATAATAAAGTTTTAAGTCACAGCAGACGACAGACGGTATCATTCTATTAGATGTCAAGTAGGAGCGCATACGGTAACTATTGACGCTTTCATTCATTAACATCAAGTACTTATTTCATTGTTATTTATTGCCCTAACCAAATAGTATCAATAATAATTTTTGGCTGATAGTAAAGCTAATGGTGCTGTGAAAGAGTATTAATCTGATTATAGTTACTGGCGTATGTGACGGACATAGATCTGATTGTTTACCTGATGGTAGAAGACTAGATAATAAACAAATGTTAATTTTATCTTTTTTTCGTTCCCATTGGATTCGGCATATTTATTTATTTTTTTGTTTATTTATTTGTTACTCAATACAGGAATGAAGTAATGTTGCGTATTATACCGTATGACATAAAGACAGCTTTATCCAAAAATGCCGATGAGATTTCGTGGCTGTAATATCACTTTTATCGTAATTTACTAATAGAAAATAACCTTACAAAGTTCTATTTGCAGTCAAATCATCTATACTGTTAATATTTATCTCGATGTATAAACGTCAACTGATTCAAGAATTCTACAAAATATTGACACTTGATGTAAGATAAGCGGCACGCCTTCTGATAAATTAAATCTAATAAGGCGATGAATAACAGCATAATTAAAATCATTCGACGAATAAATATAATTTAGTCCTTATACAGTAAATACGCTAATCCTTGCGTTTAATATCTTACTGAGATTTCAACGTTATGTCATCACCATAATATATCGGAATGTTTCTAACATTTTATGGTTTTCATTGAAAAATATGGGACGATCCTCCCATCAAGATTTAATAACTTAATGCGCATATGGTAGATTGCCAATAATAATATGCCGCAATACAATTATACTGTTAGAGAATCAAAGAAAAGCGATCGGCATGCCAAGTTGTAAATTTAGCAGTGTTGTGTCACGCCAACATTTGCTAGTAATCTTTGTAAAAGTACGGTATGATTGTAATAATTCATTAGATTAGTGTTTCATATGTTAATCATGAAATCGATATTATCATTGTATCCTTTATTAGAATCTGTAACCCTGATATCGTATACTAAGTAATCTTTATTGATTATGTGATTGCGCTACTCGCGTCTTATCAGATTAATAGAGAAAGTCTTAAAATTTTACTCGTATACACAAAATGGATAATTCTTAACTAGTTTAAAAAATAAGACATTCGATATATTGACCCGGGTGATTCTTATATCTACAAGTATTTCACAAGTTAGAATATATGATAGCTTTTATAAAACGTATGGATCAGTTCATCTTACTGAAAAAATTACGTAGACAGTTCTTCATTCTTCGTGTGATGGTTGAGTAGATGAAAGGCCAAATAAATGATTCAAAAATGGAGTCGTGTAACGATTACGTGATCATTTGCTTCGTAAACTTAGAGTATACTGTACGTATGTAAGCAGTCTTTAGCATGTGGATAGTTTCTGGATTAGCTATTTGACAACTCAAAAATCATCTCGAGATAAAATATCTTGAAAACTAAGATTGCTAGCTCGATAACAAAGAAGCTATATTACTGAAATCGATTAAATAGATTTTTAGGTTACGTACGTTCATACAGTAATAACTGCTGTCAATCTTTAATGTTTCTCAAGCCTCTGCACAAGTTGAACGAGGTTATATCATTATAAAACAGCAAGGATAGCATTTTAATATCGCATTGTTACAACCACGTTTGCGATATTTAACTCCATAATTTACTACCGTTAGTTTCTATCGCACTGTATCCCTACGACTAAGCGTCACTAACTTCACTAACCTAGTGTATGACCTTAAGCAACAGTAAGTCACAGACAAGAAGCTTTTTGGTAACTATTTAATGTGATCTTTATCGATGATAGCGTACTCTACTCAGTAACTTCAATTAAATCTCTCCTATATTTATAAATGCATCCTCTTTTATTCATTTACCAAGCTTTCCTGTACAAAACAATTGATTCTTATTGTAATCAGCTTACATCTCATCATCATCTAAAAGCCTCACCGTCGTTGATGGGAATCCATTAACGATTTAGCATCACAGTTTTACATCTATAATAATATTGACAATGGTATTAGATCAAAGTTACTCTTAACATACAAAAATATCTACATTTATTTACGGTAAAGCAAATCCGTAACACGCATACATATATTACTAACAGAAAATTAATTTAATATATTTACTAGGTAAAATACGGGTATTTACAATAATAACTGTCGTCAATTTTTTATACTGCGTACATTGCTACATAAGTTGAACTAGGATGTCATTATAAACTATGAGGATAATATATAAATATATATTCTTTGTGCGGCATACATGAAACAGTTGAGGTCATAATAATTTCTTATATATGAACAATGGTCTGTAGTGCTACAAAATTTTAGAAATTATTCTATCTTGACTGATATATTGGTAACTTGGATAGTTACATTTTTAATAGCGCACCTACATAGATGTAGCATCTATTAAACAAAAATTTTATGATTCCAAAAATTTGCCTAGGACGCAATTACGACCTCAGGAAGATACATATTGAATTAAGAGAATAGTAACTCTATAAAGTTATATGTATTTAAAACTGGTGATAGCATAGAAGCATATTAATTGCAGAGGTTTTCTTCTTAATATACTAAATGAACTGTATTGCTATTGCAACAATCCTATAATCTCTTTCTAAATATGACAAAAACAATTCAAAGCTCTATAATCTCTTAAAATAACATGTTATTGGTTTAAGTTCTCAACTTGTTGCACATACTATAAACGTATGTTTCGTACATTAAATTCGTTTTGAGTCATATGATATTATTAGGATAGTTTAAGTAAGATTTTGTATAGATAGTTAATTTATTTATGAGAATAGTTTTACTTAAAATGGTGTGATCATAGGAAAATCGTCATTCTATGTCTTCCTTAAATAATATAGATATATATATTTACATTTTCAAGTTTATGCAATGAGAATAGGCTTACAGTATAGGGTATGCGGGTTATTAATACTTACTAGTTTGTAGTACATCATTATTAACTGGAATCGAAGTATTGAAGCTACTACAAGAGATTAGAAGTTCATTTCAATTTTCAAAATAAGCAATTGAGAGATGTTGATGTGTACCGGTAATCTGAAGCTGGAAAATTTATTATCGGTATTAAGCTATGTATTTCTTTCTATACTCTAAAAAATTCTTAAGTCTCCGATAAATTCGCCAATCTGAGGTTGAATAGCTGCATGATAAAAGCATTTATATATTGCAGTTTTGAAATAGCATCACGCAATACCTAGTCCTTTTTGAATTTGTTAATTTATGATACAGAGAATGAAATATCGAGCTGAATTAAATTTATATTAATTGAAAATGGAATCATTGCTAATGCTTCTTTCAGATAGGTGATCTTGATACCAGTAGTTTTAGCTATAGAGTTGTAGAACGATTTGTTGGCTTACACGTACCAAGATAAAGATTAACTGTATGATACCACCAAATGAACGTCATGACGATTTTGAACTTATAACGGGATAAATTAATAAATGATAGAGAGCATTTCATTTCATTTAAATTTCTTACGGCACTACAATCTTCATTATTAATCTGTAACATTAAAATCGAGATAGTTTAGTATACAGATAGTTAAACGGATATATACCTAGACGCGTATACCGACCACTAATTCTAGAAGGGAAATACTTTGGTGCAGCTATTTCGCTGCTATATTTCATTGTCCTGTTTGAGGAATACTCTGTAGCTTTTTTTCCTATCTGGTCTGCAAGGTCTTTTTATGTCTGATAATACTGGATAAATAATGATAGCGTTTCTAATCTCGAATTGGATAATGCTAGCCTAACTAAACTGATATTGCTTCTTAGTTACTGGTAAAGGTAATCGAATAGTTAATCGTTAGGTGAAATTAGCCAAAGTATTATTTTTACACTTGAAGGAAAAATTTTTTCATCGTATTAATGTATGTTATACTATATAATGCATGGATACTCATCAAAATATAGCAAGACTTTAGCATAGCACGATTTTAGCCTAAGTATTACTATAAATTGATGCTTTAGCAGAAAGCTCAGAGACGTATTATAATATACTCATTGGATTATGTGATAATAAAAAATATATTTAGCATGATATCCATGCAGTTTATAATCTCAAGTATGGATGTGATTATAAAGTTACAGTATTTTATGCTTGCAGTGATGAAATGTTAGCGTATTTATGTTCCAGTATATATTGCATCAACTTCTTACCGAGAATTTCCACTTCGAAGTCCATGACTGAATATAATATGAATTAATATTATCAAAACTCTCATTCTGACAGCACGATGTTTATTTGAAGGTAGATGTAGTTCAGTCATTATAGTTTCTTCATGGTATGTTGTTGATGCATGTGGTGATAGTATACTTCAAATTGGGTTAACGAAATAAAAAAGGAAATTTGAGAACTTAACAGAACGGACTGATAGTTTTATGACAGTCCTATTCTGGCCATTTTCCTATATTGTCTCATTGAAACTGTGCACGGTACAAACTAAGGTGCACATTAACCTAGCCGCTTATTCAGATAACCTTAGACAGTACGGTGTACGGCTGCAGACATATTATATACTTCAAATGATCAGTAGAATAGTCGGCCTAGTCATTTTAGTAAAGGGTTATTTCCTGTCCGCTATGTAGCCAACCATTTTATTCATTCTCTTCAAGCGAATAGGTGCAATAAATCCAATCCAAAGTCGCAGAGATTTGTATAATACATTGCTGTACGGTAGTGTATTGTACTGGTGATACAGTACTATACTACGCATAGTGAAACATGCGCAATGTAAAACTCAGTCTAGAGTAACTAGAAACATTTACAGTAAGCAACTGCTGCAAAATGAGATATACGAGTACTGAAGTCGTGAACTAATTTCCTTCCTATGTCAAGCCGAGACTGCTGAGCTTCCTCAACACGATATTATACCACTAAATCATCTTGTATCCGACTCATGAAGAGTTGAAATACGAAGAGAATTCATTATTATCAATCAAATCAACGCGAAGCAAATTGAAATTTTGCGTCCCTTGATGTTATTACGCAGAGTAATGAGCAATACATGCAAAATATTGTCTACTCGTAGGCCTATAATATTCATTATGGGAGCTACTGGCACTGGCAAATCCTCTCTGGGTTTAAAGCTAGCCTGTGAACTAAATGGAGAGATTATTAGTGCAGATTCGATGCAGGTTATAGTAACTACGTACATTTTATTCTCAGTGAAAGATTATTAATCGATAGTGAATTGAAAATAATAAACAGTTCTTTATAGGAATACGATACTGGAATTAAAAGATTGATACTCTTTGATTAGTCTATCTTCCATATGATAGTGTAATGGTATGGAGTACAATTCGTCGATGTCAATGAATAGCAAGTATATTGAGTCTAAAGGAATTGCATTTGAAAACGGATAACACCAAACTTGGACAGTATTGCACTAAACAAATCTCTTGTCGAATTAGTTAATTAATGGCTTAAATCAAAGCATACATCCATTGCTAGAACAAAATATGAAACATTTGTATCTTAGCTACTTTTAAATCGCTGTAATCGGTCAGCTTTTACATCTTTTTTTTGCTGTTTACATGATATTTGAGATGATGATACTGTACCACAGACGACTATATCCTAGGATTGAGTAATCCAGCAGCTGTGCTCAATTTACAGTTGAAATTGTGTATGACATATAATATATATATACGTATGATACTTGACGAGTATCTGGCTACAGTAAACAGGTGTACTTATTGTACTGTCTAGTTTAGATCTTGGCGACTAATTCAAGAAGTACTCTATCACTCTATCGTCTTGCATTAAACCATTGCAAGACGTACGTTATTTTAGAATGTGACATTTACAGTTTTTCATTTTGTACTTATGTAGTAAACTAGTATTTCACACAACTCTAAGGTGCAGTACAGTTAACGAGTACGAATGTAAGAACGTGCTTACATGTCTTCAGAAGTTCTTCAAGTAACCCTAAGCCTACTACCGTGTTTGGCAACTAAAAATCTCAATTAAGCGCTAAAAATTATCTTTACTTACTAATAATAATATTCAGCAACAACCTAACAAGTGACAAAATTTTTCTCTTATTTATAGGTTTATCAGGGATTGGATATTCTTACGAATAAAGTTAGCAAAGAAGATAGAATGTTATGTAATCATCACTGCATGGACTACATTCATCCAACGGAATATTCTACAGTAGTCTCATTTAGGGATAAAACACTCCCTATTATATCCTTTACTTGATTATACTTGTGCACATGTTAGTTTTTTGTTTATGCATGTAAAGAAGAAATCATACACATAGTTATTATCTTTAAAGTTATTGTTACTGTAGTCTTTCTCAATTGTAGTAAAATTTCTCGACCTCTCTTATATTAAATACCACTGTATATAGGCCTAAGATAAATTTTTTTATTATTGTTTGATTAATATTACTGAACAAGCTACCGAAATAATATAAACGATTACATTTCTTAATTTCATGGACCTCATGATCACTGCAATCATTAATCTTAGTTTTATACCCCTGCGGACATTTCCTTTACTATTAATATATTGAAGATATAATGAAGCGTCAAAAATTGCCCATAGTGGTTGGTGGTACTAATTATTATATCGAAGCATTATTGTGGGATTATTTAATAAAGGAAGTAAGTGATCTATTGAAGTAACTTTTCGCTTTTAGATGTTTATATATATACTTATACTGTATATGTAATACCATAATATACACAGTAGAAAGTATTAGATTTAATAGATTTAAAATGCTTCAGATTCACAATCGGGAAAATCGATAAATACGCGTAATATAAACACTCGAATTATGTATATTACCAGTAACTGTTTACTGTACGATCTCCATAACTGGCTTTTAAGGAGAATATATCAGCAGATGAAACTAATGCCAATGATTATCAAAATAAACCTTTATCTGATGATACCGAAAAAAAATCTGCAAACTCGTACGAAGAATTGAAATTATTAGATCCTGAAAGAGCTGCAATGTTACATCCAAATGACACTAGAAAAATTTTACGGTACGAACATTGATGTATAACTGATAGAAGCTTTCTGTCCAATATTGGTGAATCTATTAAGATATTGTAAACCACAGTATGTGCTGAATCTTCTTAATGTAACAATAGAAGTTTAGAAATTATAAAAAGGAATCAAGTCAAACATAGTAGCTACATAGAACGTCAGCGACAACAACCTGGTGGAAGTTTCTATTCAGGACCGTTAAGATTTTCATCTGCTGCTATATTTTTATTGGAATGCGATCAAAATGGTAATATGCAAATATTAAAAGTGATCTAACTGGTATTGTCTGATAGCCATATGCAGAACTTCGTATAGATACGCATTATAATTCAGCTGTGATTCATGTTGATCTCTTCAGATACTTACTTCTATATTAAACTAGATTCTATGAAAGCAAACTTGAGGCTTGTCATTCATCAATCCTGTTAGTTTTAGATCAAAAATTAGATGCGAGATGTGATGAAATGATTGAAAAAGGCCTTCTACGGGAACTGTATACTTTTTATCAGGATTGGCAAGTACATTCGGGCAGTAGGTAAGTAACGATAATTATATTCAGCAGATCGTAAGCGCTGGTGTTATAATTAATTAAGTTGTTATGTGTGGGTTTCATTGATTATTTCACTTTCTGACTAGCAGTACCTAGCTTACATTGTGCTACTATTTTGAATGATGTTGACCTATGTCCTGTATTATATTATACGATATGTAGTATTTCACACTATATCCCAAATACGTATAGTAACAAGTTCATTTGTGTTGATAACTTATATGGCAGATATTTCGCTACAACTGATATTGCTATTTTACTTTTACCTTTACGCTAGGCCGGTCAATACTGAAATAGGCTTATTTCAAAGTATCGGCTTTAAGCAGTTTATGCCATACCTTCAACTTATAGAAAAAGAAGAATGCTCTTTAGATACAAAAGGTTTGTTGGCTTGTTAAGGCGTCGATTTATTGCAATTTTTGACCACACCTTAAGCTGTATTCTAAGAAAATATCATTGGTTGAAAATCGCATTACCTATACCATATAGTAGTGATTATATGTATGTGTATCAAAGTACGGTTAGTGATAAATATTGTAACAACAGACCATAATAATCCCCACCGGAAAGTATTGGATGAATGTATCTTAATGTTTAAACAAGCAACTAAGCGGTACTCAAAGATTCAGGTAATGCTCTAATTTATATAAAATAATTTAAAATTCGTATATATGACAGATATAATATAAGCAGGCATACATGTGTTTATGCGAAGTCGGTCCGTTACAAAGTATTTTTTTGGAATTGAAAATATAATCTCGCGTATCAATTTCATTTTAGAGAAAATGGATAGAAAATCGATTTTATAGAAGTTAGTATATTCTAGACTTTAATAACAAAGTTGTTCATGATGTAGCTACTGTACTTATATACTGTAAAAAGATTATGTTAGGTAATTATTTATAGTTTATAATTATAATCGATGAAATTTTTTTAAGTGAAAAATATTTTTTATTTGAATTAATATCTTTAGGACCATCCGATAATGTACCAGCAATTTATTCATTTGATGTTACCCCTAATAGTTTGAAATCTGAAATATTGGAGAGATCAGTCTCTATTACCAAAGCTCTGATCGAAGTACAATTTGCATTCTATTATTTGAATAAACTACAGACGTTACGCTACAATCAAGCATTTGTTGCTTATCAAACAATACTTACTGAATGTGAATTAATTCTTTTGTAGGGTAAAACACCTACAGAATCACCAGTAAGGAAATATACAGGTTACTCGGAGATCAGTAACAGATTACAACGATTCACGTGTGATTTATGTAATGTTACTGTAATAGGAGAGAAATCTTGGATAGGTACAGTATTTGAATAAGAATTAGAGCAGGTGTATGATATATTTAATACATGTTATACTATCTTATCACGATAAAATGTTCATTCAATGAATTTATTTATTAGCTCATAAGGGTTCTAGAAGACATCGCTATAGCCTTAGGAAAATTCGTCGAGATTCTAAATCTTCGTAACTTAATATCTTATAGCAATTTAATACTTCTGTATCAGATCGTTTTGTCTCAAACCAACTACGATACAAAATTTACCGTTACGTAATTTAAATGATATATTAAATATCATTATTAACTTACGAAGTATATGTAGTATAAAATTACTCGATGATACAATATATGTTAATAGAGTTAGAATTAGATTTTACTAGTTTATTTTCTTTGGAACGGTGTAGTAATTAGCATAGTTTTTACCAATAATTATAAATTTGGAATGTTACAGACGATATGGTAGAAAGAAATTGCCTAAAATTATTACATACTGTACATGGAAAATATTTGCCACGATATTTTATAGTTATTTTAAATCTTTGAGCAAATTCGCTCTCTTATTATTAATTCTATTTATTGATGTACAAGAGAGTAATGGAATGTAATAATGTAACGAATATCTGGATGTTACTATGACTGCATAATTTATATCACGTATTTTATGACGAAGAAGGTTCATAAATTAAAGTCATAAAGACCTTTCGAGCAAGGAAATTAAGACTAATTGTAATAAATGTTTCGAATTCGATAGTTTATAATAATGGGCATGGCATATATTCGGATAATAGTGAGAGAATTTCTTGCAAAACACATAAAAATGACTTTTTCCGTGAAGAAATTAATAGTAACAATAAATGTTTTAAATTCGAGATTTTAAAAATTGATATGGGATGTAAACGAGTAATGAAAACAATTTAGAATTGTATCGAATAATTTTAATTATGTAGAAAATAGACTTATTAGTTTCCTTGCTGTAAGAGGCGTGCAAGCACCGGCGAAATCGATTATAGATGAGCAAGGGTGTCCATATTTCTAGATTAAAATTAAGAGACAGTGAATATAAATTAATTTTTGATTGCTAATATCCCAATACAATGCTAACAAGGTATCTAGGGGAAGTGATTGATTGTACAGGAAACGGTAATCCAACTTTAGCCTATTACGTTATCAAAAATTTCGCATGGTGCCGACTCATTAAAGTGGCAAATATTAACATAATGAGGCTAAGAATATATCATGTCTAACTAACCTGCCAATAAACAAATCCACATTGATCACAGAGATATAAAGGTTTGCATTCTGAGTCTTGTCGAATTCCATATTTTCTGTGATGAGTTGAAATGAGAATAAGTAAAGCTGAAATTAATCAGGAAAAATTTAACAGCAGTACAGCGCGTAAGGCTATCTCACAAATACCTCTTAGCGAGATATTTTAAATAAATAGAATAACCTACTTATACAAGATCTTAAAAATACTTTTCCAATCGTAATCCTTTTCGGAATACTTTTCAATCTACGTAAGTGAAATATTATACTGGTTAATAGTACGCAATGTTACAAAGCGCTTATATATTCATGATAAAAAATCCTTTCATAGCCGAATGGTAAATATAATGATATGTTTAATTTAGAAATGCCATATAATAACTGCTGAAGTACGTGTAATTACCTCTTCTTTCCTGAAGTGATACTGACAAAGCTTTCTCCAAGTGTACGATTCATTAGTGAAATAATTCAATCGCCTGATTTTTTAAAATGATTTATAACGAAAATCATTTCTTATTTAGTGCACTAACGATAAACTGGAATTGGGCCAAGTTTTAAGTAATTGACAAATTTGGTAACCTACTTATTCACACCCGATAGTGATATTATGTCTCGGTGATCAGAGAGAAATAGTATAATGTATTGAAGACAATCGTCAGGAATATCCATCAATTGCAAATGATCATTTTCCGAAGAAATGTTAACCTAAGATATTTTTTGTAATAAGCAATAAGTAAATCAAAAACAACCAGTATAACTAAATATTTAGGATGATTACCCCATCATTAGTTAGCTTTAGTTCACATTGTCGGAGATGTTTTAATCTATCTTTCCAAACAGTTAAACTGCCAATTAAGTGATAGTATTCTGAGATAAGATTATTTATAAAAAGAAGAAATGTGATACCTTTCAGTTAGTGAAATAGATGTATAAACTTATTGTTACTTTATATAATATCCCGAATCTCTGGTAAGTATACCTTTCTCAATTATCTTCACCGTGATATTTATTAACCGCCTGACATGCAACCTGAAAGCGTGCCACTGTAAAGCTATATTGATGTGGAAATTACTATCGTTATTATTTAAGGCATAGGTGATTGCACAATTCTATTATCGTTGCTTATAAAATATATACCTAATTTTACTGCGTTATCAATCAAATTATACAGATATGTCAGAGATGAACTTCCAAGCGATAATAGTTTATGTTCGACAATTTCTTGGATAATCTTGCGGTACAATTAATTGGTTTTGAATCATCGAGTAATCAAAAATAAGCAGAATTGCAATTAGTTTTTAAAATTATTGATACTGGAATATGTAAATATCAATTAAACTTTATAATTTTAGCATTATATAGTGATGTTGCGAAATAGAGATTTGATTAATAAATTCAACACAGTACAGTAGTTTTAATACGGTAGCTATAGTACTAAGTAATTCCCATAGTGATTATATGTAAGTAGTAACCTAAGCATAGCTTTATAGTAAGAAGTTGTAGGAAAGATTCTAAGCGAAATATTTGCCATAATGTATTCATCTGATATATTATTTAAACTCTAACAAATTACCACAATAAGCAGAGAGCAACTGTGCAAAACAAATATTAAAGTATAGGTTGTTCTAGAATACAAGGCGTAAGCGGTAATAGTTGAATTAGATCGAATTTAAATAGTTGAGTTATAATCTCTGTGGTATATCTAATGCTTGATAAGTTACTAATTATACACGCGAGGAAATGAATCACTTCATTTTTAACTCAAGAGTTGAAAATTTTACGTTTAATTTTACTTACTTTACAGACGTATAGAAATCGACTATAATCGTGCAATGCTCCATTTAAATCTAACTTGTCCATGACATCACCAAGCGAACGATAATAAGAGAGCTATGATTAAAATAAGGAAGAGAGAATCAAGCAATGCCAAGTCTCATTTCTTTTATCCTAAATTACTTATTATGAAATTAGAATTTTAAGAGTATATTTGTTATCCTGTATTTCCTTACAGAACTACAATTACTGTGCTATCATATCAGTCTGTATAACTCGTGCATATTAAGCTATGGCGATCACGATTTTATGATTCTTACTGCGCTATTGCTAACCTCTCGGCTATTTCTGAAAATTGAAATGTAACGGGTGGGCTGATTTACTTTGAAAAAAGATATCATTAAGAAAAAAATTGTAGTTATTATTCGGTATGTATCAAATAATTAGATTACTGGGATTCCTACCATCACTTTCATTCTTTCCAGTTTTTGCTGGTAAAGATGGTTGTTCTTTCGGGTTTCTGTATAACATAGAATAATGCATAATGATACGTAGATTTTAGCACGTGATATATCTTTGATGAGCAAGAAGATAATGATGTGTTTTACCACTATCAATATTCAACAAAAATACGAATACTATGATAACGTAACGTAAGCTTGTGGTACTTGTTAAATCCATCATACCAGAATGGAAATTTCTATCTTACATATTGATTAGCTTTTCACTAATGCGATTGATAGTACGCTAATAAAAGGATCAATAATTCAGATTTAGGCGTACTTTTTACGATTAATTTTAGCAGATATCTTAATTATTGCGAGGTCTGAGACCGTCGATAGAAGATTGAACATTATAATCGGTTATAGATGTTCTATTCGCTAATTATATAACAAAGTATTGATAATAAACAGAATCTTTCTCGTACGATAGAAGATATCAATGCTATAACACTAGTTGTGGCAGACATAAAATTGTAGTTACTGTATACGTGAAATCTCGATTAGAACTATTGTAAAAACGATATATGATACGCGTATTGTACTGAATAAAGTATTAATAAGTGATTGTACTGTATGTATTATAACTAAATATTATTGCTGAGATGCTATAAGAATCAGTATATAATTTAGCAAATACTGCATTGTGCCATTAGAATAATCGTATGATAGTCACTATTAATAAATTGATAGAGAAACAGTACAAGAAATCTTTGGACTATTTTAGATTATGGGTTCGACGATATAACATACTAGGAGGCCGATTTCGCGAGCTGGGTATATTATCATTCATTCTTAATATACGCGTATATTTGCAAAGATATGAATATCGTTTACAGCAGTATGGAAGAGTTGTAGACAATGAATAGCAATCTTATATGATCATCGTTTAATTGTATTAAATTGATGATAATTTTATCAATGAATATTGGTATACTATAAGTAGCATTGTCAGTACAATTTTTTTACAGTCGGTGCTATTAATCCGTTATCATCTGTTATCGTAACATTATTATTCATGATCCTAAATCATGATCGATGAGACATAATATGTCTGTCTGTGCTATTCTCATCGTTGGATATATAGCGCTGTATTGATTGTAATTATCTACTGAAAGCCAAGTTACTTAGTCCTGTATTGCAAACACGAATTACGTTTATCAGAATTGAATTAAATTTAATCTAGTTTAATTGAATTATGGGTGAGATAGGAATGTACTTTTTTGGATAATGCATTATCATTAAGGACAATCTATGACGATCCATATAAGTATCCTCTTGACGAAACCACCCTGTCATTCTCTTTTAATTGGTTTATTATTATTTCGTGATTAAGATGAATGTACAGTACTCTATTAGAGGGAGTAGAGTGGTCTTTTCAAGTTCTAACGACAGCGGTCGTTACTACTGTCGGCTAGTAAGTATTAGTTTAATTTACCGCGATAGTAGTCCATATGCCTTATCGTTTAAAATTCATATTTAGCATGGTGTACAACTTTCAATTATGAATAGAAGTTAATTTACTAGTTACAATGTTGAACGAGAAAGCCTCAAAGTAATCAGTTGGATTGACTTTTAATGCTGTCTCTTCTATATAGTATGCAGTGTACTTCATTGGATAGAAGAAACTATACAGTACACTATATACTGTAGTATGGATGCGTTATTATGAATGTATCAATACGCTGTATTGTATTATATAATGTTATTTCTGTCCAATTTCTTAATGAAGTGTTCAAGGTTGTTTTATCCCTTTTAGTCATTCTTAATCGTATGTGAATTACTCATTCGGTGTGTATACTTCCCTTTGAAATGATCCATTCTATAGTATTACAGTAGGGCGATAATTACGATTCGATTTCAAGTGAACAATCGCTAAAAAATGATAATAATATTACGAAGACGGTAAGATAGCGAGCGATCCATCGGAACTTGGTATGGAAATAATGGATCGCTCTATTCAATTCATTCACGTTCCATCATTTCTTTTTCATTTCTAGCATTAAAAATACCCATATAGTATCTAGGGAAATAGATTCTGTTCTGTAGAATGGACAGAAAGTCAAGTCTATTTCTATTCGTCCATGAGTCGGACCATGACTGAATGGATTGACTATCTTACTTTGGAGAACGAATCCATTGATTCATTTGGCGCAATAACACGGCATAGTAAAGTAATATTATTATTTATTGGGTTTCATCGTTTAAAGTACCAATACAACTCTATCGTAAGAACAACAGAACAGAGTACTTTTCATTTTTCTAAATCCTCTATTTGTGATGAAAACGATGAAGATAGTGGATGAAAATAGAGTCGAGAGTAAATCCATCTTGGATCTTTCTGTGATCGACAGTACTTACGTCATCGTCACACGAGTAGCATCGACTGTTTTCCAACCGTTCTCCGTTTTTCGCCAAACATAACCTGATGTACGCCATGCACCACCAACATAAGCCATGCTTGTCTTTACCAATTTTGTCAATGAAATCTGTCAAGAAGTCAAGAAAAATAGACTATCCAAAAATGCTCTTCCGCGATCTACTTTAAAAGGAAAAAAATTGTTGACGATGATGGACTGCTGCTACTACTACAATTTGGAGTTGTTTGTTTACAGATTGGCTAGTCTACAGTGTACAGTACTGTTGAGTAATCGACTGGTACTGTACACTGTACAGTACAGACTGACTAAGTGACCATGTCTGCCACTTGAAAAACGGACGGCCGGACACCCATCTGGAAATGACAAAAATGGACCATTTGAATAATATCCAACCTTTGCTTACCCCTCTCGGAGCTCTCCCAGGGACTACTCAATTAATTAATTAAGAGCTCCCCCTCCCCCTCTAAAGCCACTAAGTAAAAAAATTTCCCATATACTAAAAAAAAACTCTCGGAGCTCTCCGAGTACACGGTAAAAAGTTACTGAACCTCTGACAGGTCTATCAAATGGTAATACTATCTGTTAAATGAGCACATTATCGTAAACCGTCAGCAAAGCGACGGGAGTTTGCAGTAGTACTAAATAAAAACATCGGCTGATACTCCGACCAGTATACAACGGTAATAGATTATATTATATATTTTTAAAATGTTGTCGATTAGAGAAAGTCAAGATTAGAAATCATTTTAATATGTTTGGATGGTCTAATGTACTGTACTATACAGTCGTGCTTTTTGCAGCTTTCTTCTTATTCACTCCGATATAGCCATTTTGCGTAAATTAACTTATATACTTCGTTTCTTAATTATAGCTGTCTTATTAATGATACATTAGACATATATGGATATATCTAAAAATGGATCAGGAGGACAACTTAAATCAAGTGTGTAAAGTATTTTATGCAAAATGGCTAGAGCTAGTTTAGTGTACGTGCTATGCGTCCTATTTTGCAAGGCACTAATGCCTAGTGCGTATGTAGATTACTATGTACAGTACAGAAGAGGAACAGCGCGCTCACTTGAATCGAAATAGATCACCGGATTTATCGTCAGATCATTAGTTATTAGTGTTAGCTATTCAAACGATTGATGGCGTTATCATTAAGCTTCTCTGCGATGTTTATTTGAAATGATACAGTAGTCCATGTTGGAGGAATTTATTTTGCGCACTGCTTGATGATGTACCTTGAGTACAAGTACGTTGATTTAGTAGTCGACTGCAACTATGTCCTAGTTCCATGTAGTAATTCATATGCATCAAGAAAAAAATTTTAAAATTGGTACAAATTTGGGATAGTATACTTACTGTATCAATATTCTAGTGACTATTAAGCAGGAATATCCGTCAAGCATGTGCATGCAAGCGCTACATGTTAGCCGCCGAATCATACTTGGTAGATAGAATGTTCAATGCTCTGGACTCAATGGAATATCAACGCAGCTAATTAATTATACCTGTGCATATATAATTATTTCAAAACGTCACTTGGGGCCTATTTTCGACGACCCTACGGTGCCATAATCATTCCTACAAAGCCGCTAGAGTACTTTGACCGATCGTTTATCCAGTAGGGCCATTTTTATTTCATCCTAGTTGAGTTCTGTTGTGGTAAAAATGGAAAACAGAATGATTATGATTTTAATACTGTCGTAAATGGTCTTGCTGTACCTTGATTTGATTTGATTTCAACTGACTCTATCTCGCTGATTTAGTCAATAAAAATGTTGCATGATTTGAATAGAACAGCTAAGTTTTTCTCTACAATGTACCATTGCCTTTTTATACAAAACATTAGCGAGTAGTGCTACAAAATAGAAATTATTTCACCGTAACTAGAAGAACTTATCAGAATGAATATGAAGCTTCTTGTTCTAAATCAGTAATAACATCAAATTGGGTAGATCGATTGCCCTTTCTTACTAGATGCTATCAGAATTTTCTAACATGAATTTTTTCTCTTATCGTGCCTGAGCAAATAATAAAAAAAGCGCATAGGCTGATCTGAAGTAAAATTCTTAATGTAATCACATAAGGTATCATGAATTTATAGGGTAGATGAACTCGAGAAAGATTGATCGATGGTAGACTAAGGCACAGTACATGGACTACTGGCAATTATACCTTCTATTAGTTCATGCCGGGTATGAATTATTTATTCGATGTACAATCGATGTAGTTAGTTAGTCTATTCTTACAGTAGAGTAGTCTAGGGGTGGGAGCAAATTGATTATTATACAGTATTTGCATTCTTGAAATCATTGGTAGACAGTTGGAGTCGAATTATTTTTGATTACTTATAGTGCTAATAGACAGGTGAGCGAATTCATACAGTGTCATGGAGGGTGATAGATTACGAGTAAAGAAAGCATTTGAAAGCAGAGTCATGATCAAGCTCCAATTAGATTTTGATTATTTATTTAATAACATTGCGGTGGTCTGATTCGTTGTCAAATGCTTAATGTACTTCGTACGTGGAAAGAATCAGGTAAACAATCCATTTTCAATAAATTTGCATAATAAAGTAAAATTTCAAGCATATTTTTAACTTCTCAATAATCATATTCTATATAAATTTACCAATTTCGCAACTGCTTTTAGCTAGATTAAAGTTCTAGGCCACAGAGGGGGCATACTAGGTGTCATTGAATTTTCACGGAAGATAGCAATCGAGGAGAGAGCAACTAGAAATAAGATAAGAGAAAAAGGAAAAAATTACCAGATTTCTCCCTTTATCCTTTATTAGATTATCGATTGATTATCGATAAGAGACAAGTCCATCTATCAGAGAATATGAAAGCCGTAGATCAGTTTATCTCTTCAATCATTTTAGTAGTAACTTTAACAGCGTCGTTAGTACAAGGACAAATTTTAGATGCAAGCGTTCGCGATTTAGCACCGTCTTCTTCTATAGCTGCTAGCGCAACATGTGGTACTAATAGGCCGGAAAATTTTTGCCTACTGGATCGGCCAGATAGTTGTTCAACTTGCGATAATACTGCTAATGCTCCAAGCAATCAACGCCATCCAATAGGATATGCTATCGACGGAACAGAAAAATGGTGGCAATCTCCAACGTTAACAAATGGTTTCGACTATAATAACGTAACCATCACTTTAGATCTTAAACAGGTAAGTTAGCCTGAACTACAGTGTCTTTCAAAAATTCCACCTTCTTCTATTTTCCTTATTCTACTCAAGTCTATATGCTCTCAAGAAATTTGGATATACGATCAACGCTTTAATTAAATAAATGATAAATCACAATATTTGATTTATTCGATAAACGCGTTATACAAATCAATCATGCCCGGGCTATTTTTTCTTATACTAACGATTATTAATGATGAACGTTCGATTTAAACTGCAATCTAGCTAAAAAAAATAGCAAATTTCTTGACTAATCATCATCATACCATTAGACTAAAAGTCTTTACCCAGTTTGATATTCAGATAGTTATAATGTAACTGAATAAGATGATATAGTCGTTCAAAAAATTTACTGAATATAATGCATCGTAGCAATAGACTGAAAATCCAGTACATGAAGTCTATGATAACAACAGTATCGTTGTGCATACTTGTATTAGGCCTAAAAAAAACTAATGTCGAAGTTGTTAGAACACTTTATTGCCTCACATTTTCATCATCATACACGTACTGCACGTTCTATATGGATATATGTCTATATGAATGTACGCGACCATACTATCGAAGTTGACAATTAGTAATGCTTGCATTTTGTTAAAGAGTTAATTTAGTCAATTACTGACATCAGTCCTCATTTCGATCTTAGTTTACAGTGCATGTGCGTAAGTATCTTTAATTAACAACGAATAACATCAATAACTATCCCAATTACCTATGATATCCATAGCAACACACATTAAGGATACAATTAAAGAATGCTTACTGTACCCGTATAATTATGATTTCATCAATCTTATACTGTATTATGTACCGCTATGTATAATATTGTATTAATGAGCAATGATTGATTTACTTAGATTTTTAGGGTAACCTACATTATTTTGGCTACCGCTAATTCTCCTGCACCTGCTCGATGGGTCCTTGAACGCTCTTTAGATGGGCGAAGTTTTACTGCTTGGCAATATTACGCACAATCTGAATCAGAGTGCTACGATCAATTTAAGACTGAAACTAATCCAGATGGTATATTTTCCAGCGATAGCCAAGTTATATGCGTTACTACCGGCATCGTTGCTAATCAATTTCAAAATGCTCAGGTAATGTATAGTGCTATCAATTTCTTTCCTGCACTTATTATTTTAAATTATTTCTACCTTTAAATTATATTTAAGATGTTAAGCTTTACTAAATTTATTTATAGGATATCAACAATATCTATCTTAGCTTGTAACTAGGCATAATATTAATCCCACTAAGATTGCAGGATGCATTTTTAGATTCCATTTTTAAACGATAGGATTCTACTTGACTAGGTAATCGCTCAATTTTTAACTGGGAGACCTGGCTCTAGAATTAGTGGTTATACTGAAGAATTAAGGGTAATATTCACAATGTCAACAATAAGGAAAGAAATTATCTTTCCGTATTAGTTTAGATCTTGTCGATTACACATAACCATAATTTTGTTCCCATATGCATTTTATTTTTAATATCGAATGCCTATTGCTTCATTATAGAATTTTCTATCTGCCCGATATGTACGATTAAGATTGTTGCAAATACGTACCCTAGGAGGTGATATTCAGAGCCCTGAAATACAAGATGCCTCAGTTACTGATAGGGTAAAATGCTACCAGTATTATGATATTGACAAATATTTAGGACAAGTTTTAGCAATTACTAATTTCTTCGTTGATATCATTATCTTGCTATTAGTATTTCTACTCTATCAAAGGAATTACAGTAAGCGGGGAATGCATGTGTAATGGACATGCTAGACGATGCGAATATAGCAGCACAACCGACAGCTATAGTTGCTTATGCGAGCGTAATACTTGTGGACCATCTTGTGATAGATGTTGTGACTCATTTATTCAAAAGTCATGGAAACCAGCTGCTGAAAATTCATCCAATGCTTGTGAACGTTAGTATAATCAACTGTTATTTACACTCATTTTTGAATCTATCACGATTAAAATACAAACAATTATTTAGAATGATTTATTATCAGCATCCAGAAAATAATTTTATCGTAGCTTTGAGACTGAATTATAGGAATCGATTAAACCTTTTATTCTTATTTTAAAAATCCAGCTTGTCAATGCTTCAATCATACCAATCAGTGTCTATATAATCAGACGATAGCGGATCAAAATCAAAGTTTAGATATTCATGGTAATTATCAAGGTGGTGGAATCTGTCAAAATTGCCAGCATAATACTGAAGGCATAAATTGCCAACGATGTAAATATCTCTATTATCGACCAACTGGTGTTTCACGCAGTGCCATAGATGCATGCCAAGCATGTGGATGCAATGCAGCTGGAATACGTGATGAACCAGGAAGACCAACTGGATCTTGTATAAGAGATGAAGAAGAAGCTCGTAGTTATCCACAAATGGTAAGTCGATTTCTTTTTTATCGATTTAGCTATCCAAAAAATACCAATACTTTAATTCAATCTCTCTATTAATAACGCTTTATAGTCTTATTTAAATCCAACATTACTGATATTTATTATTCCATGTTGTATTATCCCTGCAATAGATTTACTTTTAAGTGAGCATCCTATAGCTCTAGGTAGTCATATACTATATGTTTTAAATTCTCATGTTATATATAAATAGAACTCTGGAGACTGTTTCTGTAAGCAATATGTCACAGGAAGCAAATGTGATCGATGCGCTATCGGGTTTGATGGTTTTCCGATATGTAGCCCTTGTCGATGTAATCCATTCGGCAGTGTTAATTCCACTTGTCAAAGTACTAATTGCCAATGCAAGGTATTATTTATCGTTAATATTGAATATTTTCAATTCTTACCATACTATAACTTGATCAATTGTATAGCCTAATGTTCAAGGAAGTGGTTGTCGTCAATGTAAACCGGGTACATATGGATTGGATAATAATGATCCTGTCGGGTGTACAAAATGCTATTGCTTCAACTTGACATCAACTTGTAGTAGTTCAAATTTAGTTAAGAAACAGGTAAAATAATTTTATTTATATAGCAGCTACATTAGATGGCCAACGTGACACCATAAGCTAAGGATATGATGACGATACTAATTATTTCCTCTTTCATAATTACTACAGGTCAGCTCTCTAAGCGGCTGGAAAGTTTATGATGTCAGAAATCAAAATTCTTTTTCAGTAATAGTACAGCATAATAGACTTAACTATAACCTTACTGATGGAGCTGACACATTCCACTGGCAAGCTCCTAATGAATATACCGGAAATTTGGTACTTCTAATAAGATTGATTGTGACATATAATTAATTAATAATATTTAATTTATTGTAAATATTTAACATTTATTTATTATAAAATACCCACTAAACTACCAGCGTTGCAATGCACCATAGCTTATACTCTCTTAATTTAACTATTTTTCTGGCTATTTTTAAATCTTAGTTGACATCGTATGGTGAAAATTTTCGATATACATTACAGTACGTTACCACATTGACAGTAACTCGAGAATTTCGACCAGAAATAGTTATTATTGGTAGTAATGGCATGAGATTGAGGAATCAAGCACAACCTTTAAAATTCGATGTTCTAGGAGAAGTTCAAGCACGACTATTAGAGGTAACAACTGATTTAAGACGAAAATTAATGATTCAGATACCATGTATCAATATCTATGAATTAATAACTATTTCTATTCTCTTTTTAATGGGTACATATTATTATTATCAATCAATATATAATATTGCTTTTGCTGTATACAAAATCAATAGACTGAATGGACCCACAACAGCACTGGCAATCCAGTAACTCGTGAACAATTTATGATGACATTGAATCATGTAACAGGAGTATTTATCCGTCTAAGTTTTATTTCTAATCAAAGAAATTCCTACGTTAGTAATATCACTCTGACGAAAGGAATTGAAGGGACTTACAGTTCAGATGGCACAGTTAAAGTAGAAAAATGCCAGTGTCCTACTGGATACGCTGGATTATCATGTGAAGTAAATCAAATCAATATTTTAAAGTAACACCGAATTTTTTACGTTTAAATTACTGGATGGCATATCATCGACTTTAATCATGATTATTACAATATAAAATTAGATGCAATTGTACTATCGCTTTCGTTTTATATCATATTACTTGTCTTCAATAGAGATGTACAACTGGATATCGTCGCGAAAATGGTCAATTAAATGGCAAATGTATACCATGCAAATGTAACAATCATACTGATTCCTGCGACGATATTACTGGTATCTGTTATAACTGTCAACATAACACCCAAGGTAGTGACTGTGGACAATGCCAATTAGGTAAGCGACTTGATTAAAGGTAATAATCTTATTATCTTAATTCAAAGTGTTTTTTAATTAAATGATCATTTATAAGGTTATTATGGCAATGCTACGTATGGAACGCCTAATGATTGTAAACAATGTGCGTGTCCTTTATCTGTGGCCAGCAATAACTTTAGTCCAACATGTCAATTACTAGCTGATGGCGTTAATTTACTTTGTACTAACTGTTCAACTGGTTATACTGGACAAACTTGTCAGAGTTGTTCTGATGGCTACTATGGCAATCCTAAAGAAATTAATCAAACTTGCCGACCTTGTAATTGTAGTGGTAATATCAACCTTTCGCTACAAGGAAATTGTAATACAACAACTGGTGTTTGCTTAAAATGCCAAGGCAATACAACAGGAGATCAATGTCAAGTATGTGCTGATGATTATTATGGTGATGCAGTCACTTTAAAAAACTGCAGAGGTAAGCACATGTTATGGAAGCTCCTTGAAACTCATTCTACAACATTGACTTTTTTATCATTTATTTTTCATGATTTTAAATGGCTTTATAATTTAGTTGAAATTTTCAATTTTATTTGACGATGAGTTTCGGCTATTTGCTGTAACAATTTCAATCATTACCAGTTAATCACATATAGTCTAAATAAATTGCAATTTATATTACATAAGCATGTGGATGTAATCAGTTCGGATCCAGAAGCCAAGCATGTGACAAAAATAACGGAGAATGTCCTTGTAAGCCATTTGTTATTGGACGAACGTGCGATAAGTGTCGAGTACGTAAGCATAAAGTTTACAGTTATTATTATTCTTTAAAATTATCCTGTAGCTGGCGTTCCTGTACTTTAATGATGTAGCAACTGGGACGCCGTCATTAAAATATGCAGTAGGCGTCGAATATGTATGTAGGTATCTATGAAAGGCTTTGGTTTCATTATCATGAAAATCACCCTGTAGTCAGTTTTATTCCTGGCTTAATGATCGATTTGAGCGACACTTTTATTTTGTAATAGATATCGGACTTTATAGGCAAAAAGACTTATAAATATCATTACAACTATATTGTAGTTCTTGTCTATACATTTAATGCATCTATATTTTTATACCGTATTAAGAAGCACCATAGGTGTTCAATACTTATTTGTAAACACATCATAGAACTGTTATTAGAATCTTCCATAGGTTCAATTTTTTTTCTCTATAACCTGTTTCCTGTAATATCTTATTAAGTAAAGGATTTAATTTTATATAGGTTGGCTATTATGGACTAGAAAGTAACTCAAGTTGCAAAAGTTGCGATTGTCATCCAGTGGGCTCGGTTAGCCCTTTATCAAGTTGCGATACCAGTTCTGGTCAATGTCCATGTAAGCCTGGCATCGGAGGACGGGATTGCAGCAGGTAACATATTTTCTTTAATTTATGATATTATGACTAACATTGATCAGTATTGTGTATAAGCTTTCCTTTTAGGCATGTTATCCATCAATCATTGTAATACAATATTAAATTGAATCCGCTTTATATGTAGATGCGCTAGAGGCTACTGGAACTTTACAAAAGATGGTTGTGCGCCTTGTAATTGCTCAAAAACCGGAGGTGCATGCGACGCTTCGACTGGAAACTGTGACTGTCCACCACATGTTGAAGGAAAATATTGTGATACTTGTGCTCCACAAGCCTACGGCTACGATCCATTGGAAGGTTGCCAGGTAACCAATACCAAAGTGATAGTCTGGTTTACATGCCATTCTTTCATTTGATGTTTACGTAAATTTTAAATGAGTTTTTAAATTATGGGCCGTAACTAGCTGACTCATACGAGATCTTTCTCGGAGTATGGAAAACGCCCTAAATATTTGATTTTACACTTCTGCTAAAAACTATTGATTACATATCAGTAACTGCACGTAAATGTGCGAGCCTAAAGCTGACAATCTCGGCTGTATTAAGAGCGAAATGCTAACTATACATATCTATTTGCGTTAGTACCTGTTTGATATACATAGTTGCTTATGCAAATCTACGGTGAAACTTATTTTTCGAGTAAGGGCTACAACTACAATGACTGTATCTACTCCAATTTTGACACTTAATAGTTTTGAAGTTGAACAGAATTAAAAAATAATTGTAGCAGCCTTGCGCTAATAGAGACACTGGGAGGGCAAGCCGAGCAAAGCATATAATTGTAGTTATGGTGGTACTACATTAAAACCTGTTAAGTCTTGGCATAATCGCTTTCAAGTTATTAAGGATAAACAACTTGATATAACAAGTGCAGTCAAAATGATTAGAATAGTTTGAAAGTCTAAGGACATGATACATGTTATCCAGAACACTAACAAAAGATTAGCTTACTTAGTTAACACGTATCTAAATCAATTTGTAACATAAATAGACTGGAATAACTAATTTAATGTACAATTACAATTATCGATGTAAATGGTCAATTAATGTCTTAATAAAGTTTTGTTGTATTGTTTAAATCATTTTATGACATGTTATAATTTCTAGTTATGCAATTGTTCGCCTTTTGGTTCTCATTCGCTACAATGTAATTATAGCAGCGGACAATGCAGGTAAAGCAAATTTCACGCTTCCACTTCGGATATAATTCTGATCAACAAATGATTGTGAGATACACGTTTTTTTTGCGATGACACTTAATTTCATTATAATCATTCCCCTACTCTTTAGTTGTAAAGGAAATTACGCCGGTCGACGATGTAATCAATGTATTTTTGGCATGTATGGATATCCAAGCTGTAAAAGTTGCCAATGTAATCCGTTTGGAGTATCAACATCATCATGTCGAACCAATGGTACTGGTAGCCAGACATGTGATTGCCATGATACCACAGGCCAATGTCAATGCAAAGTTAGTTAATGTCGCATGTTCTTATATTTGATCAATTCTAGGGGGATATTTGATTCTGTTACATTAAACTTGTACCCTGGATTTTAATTGTAAAAATTAATTTTTCCTTTTAAGGCCAACGTTGAAGGATTGCAATGTAATCGATGTAAAGCTACAACATATTACTTTAATTCCAATTCCGTTGCTGGTTGTACACCTTGCTACTGCTCTGGCTTTGCTTCTGCTTGTACCTCATCAAATTATAACTGGACTGTTGTAAGAAATTATTTTCAGTTATTTGCTATAATTATACTTTAATAATCTAATGGTAAATAAACTAACACAATGATCACAATGCACGTTTAATAGCAACCATGGCCAATCTCAGCGGATTGGATAGTTATTGATAATCTTAACGCCTTACCTGCTACTTCGGGCGTGAATGTCACGACAGGACCACCTAGAATCAGAATAAATCACAATCAACTGAGTAGCCAATTACAACGTCAAATTTATTATTGGAAAGTGCCAGAAGTTTTCTTAAGAAATAAGGTATCACTTTCTGCAATCATTGCATTAAAATAATCTACTGAAAGCAATGACGAGGTGTTATGACTTTATAATTTCAACAAAGTTGTTGTAACTAAATTTTATCTTATTCCAACGGAATCAGATCACGTCTTATGGAGGATTTCTTCGATTTGATATTCAATATGATAGCCAAACTTCCAGTACCATGTCGACCGATCAGGATCTTATCTTTACTGTATGAAAAATATTTGTAAAAGTCCTTTTTTAACATATGATCATAGAATCAATAAAATGGAATCAATTTGTCGAAATAAATAACTTCGACAAATTGATTTCTTTTTACTGATTCTGTAATTTTAATAATATTATGGTCTTACGATTAGGGTGGTGACGATAACACAATAATATACAGAAGTTTACCAAATACACTAAATCATGTAACAGTGAATCAAGCTGTTACATTGCGAGAAGATGGATGGAGAATTAGTCCTAGTAATAAACTTGTGACAAGATCTGAATTTATGAGAATTTTGGCCAGATTATCATCTGTATTAATAAGAGCTCGTTTTGGAGTAGACCAGTCTACAGCAGAGTAAGCTGTAATTTCAGTTTCCCTGTAATTATTGTTTGAAACTGGTATTCCTGTAAAATCTCAGATCAGTTCCTTGTTTACGTTTCCTTAAGAATACTAACGATTTATCGATCTCACGTCTCATACAGTCTCAGTAATATCCGAATCGATGTTGCAGTAGCTAATAATACCGTAGGAGCTGCTGCACCTATTATTGAAGTATGCAATTGCCCTATTGGTTATGCCGGTACGTCTTGTGAAAAATGTGGTGCAGGTTACAAAAGAGCTAGCAATGGAACTTGCATATTATGCCAATGTAATGGACATTCCGGCGTTTGTGATTCTGAAACAGGCGTGTGCCAGGTATGCTTTATATATAATTCCCTTACCATAGAGAATAAAAGTTAATGTATCATGAGTTTATCTTGTCTTTCATAACTCAACCTTTCATACCTGTCACATTCATATTAAATTTTGATATATTATAGAATTGTCAACATAATACAGATGGAAGATTTTGCGATCAGTGTAAAGTAGGCTTTTATGGAAATGCTAAGCAGGGCAACGTAAACGATTGTACTCCGTGTGCTTGTCCCTTAGTGTCAGCAAACAAGTACGCCGATCTTTTGGATTATTAATCTAGTTAACTAGTTATTTTCTGTAGTATAAATATGAATACAAATATGTGTGAACATTTACTAAACATCAGGCGTAATAATATATGCAGTATGATACTTGCTATAAAATACTGTATAATAACATTAATTACAACTGAATTTAAGTTCTGATACCATAAATTAATATTTTATAGACATTGTATGACATACTTTTCATTTTTTTTAGCTTTAGCCCCACCTGTCAATCAGATGGGATGGGCTCATATACTTGTCTAAATTGCTCGCAACAATATCTAGGCAAATACTGTGAAAGGTAAGACCCTTTTACCGTAATGAAATGACCTTGATATTAAATTAAATCAGTGTTACATCCGAAATCTTTAAACAGAGATAGCAATCACTGTTTACACAAGTTTCTAATCAAATGCTTGCACACTGAGCTCAGTGTGCTGATGAACTATAGTACTTATCGCCAGGAAGCTACAGTCAGAAAATTGTATATTTCTCCTTTTAAATATAACCAGATAGCATAGCTTAGCTTTGTAAACTCATTACAAACAACATTTAAAATCACGCAAATCTATACTAGTCTAAATGAAAATAGACATAGAATTGCTATCAGTTAATCCCAGTAAGTTAATTATCTACCAAAAATAATGTTATGATTAAAGGGTCTGGGCCATTGCGTAATAAATGGATAACATACGTATGCAAATCCATTCATAATCTTATATCCTGATACCATTGATCGCTGCATCTTACTGTAAACTAAGGGACTATTTTTTAATATACGTAACAAATACAGATGTGCGGATGGCTATTTTGGTAATCCAAGGAGTGCTGGTGACATATGTAAACCATGTGAGTGCAACGGGAATATCGATCTAACACAAGCTGGTAACTGCAATAGAACGACTGGCCAATGTTTAAAATGTATTCGGAATACAGCTGGTGATCAATGCCAAATTTGCGCTGACGGTTACTTTGGTGATGCAATTGTAGCTAAGAATTGCCGCCGTAAGTTTGTTTTAAAAATCTGCGGCATGGATATACGAGTAACAAAATAACTGTAACGAAATATAAATACATGTTAACGACAAATTTTTTAGATATTGCTAATACAAATTTTCTTGTTCGATGCTTTAAATTCTCTCATTTAATCTACTTCGTAGAGTGCAGTTGCAGCCAAACAGGTTCATTATCTCACCAATGTAATAGCAGTGGCAGATGTACTTGCAAACCAAATTATACGGGATATAAATGTGATAGCTGCATTGTAAGTTTACTCAGACAGGGCATTGTGCGTGATTTCTATCTGCAGAGCACATTATAAAAGCATAGCATGGTTAAGTACATCCATGAAATAGTTAATCCTATCATTTTTCGATATTTTACCTCGTAATTTATCTTATTTCATTTCTCAGAGCTATCAATTAGTATATAGCTACGGCAATAAAGTATTACTTATGTGTAGCGATGGATAACAATTATCATAGATTCAATATAGGATACTAAAATGATTTCATAACTAAAAATGGCTATCCCTTTGATTATGTTTGTTCTTTTTCTCATATTTAGACTAATACTTTTATGTATTTTGGCCAATGTATTGATTGCCTTTGCGATGTGGATGGTTCTATAAGTTCTGCTTGTGATACTAGTGGACAATGCCAATGTAGAGCTAATTATACGGGTATTCGCTGTGATAATTGTCTTCCCAGTCATTATTTTACCAACAACGATTGCCAAGGTAATGACAAAAATACAAGTATTGACGCACGAGTAATTTAAGGGCGTGTATGTATCAATCTTAAGGAAATAGATACACGAAAAGAAAAGATTCACTAAAGTATTAGTAAAGTAGTGGCTGTTTCATGTTAACAGCGTTATTATTCTTTTATAAGCCTATCATTTAAGATTTTTAAATTTGAATCGTCTAAACTATCTAAGGTATCAATTCTTCCTATTGAAACTGTTCTTTCTCCCACATTGATAAAATTTTGCAAATCGTACTTTTGCTTATTTGAGCACTATTGCATATATACGCATATTTTACTTTCCAGAAACAAAGCGTCTATAATGTGCATGTTCATATACTAGCATCTCACCTGATATCGGACTAGCTAGTGTCCACCTGCTGAATCTCTTTATTATTTTTTATCCCTTCTTGCTCACCACAATAAAGTAAATGTGCACTATGGTTGATATAGGCTATTCACTTGTAGGCAGATTAGAGTAACGTAAATGTTCATTTTAAGGATTGAATATGATTCTCAAACTATTTGAATGATTAAAAATTATTATACACTACGTAATTCGATATATCGTGTATTATTAATAAGGCTAGTTATAGCAGGCTGAATAAGTTTAATCGCATGTTGCAAGTTAGCTGAGTTACAGTTCGTTATGGTGGTCGGCCTCATGATTGATTCTTGCCTCTAATTGTGTTATAGCTTGCAATTGTAACGTTAATGGATCTGTCGATGGAGGAGCACTATGCGATAATCAAGGTCGGTGCTATTGTAAAGATGGCAATATTGGCGATAAATGCGATCAATGTCGCCCTATGCACTACAATCAATCAGGCAGCTGCGTTAGTAAGTACAAATATAAAGTTATTTTTGTTCCATTAGAACCAGTCACAAGTTATATTTGACTCTAACGAAATTTCTTATTCATTGAATGACATAACCTCACCATTGAAAAAATTAACTTGTTAATGCTATGTTATCGTAATATCTAGTAATTTTACTGCTGCACAATAAGCCAGTATGAGACATCTTGTTCGGAATGATATTGTATTATTACTAATATTTTCATTATACTATGAAAGATTGTGGAAACCAGTGCATCATGCCATTAATTCAACAGTTGAACAAAACTCGTTTACAAGATTTAGCTCAAGATGTGGCAAATGCACCGAATGATATATTGCGAAGATTGGAACAAAGAATTAATCAATCGGAGGTATCCCTTTAAAGAATTTTCAAACGATATCTGTTGATATAAATTAAAATGACTTGATGATTTTACTAAATATTCTATTACCCGTAGATTGAACTTGCCCAATATCGTAGTATGCTTGCTAATGCGAGCTCTATTTTGGGCATTAATAATACCGGCCAGGTAATTTATTTATCCATGTCGATAGTGATACACTAATGTTAATGATAAAAATGATGGTTAAAATCTGCTATATCAGGTGATCCTTATGCGTTAACTCACATTATATATCTGAATACCCAAAATTATAACTATTAATTGGATACAGTTACTTGAATAAAAAATATATTTACTACATTGTACAGTCGTGTTTAAATCAGATGTACTTGTAGAGTATAGACTGGAGGGAGCACGCAATCTTATTTGCACACTATTACGTATTTAAATACTTTACTTAATCTTCATGGCAATAATTTAGATATGGTAACACTAATAATAAAATTTTTATTTTTACATTGACCTTTAGTGTCATCCCTGTACTAATAATTTTCATTATCTATGGAAATACTTAAATTATAGACTATCAATTTAGATAGCTTGGCAAGGTCACTCGAACCTTTATCACTTCAAGAAATGAGAAAGGTATTATTACTTATTTCTATACGAAAAATGCATTTCATGATCATTAATGGCAATAATTTGATATGCTCTTTCTTCAATTTAACTCAATTATGTAGGCAAGCGATGCAAAAGAATATGCTACTGGTATACAATCCTCTATCGGAGACGTGTCAAATCGATCTATTGTTCTACATACCTACGCCGTCGCTGTCACTGCTCGAGTTAATGGTTGGTTAACATCGTTATACATTATTACTCTACATATATTCATACACTATTTTTTAGCCATACTGAGTTTACTTGTCCGTAAAGGACTGAGTTATATTTTACTAATGTATTAGATTCAATCCTTAAGTAATATGAACTTAAATCGATTGATTAACCATTGTAATACCGTTAACAGGATTAATCGACGAAATGAAGTCTATTGTGCAACATGCATTATGGTATAACACTACCAAATGGAATGATACGAATATGCTGCAAGAGGCTCGTCGGCTCTTTTACTTGATACAAAATGCTCTAGGCGAAGTAGAAGTTTTAACAAGTACGGTCTTGGCCGATTCCACGACTCTACTAAGAGACGCTAACAATGTTGAATCAGCATATCATCAACAACAGAAGCAATTAACGGATTTAGACCCTCTTTTCAATCAAATACAATCTAAAGTAGTAGAAAGTGTTAATGTAGCCCGCAATGTTACTACATTGGTGGCAGCTGTCAACACAATAAATAACCAAAATGATATTGATGTTAGAAGAGCAGAGGTATAGCAAATCATTATTAATGTATGAATGGTTTTTATTTTCACAAATAAGGTATATATTTTCTAAATGTGCACTTTTTATTTCATTCAATACTTTATACGCTTAATTGGAGTCAATTAACAATGGTGTTATATTTATCTTGTGGATTAATAACGGTACCAACTGTAAATCTCTATTCAATGCAGAATATTGATACCTGTCTACTTTATGATTTAGGCATTATTTCAACAACTCAATTTAATAACAATGATTATCAGAAAAACTATAAATTATACCAATAATGAAATAGTTCGATCTCGAGTTCTACTTTTGGATGCAAGCTATGTTTATAAGGTTAAGATTGAAATATTATCGATTGCTAAAAGTGATACTAATTGACGAATGATGTAGATTTCTCAAATTTTAATATTATTCAGTGAATGTAATTCTGATAGTTTATGAATAATGCTCCTCAGTGCTATTCCGTATTATTTTCGACCGTTTCAGGCAGCTATATCCAACATGTATCGATTAGATACTAATCTCATGGTCATAAATCAATTTCGGAATTCGATTGCTGCAAATATGACCCGAACTGAAGGATTATTTACCATAGCTCAAAAATATGCTATGGAAATTCGAAATATTTCTGGTCGTATCAATAAGTAATCTTATTTATAATTAACCATTTAAACTTTACCTCGATTTATTTCAGGATTTTCAGATATGAGTTATGAGTATACTTTCAGGTCCACATTATCGTTTGATTAAAATAACATTAGATATAGATGATCTCAGTCCATTATTAAATAAAAATTTAGTGATGTTCAATATCAGCCAGGCGATAGCCTATATGTGATTTTTGAATTGACTTACTATGACATAATACTCTGTTAAAACTTACTGAATACAAAAATTTTAATACTTAGGCTATTCGAAGATGCTGAAACTACTCGCAGTGTCTTCGTTAATGGCAGTGTAACAATCCCATTATTGGTATCTGAAGCGAGAGAACTTAATAAAAATGTTTCTGAATTAAGTACTAAAGTAAGATTATAATCGTCTTAGCTTAAAAATAAGTTGATGTATGTAATTAAATGATATTCTTATAATTTGTTTCCTTATCGAGATATTTTATCACCAATCATGTATGATTTCCATCTATTATATAGATGAACCAGCTAAACGGAGAGATTGGAATAGCAGTCAATGAAAGTCAACGAATTTATCAGAATGCATCTAAGCTAGAGACAGTCATCAATATGACAAGTAAGAAAGCCTTAGAAAAGATAATCTATTAGCAGACGGTGTATGCATGATCCTATGATAAAGCATGAAATTAGATCTTATAATCGTTCTTAATTTATTATAAATCCTGCATGCCTCTGAAAAATGACTACATTGAATTATTCTACCCGTTTTGATCTGAATAGATATACCAAATAAATTGTCACAGCTTCAATCCGATCTTGATAGGCTTAATGCTTTATCAATATCTATGGAAGAAGACCGAAGTAGGCTTAACCAATTTGTAATTGATGCTGAAATTGAAAACTCAGGTATACGGAAAAGAGTGGTGCGAAATTATATCAACATTCAATAATCTCAATTTAGGCCATTATAGTTCACTATTTGCTGCGATTGACCAGCTGATTTCATGATATTACCTTTAAATATATGATCATTTTATATAGCTATCCAATCTCGGTTGGAGCAAACATGGACAGTGCAAAATAGGTCACATGATTTGCTTACACAAATGCAGCAAGAATTCAACAAATTAAGTCCGTTGATAAAGGCAGACTTAAGTAATACAGATGCCATTAAAAATGACATTTTATCGGAAAGTGATGTGATTAGTAACAGTAAGTATTTCGATTTGAGTAGAGTAACATCAAGAATAAAGTCTGGAACTAGTCTGTAGATGGAGGTTGATATCTTTGTAATGCTCTTAGTAACCTATATTATTATTTACAATATCAATTTTGATTCTGTTATAAATAAGATCAGGAAATAGGCTATGGACACAGAATAGATATTTCTCTGATATTGATATTAAGCTTTGCTGTAGTCACCAGAATTAAAGATATAAATATTGTTTTAATATTTGTATAATACTGCTAATAACTGACTGTGTTACTTGCAATGTTATACTAATATTTTACTTTATTTTTACCTAGTCTCTGTGGCCGATAGTGTGTTAACAGATGTTTCAAATGAATCAAATGCTGTTCAAGAGAATTTAAATTATATGCAAGATTTTCAAAATCATCTATTTTCCAACATGTCTCGCATTAAACGGCAATTCCAATATGCCCAAAAACAATCTGCTAGAGTAAGTTGGACCAAGAATTTATATCGACAGGATTTAAACTATTAGAACGCATGTATTTATCAATCTAAATTTACTATATAGAAATGAGAAAACGACTGTTACATAATGTTCTGTCTATAGCTTGTTAATATTACATGGTTAGAAATATGTAGCATTTATACGATCGGTTGCAGATTAGATGTGTTGTCTCGGACAGGATATCTAGTCTACGAAATCTTTGCTTAGGAATAGGATAAGGATCAAAAATTTTCTAGATCTCATCACATTTATCCTACACCATTACTTAAAGACCCTTTCAATCTAATAGAATTCTTGAGATTGAAAATATATCAGTTCATATTTTCTATTAATTTATGCTTCAGCTCCGTTTATCGCTTCAATCAGCCAGTGGAAATTGTCATCGTCAATATGAAACTTCATCAGCTTTCACAACATCTAATTCACTTCAGGCTACCATACAAGTTAATCGAGCTAATGCTGCCATTGTTTATGTACCTGGTTATGCCAACGTAAGTAAATTTATACTTAAAGAAATGTAAAATTTCATTCTTTATAAATAATTTTGCTCCTGATAGTAAAGGTGTTCATCTTAAAATAACATTTAGAATAATGTATCTTGTTCATAATTTTCCATCAGTGGTATTTAGGTATAATTCATTTTGACGGGGCTACATCCTACCCCACATTCACTTTCTCACCCTTTTTTCTATTAAAGGATCAATTTCTGTCTATTGAAGTAATCAATTCGAGAGTTGTAGGTAAAATTAATTTAGGTGTTGGGGTCACAACATTAAACCATCCAACGATGATCAATCTCAACCAATGGTATACTATTGTGATGAGAAGAGATGGAAATAGAGCTTACCTATCGTTAATTACAAATCACACCTTGAACAATCGGCAAGAAGTTAATGCATCCGTTTCATACCGAGATTCATATGTATTTCACGATTCTGGTAGCGTATATGCTCCTGGTATACCCGACAGTGCATCGGTAAGCTAGTTATTGACCCAAGATAGTTTCAAAAATTTAGAGGTCTTATGTGTAGTTGGCCTCTTTCATAGTTTTTTATGAATAATTACTAATAGATCCAACAAACTGATCACATATAAATCTTATGACTTATATGGCAATATTACATACAATATACAGTATAATATTAGTCAGTAGTTGCCATTTTGCTATAAGAAAAATTTACAAATAACAAAATGTCATAATTCGTCATTATTAAAATCTACTAAACTCTGATATATGCGGTAACTGTCCATAAATGGAATGAAACTTGAAATGCATGTTTTTCTCGTAACTAATGCTGAGCTGAACTAAAATATAAATAAATTATTCTTTATATTGCTGATTCATAGTATGATAAATAATTTTGTTTACAAGTCAGTCAGTTACGAATAGTATATTTTATCCAGAAGATAACGAAAAACCTATATTCGATAATAAATTGAAAATTTATAACTTTTATTCTAAATTTTATAGTTATCTTCAGAAATACAGCAAAGACAGTTTTGGGGATGCATTGGTGAATTACGATATAATGACCGATTAATTCCCTTATGGACATATAAAAA
Source organism: Trichoplax adhaerens (assembly GCF_000150275.1). NCBI lineage: Eukaryota > Metazoa > Placozoa > Uniplacotomia > Trichoplacea > Trichoplacidae > Trichoplax > Trichoplax adhaerens. The sequence continues at coordinate 1,257,068 of NW_002060949.1, read as the reverse complement.
TAGTAGTGGACAATGTCAAGTTTGCTCTGGAAGCTACAGGTTAGCAATGAATTTGGGTGTAACTAGTCTGAGTCTGTCCCATAAATTGGTAATTAATAATTATTAATAATATTCGTGTTATACGAATGATATTTTAAATACGTATTTAATTTAATAAACTACAAAAAGGAGTATAAGAAATTGATTTCTTTTATTGATGTTAATTTCTTTATGCAGACCTTACTTTCGACTTAGTAGCCAAGCGTCTACATATAATTTCGATGGCGATGGATATATTTATTCCTATGTTGGTGATTCCTTCAATCCTACGGACTTTATATGTGAATTTGGAATTAGAACATTTGAGTCAGATGCTTTGCTATTTTATTTACCCCGTTATAGCAATAGAAGCAGTCAAGCGGTAATTTTTATAAATGAATGTATAACCTCAGTATTGATGTACCATGTTTGTATTATTATGCAAACTCGTATAATATTACAGCTCCTTCAATATGGTTAGGATCTAATCACTGTCACTAATTTCTAGTTGGCTGATCATAGTTACATGGCTCTCGAAATTAAGCAAGGTCACATTATTGGTACAGTTAAAGTTGACAATGTTAAAAGCCTTATCCAATCATCTGCGATGTATAACACTGGGAAATCGTATTCTGTTCGACTTAGCTTCTTCACATCGACAGTAAATAATCGAGAATTTCGTATTAATATTATTGATGGGAGCAACAATAGGAACTTAGAAACTATTAACGCCGGAGATATCAGCGGTTTTCCCTCTAGCGTAGGTACTTGGCCAAGTACTATATTCTATTTAGGTGGAATTCAAATTTCTGATACCATACCGTAAGTTGCATTATTTTCAATTTAATAAATGCAAATTCTGATATTATTAAAGATCACTCTAATAATTTTATTGTAGCTAAAAATTGTTCAGAAAATTTAGGATATTATGTAATTACAGCCAAATAAATTCGTTTTATTTGCTCTTTGATACGCCTATTCACCTGTATCACGATTATCAATATCTTTCCCTCTTATAATAGCTCAACGAATCCATGATATTATTTATTTTACTTATAGTCAGGGACTGACTAGAACTGGCTATATTGGATGTATTACCAATCCGACCTTCCGTGGTCAAAGTATACTTATTCGAGCAAGATATAACATACTTGATGGATGCCCAAATGTCGCGGTACTATATGCTAATATTTAATAGTTAATTTTCAGTTGTAATCACTAACATTTATGATCTAATGCATCACCGACCTCGTTACAGTACTTATAAAATTTGGTATTATATTTGTCTATTGGGTTAATAGATATGCTAAATATACTGCAATTTTTAGCTTGTATTTTCGATATTGACAGCGCTTATTGATACCAGAGATGATAAGACTTCGATATACTGTAACCTATTTAATATGCTTAATAGCTTATCAGATTTTCTTTTAAAAGTTTTTACTCTATTATAAAAATTAAAAATGATTTAGTTTTCGTATTCTTTTGTTTTATAGATATCCTCTTATCAAATATCTTTTAATGGTAGCGGCATGGTGGTTTATCCTAACATTAGTGAAGCTAGTAAAATGGCTTTTGCCTTTCGCACTAGTAGTAGTAATCAAGTAATAATGACAGGATCAAATGGAAATGCAATGGTGATAAATTATACATACGTTTACAGATCCATTAATTACTTTCAGTCTTAAGATACTGATCAGTTATGATCCGTAAATATTTTTATTTTTTCATTAGAGACGCTTTGTTTTCACGTTATTAAGTGGTCGTCTGCAAGCAGAATTTAGATTTGATGGTGTTCAGGTTTCTGTTTCCTCACAGCTGCAATTAAATGATAGCATGTGGCATTTTGTTCAAGTTGTTAAAAATAATAGAAGGTGAACTATGTGTTAAAAGATTCAGTCAAGGCATAAGTTTTTTCGAGTACCTAAAATATAATATATACTCTTAAAAAATGTTCGAGCACGTATGATTCTGTTAATAATGACTATGATAAGTTATAGCTCAGTAATAAGTCACTATTTCTGCATAACTGCTATTTATGATGAAATTATTAAATACTTATATTTCTCTGTATGTTACATACTTTCATGCATATTTAGATTCAGTGTCATCATAGATAAACAAGCGCCATTAATTACGAATGAACTTGGTATCAACACTACTACGGAATCTTTTTCGTTTGCAAGAACGGGCCACTTTTATGTTGGAGGTATCCCAGCAAACTATAATCAACCTATCGCCACTCGAAATAATTTTGAAGGCTGCATAAAGAGTATAATTTTAGTCGATCAGTAAGTAAAATACTTGCTAGATATGTAACATATCCAATGAATGGTTTTAATCATATTAAATGTTATGATTTATGAATTTTTACGAGCAATGCATTTATTTTATTTTTTAACCTCGTAGAACTCAAGAATTAAGAAACGTCGTTTCTAGTAGTGGTGAAGTATTGTATGGCGAATGCCAGTTGTCCTATATTTAGTAAAATAGTATGAAAATTAGCAGTGTTAAAATATTTTGATTCTGTTTTAAATCCTTTAACAGTTATACTCCTATTATTACCTATATGATTTCTTTAATAATAATTGTATTCAATTTCAGTAATAGCTTTTTAATATCTTAAATCACATATATACAAGGAATAACGTAAAAGTTATCAAAATTATAATTATTATATTTAATCATGAAATTAATAATAAAATGTTGTTCATTCTGGTGCTAATTACATTTCTATATTAATAATGCAGAGATACTAGCTCTGTTTTGCACTCATGCTATAGATATATATGCATAATTATCTGTTTATTATAATAGTTATCGTTTTAATGTGTAGGAATTTCTTCCCTTATTTAATTAGTGAGCTTATATCATTAGTATATGTGTATCTGTAGTAAATATCGACAACTCGTTTATCACACTACAATATTTGGTTGCTAGTAATTGTTGCGGCATGAAAGTTTAATCGTAAAAACTCTAGTAGCGGATATTTGTATTATACTTATAAATAATATTCTTAGCTACAGTTTGATCGCAAATTATGCCCAGCGAAGCAGATTTATTGTTTTGGTTTGCAACTTAGCGAGAATTACACCCAGAGCTACTATCTTCGTGACGAAATTTTAGCTGCCTAGTTGTAATGTATCTACTACTAAGATTAGACTCTATCAACAGGGACTTCTCAATGATAAATTTCGCANAAATACGATTTTTATTAGTATCAAATTTATCATTGAGAAGTCCCTGCTGCTCTTGTACATTCAATTTAAATACGGGAAGCAATATTGTAGCTATAACAAAAATTCGAGTATTTCTAACAAATGTAGAAATATTAAAATTGAAATCTTTCTTATAGTAATTTAATCTACTACTCTAAAAAGCTGAAAGTAGCAGTGTATAATCGTCAATATACCGATATAGCAAGAGAGAGATTTATTTCGAATGCCAGCTATAAATTAGTATATTCCTTTTTGCACTACATTTGTAGAAATAATGAAACTTTTCTCGCTAACTACAAAAATGTACTACCACAACACGGCAAAGAGCATGGCAAAAGGTATTTAGCTTTCATTCATGGTAATGGAGTCGTTTGTGATATAAGATAGCTATTACTAACTAACTCACTAGGATTATTCACCGATTCCAGTCATGTAAACGGCTATTCTATGGCCTTACTAAATAACATTTCGTCCTCTCTCCTTTATATAATAAATTCATTCTTTACAATTATCGCAGATATCTTGAAACAACTTATACAAAAGATTTCGCTCGTTCCATAGAATCGAAGCCAAAGGTGATAAAGCTTTCAAATCATAATGGGATTGCTTATAGTGTATTAACGATTAGTTTTCTTAAATATTACTATCATTTCTGATTGTCATTCCAATAGGCTGAAACCCAAGGAAAAGCTGAGAATGATTCATCTTACAGAAGAGTAATGTCTCATTTTACTGATGTTGATAATCATCGCAAGAAAGGAATAAACACTTGGCAAGATGAATCTGTCAGTTCTGTTGATACATCAGCTAAGGCAAAACTTCATCGATCGTGTATATTTGATTCATCTTAAATGATACGTTATCTAAATGTACAGAACGTAGTTTTAATAGCTAAAACAATGTACCAACATCTCACCTTTAGGTGATTAAGATTACATATGAGACTGAAGAAAACGCTTAACCAACAATCTGATAAGTTTAATTACTAGTTTCCAAATATACAGTACGAAATAATAATATCACTGCTGCCGTAAAATAGATGTTTAATGATCTTATAGACGAATGAATATAAATACATGTATACATTTTTTTGGCAGTTGACTTTTTCATTTACTAATAGTAATATTAACAACAAATAAGTAATTCTACAGTCATTAAAATAATAGTAGTTAATTGTATAGAATGATGATAAAACTGTATAACTTGTCTCATAGCACTACCAATACTCGTTTATGATAGCTATGCTGCTGTGCAAATGAGTTGCCTAGCACTACTATTCCTATAAAGGGAGTAGATATCATGTCATACAAAAATTAAGTGTCAATATTTTGGATTAGAAATGGAATAAATTAACATAGTTGTCATGAAAGATCAATGTTGGATATGTTTATTGAAAGTAGTAAAGATATAGAACAATAAAATTTTTCAGTAAGTAAATGACATACAACTGTAGCAGCTCGAGAATATTTTACTAAATTGTTTTCGAAGCCTTTAAATTTAAGTTATGGCTCAACTAATAACAATCTATCATTAGATTACGATTGTTGCGTGTATAAAATATTTAAATTAGTTACTATGAAAACATGGGCTACTTCATACCGCGTACAGTGTAAGACATTTACAGATTTCGACAAAATACTACAAGGAGTGGTACAGCAGTCAGATCATTGAAAAATTACAGAAAAGCCGTGAAGATTCGTGCGTTGCAGATACTCGTGACAGAGTATACAATGGAACATAGATAGGCCAATTTTGTATACCAAATATTACATTCTTACAGTTCACCGCAGTCTGCAATGACTACTCTTTGACTAGTTTTACCAGATGTTGAACCAACGTTCTTAACAAATAGAAATAAAAAAAAAAATTAATTACATTTCTCCATCCAAACAAAGCAAAAGTAGTCCAATTTCTTTCTCACCTCCATTTGACGTACAATATTCATCCCCTCAATAACTTTGCCAAATACAACATGTTTATCGTCTAGCCTGCGAAGAATTAAGAATGCAATCATATAGACATTGATAAGATAATACTGTATGATTATAATAGATGGCTCGATCGGTCAAAGTTTGAGATGCTAGTCATTTTACCAATCAGTTTTGGCGGTACAAATAAAAAATTGTGATCCATTGGTATGCGGGCCACTATTTGCCATAGACAACGTACCTATATTAATTTTACAGTAAGTGGTCATGGGATTTCACCTTTTAAGATCTTTAAAATCATGAACAAATGACTATCTTTAGTCTATTTCTAATGTTGAAGTCATTACCCGGTCCATCGTGACGCAATGTAAAATTTTCATCAGCAAATTTTGCACCATATATCGATTTACCTAGAAAAATAAAATCAGTCCCAGATTGAACATCCCTATCAAATACAGCGTTTATCTTCAATTTATGGGATCAATACCTCCTGTGCCATTATGGTTCGTAAAATCGCCACCTTGGCACATCTTGATGTTATATCGATTAAGAATGTCATAACATAGTAGTATTGAAAAGGGTAATCATGATAACCGAAGGATATTAAGTTTGTATAAGGATACGAATTGTGGAATGATTCTATGAAATTTACTTCCTTTGTATCCAAATCCCTTTTCATGGGTACATAGGGCTCTAAAATTTTCTAATAAGCGTACACTAAATTAAACATTATCGAAACCGGATTTTTGAGATGATTTCTACTCCATCAATTATTAATTGTAAACGTAAAAATGAAAAATTATTTGAAGGGGTATTCCGAAGGACATTACCAGCAGTTTTCGGAACTACGTCGTAATATAACTATCGAAATAAATTGATAATTAATATTAGAATAACTAATTAAATTCACGGTTGCTTTTAAGTGACAAAATAAATATTACGAAGGTACCTCCATAATAATTTTTCCGCAGGCCTTGCTACCTACTTTGATATCAAAGTATACACGAGGGTTTGATCGACGCTTAGCATCAGTCTCTTCAGCAGTCTAGATAATAATTTTACCATGTAATAATAGCATCGATAGAGATTTCGATATTGATTAATTTAAAATTAGACTATTCACCTAATTAAGCAACTGGATTATGTACGTCGGCAATACATACATACATACATCAATAGGTATATAAGTACAAAGTATACACTAATAGACCAATTAAAAATATAACAATCATGCTGGCTTAGAGACTTTAAGATTTTTTCTATCTTACATCATCAGAAGCCTCTAAGCTACGTTTCCGATCTTCATTATCTTCTTTATTATCGGATAAAGTTTCACCTATAATCGAGACATGTTAATATAATTCCTTGTCATTATTCGTTTTGCATAACGTTTGCAAAGAAATAATTGTTATAAACCTAGTACAGACTTTCGAGTTATTAGATAAGCAAGTCAATGATAATTTATAGTTTAACTTAAAGATGATATTATGTCTCTCATCGATATCACAGTATAGGGCTACAACTGCTATACCTGCATGTTCTTTCAACCAAGAATCTTCACTCCAAACTATTACAACAAAATTTTGGCTAGTAATTAGTAAAATGATTTATACTGTGGTAAAGTTTAGCTTGAAAAATTTCCGTATTTATGCCCATTTATATAGATTTATGTTACCTGCTCTGCTATAGCCTTCTTTGATCCTCATAGGTTTTGCAATATTAACACGTATCGTTCTTCCATACAATTCAGCTTCATCCTGATATATCGAGATAGCCTTTAGATCTAATTAACTACGTAGCGTATGAATAGATGCTATTTCTATAATGAAATCTGACCATATTGTCCATAGCAGCTGCGGCCTCCTAAGAAATTAAGAACAAGGCATTTCTTACACCAGTTTCTCTTAGTCTCTTTTTAAACTTCTAAAGTATGCAGATGTTTAGGCAAGTAGCATACTATTTGTAACAATGCAATAATCGGTAGATATGCGCATAACGTTATGTGTTACCTCAGCTTGCTCAAACTCTACAAAGCCAAATCCTCGGTTCTTCTCTAATTATTTATACAATCCAATCAGAAATTTTGGTTATTGTTTATTTAAAAGCGGAGAAATTAAAACTACATCGTCTACCTCTGCATGAAAATAATACGAAGCATTATGTCTGAGATTGCTAACTTACGTGTTGTATAATCCATAGGTATCTGAACATCGACAATATCTCCAAAAGGAATTAATAGAGAATGTAAAACTTTTTCATCTACTTCCTCGGCCAAACCACCTGCGATAATACATTATTTTTAATAATTGTAAATTATAGTATATTGTACAAGCAAGTAGACAATCACCATCTACCATGATTTATTTTCAAGCATCATAGTAAAAAAAGAGATCAGGTTTACAGACACTATATGTATAGCCAGTCATTATACATGAACATAACATGAGTGAATTAATGCAATATATGCATAGCAATATTCACGATAGAGTGTTACAGAATAGCGATTAACTTACCAACATATAAGGTTCGTTTATTCGCCATCTTTAAAATTAATTTAGTGATGGTTGCTGCGAGTGCTGTAGTCTCGAATAATGGGCATGCGTGTTGATGTGGATATCTGCCCGCTTGCTTTAACAGTACTGTACCTGTACAGTATAGAAAAATTCTCTTATTAGTGTACTGTACACTTGTACTGTACAGTGTACAGTACAGTACAGTACAGTAGTGTAGAGTATAGTTTTTACTGTAGATTTATTAGATTAGTACTGTATATCCGATTTATAGAAGACCAAGGTACTGTAATGTACAGTGTACAGTAGTCAAGCAGTCCCTGACAGTACAGTACGGTACCATTTTTAGTTCATTAGGGTAAAAGGTAATTACCAATGTACAGTACTGTACTGTACTCGTATTATTTTCTATATTTTCTACAGTACTAGTGCAAACTCCCGTCGCTTTGCTGACGGTTTACGATAATGTGCTCATTTAACAGATAGTATTACCATTTGTCAATAGACCTGTCAGAGGTTCAGTAACTTTTTAGTACAGTAGTCCTTGTCCATGCTAACTACTATACTGTAGCTTAACCCGCACAAGCCACACCATGCTATGAGATTTCTAGTTATTCAACTACTGTACTTAGCATATATTAATGCTTAATTCTACCAGAGGTTACTGTACTAAAAGGGATCATATCAGATGCAGCCTATATGCAACGGTATACTATCTATCCGCTCTTGATATCCAGTCAGCCAGGCTGATTCATGGACTACTACAAGTCTATGGTTGATTTTGTCTAGTACAGTATGCTGTAGAGCAACTGGAAAAATGACAAAGTCACCACATTACTGTACATACTGTACTATATTTGACACTGTATGTACAGTACTGTACTGTACAGTACACTGTCATCGACTACATACGGTACAGTACAGTACCTGTACAGTGTGCAGTACTGTAGACTGTACAGTGCATAGTACAGTACAGTACAGTAGTGTTCTGTACTGTAAGCCCACTCCGACTACTGTAAATAGTCCATGATACAGTACTGTACAGTAGAGTAGTAAGATGAAATCCATAAATGAGCCAAGTACGAGTCGTCGAAAAGTCACGAGATTTCCGTATGTTAAATACTCTACATTAAGCAATGGGAGAAGTTTCTTACTACTGTTTTACTTATACGTATACTGTACAGTATACGGAATATATAAGTATTGCGTACAGTATGTACGCAATACTGTACTGTATAGTATTGAATGCAGGACACTGCACATGAAGTAAATAGTGCATATTTAGCAGAGTTCTAAAGAAGAATTTGATGAAGGGATACTTGAGTAAAGTACTGTAGTTTAAGAAGTGGTTGACTCATCAGATACGATTGATCACGCTCAACGTTATAAGGCGATTAGAACACAAAAATTAGAGAAGTAGCCGTTCCCAACTCTCAAAATTATACAAAATGGCTCTAATTCGATATTTTGCTCTTTTATCTATCTTGATTGCGATTGTAATTGGTTGTCAGCCACCAGATTGCAAAAATGTAGACTGTGGAACCTGTGGTAAGTACAGTACAGGCTGTACAGCACTTTACTTGAGCATAATTCAAGCGCCAAATTAGCTTGTCCTAAATTAATTGTTTTTCTAATCGCATGATACGAACTTGAGTCTGTCGTAGCTTGATTATTTATAATTATATAAACGCATAAATACTGTACGTAGTGCCTCATTTGCTTTCATAACTTTTGCAAGTTACAGCATTGTTGATCAATCATTCAAAAACGCAAACGAACTATGCGAATAGCAGGATATACTGGACTTAAAATAGTATACACGTACTTACAGTAAATACTGTAAATACAATCTACAACTTTACCATCAATCACTAACACTTTTACTTTTAGTGGTTCATGACATCACTCTGTAAATATAGTACATACATACATACTGTACAGTATACCGATATGATATACTTAGCGTAAAATTTTGCATCATAAATGAAGAAAAACGTCTAACGTATCTGAATTTTTCGTTACAGGTAACGCATGCTGCACTCTAATGTGGTCATTCAGTAAGTTTATACATGGTTTATTCATAAATAATAAATAATCTGTCCTTGTAATACATTTATGTATCTACGTGTATAAATTTTTAGACTAGATTTATTGTGAGAAGAGATGATTATTCCTAGTTTATTGAGTTATAATTATTATATAACTATTTTTCAGCGCGATAATCTATAGTGAATCATCAGAAAACTTGCATGGGAGATAAATATGTATAATTATATATGGACCTCTTTGATGAAAGAGTCAAAAGAGGAATGATCCGTGTGTACTAGTGGCAATGATACAAATATGTTAAATAAAATAAGATAAATTGTCAAAAAGATGCACTGAATCAGGACAGTTGTCTACAACACGATGGATTTGTGCTGCTAGTGAAAATAATTAATTTTAAATATTTCCAATTTACAAAATGAGAGTATTGCATTGCATGCTTACGTAAATTGTCTGTTATCTTTCTTATCTCACTAGCACCTGGTAAAAGCGCAGCAGATAAAATTTATCAACTAATGGTTACAAATTTCATGAAAGGTAATCTCTAAAAGCTATATATTGCTAAAAACGTATAAAATTTTGTATCCACTACAGTGAGGAAACTTATGATTTATTAACATACGCATACATACAATATAGTGGACACTTGATAGCTTAATTATCTGAAGTTTTGATGTTGATTTTCAGGTGGAGCAGATCATCGTTATAAATTCGTTAAAGGATCCAATTTAACAACGTTTAAGAATCCTGAAAATGTCCAGTATTTGCTACAGGTAGGAAACCAATTGTATGATTAATACCTGTACTCTATTTGCGCCACTCATGGTAATACCAATTTCATAGCTCTGTGATATCATAGTTAATCTATCAGGATCTTCATAGTTCCTTAATACCGTAAACCATAACGTCATTGACCAACACTGTATGCTTTATTATAAACAAATACTTAAATCGCATGTATCAATGTTATATGGAAATTTATCCTATGACAATATAGGCAATACATCGCACGAAAGTCCACAAGTACAATGACACCCTCAACATTGCGATCTATAAAATGGATAACTCAACAAGTGTTGCTAAAGTAAGACTAGCTTAAATAATTTCGGGTTACGTCTTGTTAATCTTGAATACATCTGTGAATAGGGATTTTCTATCTCACAAATTGCTGGTGCGTACTGTGATCACGGTCAGAACTACAAAAATTTAGTTGGATTTGTGAAGGGCTTAGGTACGGTAACAACTGTTCTAATTTTATCTAATTTTATAAAAATAATTCGTCCTACATTAAAGGTTTATTTGCATGTTCGAGCTAAAATAATTTTTAATTTTTATTCCTCTACTATTAGGAATACAATACAAACAGAGAATAGTTGCAGGATGTCCAAAACCAAGCTGAATTTTACTTCGTATGCTTTAAACTTGTTACAAAAACTATCAGCAATTGGTACTACATAAAGATTTAACGAAAATATTATACGGATTATTCTTCTCAAAACTGTATCATATTAGATATATCATCATTATGTGTGTAGATGAAACTTCATATAAATGCACTTTAATAACTTGATCAATGATATCAGGATCTTAAAAGTAAGATAGACCTTTTTGTTGCAAAGACAGCACAGCTGATTAGTCTTAACATGAATTATAAACGACGTAAAATTTAAATGTCAATTAAAGACTTTGACTTGACAGTGTGAATCTAAAGTTGTGGCTGATAACTATAGATTAACTAGAACTATCTCCTAATCCAATCGCCGATAACAGTGACTTTCGAACCAGAAGCATTTCGTCCTGTTGCTGTAGTTTAATAGTCATGAGAGTTACAATATGCTTCCGGAAACATACTTCAATAAATTAATTAAATATTAATAAATTCGCTAGTATTCCATACCGTTTCTTTAAGAGCTATCATATGTAGCTTCTTCAATTGATCTCGTATTGAGTTACCTATGAGCTCCTACGAGTATAAAATCTCTTGTTATGACTAGCGCGTATAAGTGTGTTAAGAAATGTAATATCAAAGACAGAAAAAGGTGGATTTGAACAAACTAAGGTATCAACTCCTACTTGATCCTGGTGGTGCTTGATTTCCAATTTATGGAAATGCTCATCAAACTCGTCAAATGTCTCTACTATGTCACCCATTCTGAGATTTAAAAAAATCGTTCACGGTCGCAGTTAAAGTTCACTGTTTATAAACGAACATCCTGCGATATGCATGTATACGTACTTTTCTTGATTATGTTCCCGAGATAATCGGGAAGTGGTCACAAAATGTTTGAAAGAAGCCTGTAAAAGCAATATGTAACTTAGCAATACCTTAGTCTTCCAAGGACATGATTTATTCTGTTTATTCCAACCCTAATTTGCTAGTTAGTGCAAGTAAGTTTCTAGTAAATCAAGGTATCTATTTTATTATAAATTCTGTCAATGCGTAAACTCAAATATTTCCTTAATTTCTAAAATTTTTACATCTACAGTAATAATTATAATACGTGAAATGGACAATACACAGACAATAGCTGCTATATAAATCATAAGGTCTTAAACTATTTTTAAAATATGCATACGTTTTGTAGATGTCAGGTACACTAAAATACTGACCAAAAAATCACGTTCAGCCTCAATTACACTGGTATCCTTGGTATCGGTAGTTAAACTTGCAAGCTTTTGGCTACAATTGTCTATTAAATGCCGTCTTTTTTATATCAAAAGGACGCCATGATTACACTTAGATCGATCTTGTAGCAAGCAAAGTTTTAGTACCTTTCAGCTTTTTGGCTATCGAATATTTCCAAAAGGTGTTCTGTTGCTTGATACGTTACGGTTTCTACTAGTTGTTGCTTCTATTTTTCACCCAAGAATCCAGCAATATTCCATTGATAAATCATGTGAAAGGCTGCAATTAGATTTAAACTGAACATACAGTTGCAACCTAAATGTTTTCTTACTATCTCTGGCTTCGTGTCCTTTCGATATTTATTAGCGAATTCGCCGACATCATTCCTTCAAAAAATTTTTGGTACTGTGAAAAAAATTGCAATCATCTCTATGTCTTTTAAGAGTAGAAAGTTATTACTAACTTTTTTCGCGTAATTGAGCAATTACTCATGGAATCATTCCTCTTCTCGGATCTCGCATCTTTAAGCAAATTTTTGATTAGTAAAGACTTTCAAAGATTCAGAGATTTGAAGCAATTTACTAATCCAATAACATCTAATAGTAGTAAGATCTAGTTAAGAATTAAGAATTTTACAATAGTGCATAATACACGCATAACAATAGATGCATTATTAGCTTCAGCTCGTACCGGTTTTTCTCTTCTTATGTTTATTGGTTTCTTTAGATACATCGACCTTAGCCTAAAGAAAATAGCAATCATTTTTTATCCTACTTTACTGTAAATTTAGGCCAGTTAAATCGTAAGCCAGCAAACAAAAATTAGCATAGATATTACTATCATATAATAAACACATCTTGAATATCATTTGAAGTAGAATAAAAGATGCATTTTTGTCGATGTAATCCAATACTCTGCAAGTGTAGAAATTACAACACTTCGGGCACGAGACACGCGCTCGTATAAAACTTCAAAAGAAGTTTTTATAACTAAAATCTTGTCCAATTGTTGAATGCCTTATTACTCACCGATTGTTGTGGTACATCCATACTATCCCAAGTAGGCGTCATCACTTTTCTATTACATTTGCGTGTCTCATTTGCCTGTCTTTTTTGCGTATCGTTCCTTATATCCCACTATGGTCATTGCAAATTTACATCATTTCACTAAAATTACTTATGGGTTTTTGACTCTAATCAGTTCGTATTAAATAAAGCAACTTTGCAACAAATGGCTTACATGATCAACTTGGATGCCATTATTATTTGCGTCTTGAAATTCTGTCGAATGTTGTGCATCCTTTTCATCAATATCTGTAGAGTCATTTATTATACCCTTTGATAATTACAATAAAAACAGTCAATAACAATCCTCAGAATAAAAAATATACTTTTCTATTGTTGAACCTTGCATTTTTCTCTAAATGATAACATTAAACTTTCAAGGTTGCTGTAAGTAGTTGGATGTTGTTGGATTTTACATTCGAATGTATCTAATTTTCTATCCTTAAATTGAGAAGATTGTATTTCCTCAGATGTGTTGGAGCTGCTAAAATTCCTTGAGTCTTCTGCAATTGTATGTGTAATTTCCTTAGGATCTGATTCAAAAGATCTCATCAATTCCATATTTACTCTTTTTGGTGAAAATCCAAGTCCGGAATCACTATCGTCACGGTTTCTTCCATTATTTTTGCTTAACATTTGATTATCGTTTGAAAATAGGCGTGGCGATGACAGCACTACATCACTATTTTCTTGAAAGACTTTACTACTTTCCCAAGACTTATTAGAAATAGGATTTTCGCTTCTCAAAGTCTCATTTGAGCTCTCGGTGAATATGATATTGCTGTCCTTAGTATTATTACTACTTAGGGACAAAGCGGAATTGAGACAATTATCAAGTTCTATTTCCTCGATATTTTTATCAGTTTCATGTAACATTGATAGTGGTAACTGTAAGTCCGGTTTGTCGTTCTGTTTGTTAAGTCATAGATAGCAGAATCAATCGACATATCATCATATAATAAACACAATGCGTATAGCGGACAAGAACCAATTAAACCGAAAATGCAACATTTACCAGCCTATTTTCGTTTAATTCGGGTTTCAATGACGTCTCTGTAATTAAAGAAAAATTTATGCCAAAGAATGTTATCTTACATTGAATAATAAATTATACCGTATATGCAGAATATTAATATGTAATAACATCTGATCCCTTATAGATGTTCTGCTGTACTTGTATTAGGATATATGTCTCTGATGATTTGTAATCCACGTAATAATATTTAGCAATGCATCAGTGTGTATCTAATAAATGCATCCGAATAGAAACATTTACCTTTAGGAACAACGTGATCGCATTCATCTGTTAACTTTCCAAGGCTCATTTCGAAATTTCTTGTTGATGTAGTGAAGTCTTTATTATCTAAAGAGCTGTCTAAAGATTCTACTCTATGATCGTTACGACTGATATTATGTTTTTCATTTGTCTGTGAGGTAGACATTGGAAATTAATTCAAGGAATAATCAAAGAATAATTATTAGATAGTGTGTTAATAGTTGTACCATTTTCTGATCGCTTTTCACACTAGACAATCGTAACGATCGTTCCGTTATTGATGTCTTTGGGCGATAATTTTGCAATACCTAAAGTGATTAAGAGTAGTATATATATTTAGGAAACGGAGCGTTGCTAAACAATATTTTATATTAGAGAGAACGATTTCTACATTATGTCGTACATCTTTCTGTCGTAAGGATGAACATCTCGATGTAAGGAATACATGTGTACAAGCACTTGCAATATTATGTCGGTTATGTTAAGGTAACAACGACAAGTATATATATAAATATATCAGAAGATGACTTAATAGTTTCAATTAACGAAGTCTTGAGCAATAAAGGTTTGAGAAAGGTTAATTCAATGCGTAACTGTAACACTATAGTCTGCATAGAGCAGTGTTAAAATCAGATATATTTTTCTTGAAATATAATTTCAAGAATTTTATTAGTCGACTTTGGAAATCGTGGTAATAGGGAACTGATTGGTACGCGAAGATGTAAAACCAAAACCTTAATATTAGCCATATCTACAGTATATTAAGATAAAATTTGTAGCATTATTAAAGTGGTATTAACACCTTGCTAATAAAGCTTCAAGATAGATAAAAACAATTAGTTTTATTTAGCATATTACTAACCCTCTTTAATAACATGGGTTTTTACAATTTGATCCTTAATAATAATGACATCCCACTCACTTTCGGTTTCCTATACCAAAATTGTTTTGAGAAATAATCACTATACCATCGAAATTAAAAGTAGTACTAATTTGAACACTTCTACCTCGAATTGACAAGCATCAAGATAAAGCTTTATGGATCTGCTACCACTATTGAAGTCAACCCATGAGTTATCTTCTTCCATACCTATAGGCTTAAACTCTTTCTTTCCAATCATTATTTTTTCACAGGGAATCGATATAACTCTGGGGCATACCATATGCATAAAAGAAATACAATTTTTGATATGCTTTTGAGATTGGATTATGAGTAATCAAAATAAAACACAGATATGACAAACCTTTTGCAGACATCACCCTGAGAATTAAAAGTGTTCAGAAAACTTCTACATGTCTAGTACAACAAGAAATACTTTTATGAATTATTGATTACTGATTATAAATACTTCTATGTATACAGTCATTACAGCTTCAAAACGGTTTTCGTCCATTGCTAGAAAATTTGTTAGTAATTGTGGAGAGTTTTTGAAAACTTTTTTTGCAAAGACTTTGCGTTCATGGACTCTTGTCAAGTGAAATAATGTGTCTATGGTTGCTCTTTGCAGTTCATAATCACCAGCCATGCTCAAAAATGATATCAAATTAGTAAAGTGACATTTGACTAGTTTCCATAAATGGCTTAGTCTTGAGCTGGGAACGTCGTTCAGCAGTATGCTAATAAGTGTCATACCCTTAACAAAATAGTATATATAGTATGTTACTATACATCCAATAATATAATCCTTTACATGGGTATATTTAGGTATATTAATTAGTACATGTAATTTGATAAAGAATACTGTCTGAATAAATACAAGTAGTAGCTATAAAGATATACAGTATAAGATTAAAAAAGTACCTGATCTTTACAATTAAAACTCAGGTTGACAGCAAAGAGGGCCTTAATAATATCGGGTATTAAAACAATAACAGATTTTCTATCTGAAAGTATATTATATTGCAAGGCAGACAGCAATAATGCAATTAATTCAAATTACACCATTGAAATGACATCATTAGTAGAAGTTAAATAAATGTTGGGTGTTTCCATATTGCTCAGCGTATCAACACTGTTGACCAAGATAATACTTACGTTCAGAATGATTCATTGTTGAATACTGGATGCAACAGGTAGAAAAGATAGTATTACTTAATTTATTGCTTTAATATTGTATCTAATGTTAGCCACTAGAATTACTGAAATAAGTTAGGCAACTATAGAAAGCAAGACATATCTAAACTTACCGCAACAATAGTCAGCGTTTCACGTAATATTTCCTCCGAATTTCCTGTTTGACTGTTTGGTAGCTGCGGTACAGTCCTAATTACTTTACTAATGTAAGATATGGAAAGCAAGAGAATTCCATGCACAATTGTCATATAAATCTTAAAGTTTTACATGTCATGTGAATCGATGAAATATCGCAAGGCGAAGGTATTAGCTATTGGCGGTAAGCATATTATTACGGTACAGTACAGTATGGTGCGCAGCGGAATGTTAACCAATATTTAGCTTTCATACGCTATTACTTCTGCCAAACATTCAAAAGCTATAGTACAGTACTAACAGTAATTGTTATATTAGTTCAGTTTATCATATTATTAGTTCCATTTACTATATTTTATGTGCAAAATTTTATGAAAGGGAATTTTTCTCAACTATTACCGTTCTAAGAATGTATATGTTACGACTAAAGCAATAATTTATCATTGCTTTCAACGGGGAGGTAATCAATTTTAAAACAGAATTGGCTAAGTATCAAAATTATCCATAGATACTCTGTTTACTCTACTAAATACGTATGCGTATATTAAGGTTAGCGTATGGATTTCAAAAATTGAATCATTAGCTTTAATGCGTATAAAGATTGGTATAACAACTATAATTTCCCATTCAAATAATTTGTTGATAGCGTCTTCATTTCTGCATAGAATATTGACAACTTTCTTCATAAATATCATACACAGACGGACACTATCTTCCAGGTTTTTTTCTATAAACTGTGATTCCGAATATAAATTAGTATATTAAAAGTTGCACTTCTAAGACCACCTTACAGCACAGATATATTTACAGTAATGCCGCATATTTATGTATCTGAGAATGGGACATAAATTTACTTGCCACAAATTTCATGAGCCGTCACAGTATATAAATACCGACATAATACTGTATAAATAGCTATACGCGTATTCATTATAAGTTTCGGCAGAACATAATTGTTCATTATTTACACTAGTTAAAGCCTGTGGCTGTAGTCTTGGTTAAATTCTTACAAAGCATAGTGATTTTTTCCAGGACGTATACATCCAGTGAAAACGATTTTCTTGATTCAAATCCTCCCACAAATTATCACTTAATCCGTTTCTATTGGCCAATTTCGCTAAAGCAAGAAAATGTTTGTGGCCATCGACAGATTGGGATAATTGAAGCAGAAGCTAAATAAATTCATAATAAGTTTTAAAAAGAATTGGTATTCAAAGCGGTGAGTTGATAGCCAAAAATAAGAGTATTACAAACAGTAGTAACATTTTGCAACTTACCTGCTTAAACGATACGCATTTGCCGTTGCTGGCTAAATTAACTGCCATTTTCCGGAAGCTACAGAAACAGATACAATTTGAGGCTGCGGTATGGTTATTTAAAAAGTTTCCAAGATATGTTTTAATATAATTTCGTTTTGCAATGAGCGCACATACAGCACTAGACAATTTCTCTTAAAAAAAACTAGTAGTAATTACTAACCTTGAATCTAGCAAGAAGTTTCCTTTGAAAATTTTTTCTTAGAAGATTCAAAGAGGATTTTTGCAAATTTTCATTCATTCGCACGCACGTACGTATATAGGTCACACAGGTATGACGCACATTGCGGATATGACCTTCGAATTATTGGGTGTACTCTCAGCAATATAAAGTAGACAGAGTACTTGTATCATGTGCTGTACTGTGTTACGTACAGTATGTGCGTTTTTTGGAGGCTGAAACTTATTTGAAACTTCAACCCACTAAGACAAAGACGTAAGTGACGCGAACGTATCACGTCAGCACGCGCACGTGCTATGCGTGTCAGCCGGTCAGTCAACCGCATAGTACCACGCTATCACCGTACAGTACAGTATTGTATTTAACCGAAATGAGTTTTAGTCAATTGCACCGTCGCACGCATACGGACGGCATAAAGTTGAGTGAAATTTTATTTTTGAAACAAGTGCTGAAAGTAAATCGTATTAAGTAAATCAATCTGTATCGAACTACCCTAATGTG
The DNA here is from genome assembly GCF_000150275.1 of Trichoplax adhaerens. Classification (NCBI taxonomy): domain Eukaryota; kingdom Metazoa; phylum Placozoa; class Uniplacotomia; order Trichoplacea; family Trichoplacidae; genus Trichoplax; species Trichoplax adhaerens. The sequence continues at coordinate 1,238,175 of NW_002060949.1, read as the reverse complement.
TATGTTTCATGTAGAAATTTGCACTTAAAGAAGGTAGAATGAGGTTGTGTAAATTGTTCATAGCGAGCATCATTGCATTTGCATTGGATGCTGTTACGTGCATTTAAGATTTACAATTGCCACAAACTAAAAGTTGCTACTAACATGCATGTAGTAAATATGTTCGCAATAACTGAGACATGCCAGAGCTATTTGAGAATGGTTTATTGCCAGTACTGAAATAGATAGATAACCAATATAGGTAATATTTATATGATTGATCTGACTTATAAAAATAATTACAATACATTGCAGAAATATCGAATAAAATAAGCTTAGCAAATTTAACCCTATTAAAGTGGTTTAAAAGAAATGTATAGGTATAACAAATTTTGAATACAATCCTACCTAAATACGCTTATAAGCATATCCCGTATTATGGCTATTTAGAAGCTCGCTTGATATTATTGTCTATTGGGCATCAAACTTATTCTAGCCTATATTAATTTCAACCGTATAGAACTTTTATCATATAGCCTAAAAATAAAATACGTATTCTCGAATAGAATTATTATTTAAAGCTCTGAGCATATAATTTAGTCAATAAATAAAATAAATAAAATACTCTGAAAACAAATAAAATTGGCATTACATATTCAGAATATTAGACTTATTTTGTTTTGGCAGCATTTGTGATCGCTATAACAGTTAACATAATAGACGATATCACGATCCTTATACTTTTTTTTGAACAATTCATTCGCTACCATACGAATCTTTCAGATAGAATTTAGTTTTATCAGCAACTGCTAATTATATTTTGACAGAAACTGAACAAGTTGAATTAATTATTTTCATCAATTATACTATACAGCGTCTATCCCTAGTAATGTGAAGTGGAACATTGACTGAAATGAGTAATTGCTTAATTTTTTTCTTTTGTAGGGACGATTCCACGCGTAATTGCTGCAGATGATGATGGCTTTGTATATGGCTGTATTGGATGCGGCTTATGAACATCAGACTTGGGAATAAATTTATCTGTTTTGATAATATAAATTTGAAGCGATGCATATAAATTAGTCGTATTAGCCCAAAATTTGAGATCTACTGCAAGATCTATTCTTCCATGATAATATACCTGCTTCTTCTTCTTCTACTTCTGGTTGACAGTATGTTAAAACTTCTCCTCCGACATATTCTATATTAAAAAAAGAAGCTCAATCATTACTAAATAGCATGTATTTGAGTTTATAACTCAAACAATGATGCTAGGAATGAAATAGTATTGGTTGTATGAGATTATGGTATACTTGACACAGTATATAGTTTTTTTATTTGAAGTGTACAAGAAATAATAGTTAATTTTAGATAAATCTCATTGAACACACTTTTAATATCTCCATTTTTCTTTTCACCAAGCAGTAGCTCTTCTGAGTCTGAACCATCTTTGTCAACTTTACTATATTCCTTTGAATCTGCATTAGACCGATCGCCAGAAATGATATATATGCCAAAAAATGATAAACAGCACCTATAAAAATTGAAATACTTTGCGTTTATCTTGTATCCCGCAACAACAAAAATATCCAGTACTACGGTTAAAGAATGTCAACTCGATATGGATCATATGTTAATGCGCTTTGATATACGTTGCATAGAAATACACTTAAAAATAATTAGCTATAGATAAAAAACGAGTGAATTAGTAAAGAGGACTCTAAAAAAGGCTGAAACTAAGATGGTGATGGTTTGGAGCTTAAAATACAGTGTAATGGGGGTATGATATACTCTAGATTGGATTCATGATTATTTCGTGTAGCAAGATATAGGCTTAAAGAGGGTACGTTACTGTATTTTATGATTATAAATGAGCTTGTTTATTTTGAGGAAAGTCGGACTATTATAGTATCAGAAATTATAAAAATAGAATAATTTGTATTTAGATTCTATTCAAGATTCGATCACAAAATCAATAACTATATCGCTGCTTATTTTATTATAACTAGAATTTAATGAAAATTTGTATTAAGAATGGAGTTTATGTAAAGCTTGGCCTCGGGAATGGAATTTATCTAAAGCTATAGTAAAGGAAGATCAGTAAGACTTGTAGAATATGCAGTTTTCGACGTTTAGTTTCTGATTTAGATCTATGTCTCAGTCATGGATTAAAACCATAGGACTACATTTTGGCTATATCAAACATGCTAATCGGTAATAATTTGTGAAAGATTATTGTAAGTGTTCGCTTAGTATTACCATAGAATTTGTAATCAAAGTTCATTTAATATGCCATAAATCTTATAGTATTTACTCGTACGTAACGAATTACGCTATAAAAAAGTATTAGCCTTACCGAATAAATCTCGTACTCTTAACAATTCTTTCAGAAAAACGTGAGCAATGACAACATTTGCTATGTAATGACAATAAAGATTGTAGTGTTATCATTTGCTAAGATCAAACTTAGGAAGTCTGACGTATTTACTAACCTACTATAGTCATAGCACCTAGTGGTGCTACAATAGTCGCTGGTGCAAAACCGTAAGCTATGAAATTTCCGAATTCACCAGAAACTAGTAATATCATCCCGAGCCTATTTTATGAAGAGATAAGATATTTCATTAAGTAGTAGATTGACTACTAAATTTGCAACTATTTTTTTATTTAGATGAATTACTTACCACCATATCTTACTCTTTAAGTAATTTTGGTCTTCGAAATCCTTTAAGCGGTTGTGAGCATATTTCTATCAAAAGGGCGATAGTGGTATAGAATAAATTTATTGCTATATATTATAAGTTTAGTACTTGGTTAGTATTTATGGCAGAATCAGCAAAGTTAAAATACAACTAGTTATAATAAAAATCAAAGACTAGTGTATAAATACTTAAATGATGGTGATACTTAGAGTAGGGTAGTGTGCATTTCTATTATCTATGTGATCATTGTGTGATATGTCTTTCTACGGACCTATACAGCTCAATACATCTGATATTTATTAACTTCAACGTTTGTGAGCACCAGCGTGATATTTTATAGTAAAAAAGTTAAGTAGACTTTCAAGATGATTATGACAAATTCGATATTTGATTTTTTGTCAACTCTAAGGTATCGGTATAAATTGTGGTCAATACACAGATATATTTATATTTCATAAAATAGACATTACATAGATGTACTTAGATATACTTTTATCATCAATTACGGCATGCTAAAACCTTACCTGCAAATTTAAGGCAATACTTATGACGACGCTAGCTACTATTGCTAGAGAAATTCCAACTATAATTCCCTATTGTAGAATAAGAATCAAGCGCAAGAGTAAGTTTACAGAATATAGATTACAGACTATCACTTTATTTACATTTTCCCAATTATTCGTAAGTATAAAACAAGTAAAAACTGTCTTTATCCTAGGCAATTACTGCTTGCTTTGTTATCGCAATATATATTACTATACACCGTAGATATACGACATCTTTCAGAAGAGGTAGATCGATTTTCTGATTCGTCAATTATCATCAGTTTTTAATTCTCATTATAAAACCTCAGAATATTCATAAATTGGACGTAGTTGTTTCAAGCGAATTGCAATAATTTCTGCAAAGGCTTAAGCCAGAAAAATTATGCGCGTATATAGATGGTGCGTCAGTATAGAAATAGGAAAATGGCTAGAATGAAATCGGCAGCAAATGTGTATGTGTGAAACGGTAATACTATAGCAATTTGATTTATAGAGCAGGTTGTAAGTATACCTATACTCATCTTATGTTTGATTGTCATAAGAGTAACATGTTTGCGTGTTCGTAATAATGAATGAAAATAGAAAAAACACGCTTCTAGAAAATCTCAAATGAGACGCGATTCAGTTAATTTTACGAGAACGCTGAAAAAATTAATCGGTTAAATCATTAGGGAGCTAACTCATTAAACATCGAATTCATTGGGGATTTGCTTTGATATTGTTCATAGATACATACGTTACTGTATATGATGCAAGAAACCTATGCTAGCAACAAGTGGTCAACTAGGTTTACTTCACTAATATTCCAAGCATCATAGTAAAAGACAACATATGGTCTATCCTATTTTATTTTATCAGCGATTATTAAAGTAAATCTTATTACATTTTACCTTCTAGTAAAAAATTCGAATGATTTAGTTATTAATCACTACTTAATACTAGACCAAAAATTGTAGCATTATATTTTTGGTTCATGTGAGAATTCAAATTGAATAGGAGCATAAGCACAAGAATAGACCATAGCCTGTCTTTTCACATACGGACAATGACTTGATACTGAAAAAATGAAGGCAAATAAATAATCAACAGTCGACGTTTTCGTAAACGTATACGTTCTCTCTTCCATCTTGAAAATTGATGACGGAATCAAAATTGGATTGGGGATCCTTTTAATTTTTCCCTCTTGATGAGATTAGCTGTGCGATCTTTAAATGAGTATTGGTATTATACATTGCTAAAGCATTAACTTTTTGAACGTGACGGAAAGATCGAATCGGAAGGGATTTTTCTGTAGCTTAACTGAATAGCTGTAAGATAGATAAACACTAGATATCTAGCAGGCGAATAAAAAACCTAAAAGCTGATATTGCTATTTGGCTTTAGGAAAGTAGTAACACAATAATCCAAGTGATCAAATTGTACTGAGTACATTAAATTATTACATACGACATTGATATACGTTACTAGTTGGCTAACTTATAGTTATAAGATCAAGTGGGAGTAACGATGATTATAGTTATTAATGGTTACTGAACGCACCAAATGTGTAAAAGAAAAGAAAAAGAAGCTTGTATCGATGTTACTAATACTTTAAAGAATCATGGGCTACTTTCGATAAGAAAGAAATTTATCAACGTAAGCCTGATTTAAAACTATGTGGTTTACTTTAATAGAGATATTTACGAAAGATTTTACTATATCGATTATTCTATTCGTATTTAAGTTCAACTTACCCCTGCTTTAGGTTTATGCGGATCGACTACCATGATTGTCCAAATACTATTCTTTAACTGCGATAAAAATATTTTTTTGTCCTAATATATATAATCTATTAGTATTTATTAGTATAAACTTCTAGCTATGAAGTACTTTGTTCTGTTGCAACTAATTTAACACATTAAAATGAGAAGCTAAGTTATAAATATCGCAGTAATTGAAGTCTAGTTCACATCAAGATGCAATCACTACTAACCTAATATTACGCGTTATTTGAATTGCATTGTATTATTGTACAGTATGGCTGCGTTTGTTTAGTAACAATAGGCACGGTCGTATTTGGTTGCCAATAGTTCTTTGTTTTTACTTACTACATAATACCTTAGATTCAGATAATTATATTGCCTACAAATGAATTAATGAAAGAAATATAAAATTACGCGGTTGATGTAATAGATTAATATTAATGTAAAGAATGGGCCATAAACTCATAATACTGTATAGGAATTTTAATTTTATTACAGTTAACGTGCATCACAACTCCGCAAGTGCGTACACTTGTATGGACAATAGATATAACCTATAGAATCGTAGCATGGGTTGTGATAGCTTCAATATGGTTATTGCATATAATTAAATAAATTATGGCATACTGATCTACCTATTCTAATCAATTTCATGCATTTTTCTGATATTATAGCAACCGTTAGTAATTTCAGTATACATAGCAGAAGTAAATCTATTATTCCTCACTTATGGACACAATACAAGATTTATTCGTCATAATTGCACATCTATATTGTACTATACGTCCTTCATAATCTAGCTATTTTTACCGAGATATGGATGGATAAAAATGGACTAAGATATTATACCGTTATACAGAAATCTATTTCGTAGTAACAAAATCAAAAATATCTGATTCATGAATTATATCTACTACCTGTAGTGTTTTTATTTGTATTATACATTTACGTAAACGTAGGTAGTATTTTGGAGCCGTAATAATATCTATCTCGGCTGTATGTTGGCAGCTTTATATTTATACAAATTATATTCTCACGTGTGTCATATGCACACCCTTACATCATTCTAATCATTTCTAAACATTGCTTTCGATGACGAATGAGTTTATTTTTAAATCTATAAAAATGGAATCGTTTCAAGAATCATCCTATATAACGAGTTTAGCCTATGTTGCATCTTTCTTGTAGTAGTCGTTGGTTGTATGATGGTGCTAATGATTATAAATTATCTAGTCATATAGATTATATTTGCAGTAATGAGGAATTACTGTATACGTTCATAATGCATACTTTTACTAGTGCTCTAATTAAGTGGAGATACTACTAGATATTATGCAACGTTGTAGATCTAAAATTAATTTAGAATTTTAATTAATTGTTGTATTTTGTATATTATGCAATGAAAATATCTGCATTGTAATATCTCGTGGTTATTCACGGCAGTAAACATTTTGCAGTCTTTTTTATCTAGATAGAGCAGTGCAACTATCGAAGTTGAATAGTTAATCTCTAATTTACTAGTGATGTAATTGCGGTATTAAGCTCAGAAATTATTAACATCTAGAACGTACTCGTGTATACAGCAGAGTGATCTACTCGTCGTATTACTGAATTTGCACTGCCGTAATTTATGAACTCAACATCTCTATATTCATTAGTTAAGGTTAAGAGTTTCTGTTGATTGCAACTCGCATACTCATAGGTACCGTATCTATGATGAGGTTTAGTTTTATGGGATTTGAATATCCCTTGCCGAAATATATTAATCAAAGAACGTAGCGGCTACGTACATGCTAAAGCGATATAAAACCAATGGGGAGCCAATATACCGCAGGGACTTCTCGATATATAAAATAAGAGAAGAAAACCGCCCATTGTTGTGATTTTGTAAATACTGTATACAATCCATACGTATCCTGCTCATATAAATTGTAAAGGTAAGCAGCACAATTTTTATTAATTCTCCTTTAGAAAATACTGCACATATTTTTATTTCGTATTTTTCACTTGATTCTTTCGATAATTGGACTGTACACAGCATTAGCAGCTATACAGGGTACTGTAACTTGCTGGTCAGCATTTCTACTGTAAAATGTGCCCGCACAGTATGCCACACATAGAAATACAACTTTTGGCTAAATAAAGTACAGTATCGGCAATATTCTATTTGGGGTCTACGAAGACTTAAAAATGTCTACTGTAGTAGACTACGTCATCATCAATTTCTACGTGAAAGTTGACAATTTATTATCGTATATGATTGGAGGACCCAAATTCACACCCGTAACTCTATCGGCGTTTATTTATTTACCGTACTGTAGTACTGTACTGCACTGCACGGTGATTGTGATCTAATTTTACTTATCGGGAAGCATAGAGGTAAAAGAAACAGCCACTATTTTATGTTTTGCATTTACCTCTATGCGCAAAATGGCAGTTGAAAGCGAAGCAGCTATGCTCACTAGACTATCGTATCCAAGCTCTTCCAATTTAGTAGTACTGTACTGTACACTGTACAGTATATTGTACTGTGAACAGCAATCTTGTTTAATAGTCCACTAGAGTATTGTGTATGATACTGGACTGCACGCCATATTTATTCGATTGTACAGTACAATGTAATACCATACAGTATTATTGATTGAGTGTAGTACAGCACACTATACCGTACGAACCTTTCATACGGTTGAAAGTACTGTACTGTACGGAGTATCACTGTAAACTGGCAGTCAATACTGTACATTACCTTTACATTGCGCATGACACGACGTAATGTTACTAAAAATAGCATTGTTTCTGATCCACTTCCAAATTGACCAAACATAGTGAGGCGGATCGGAACAATAGTGTACTGTATGGTGAGTAATGCGTGTATGTGTGTTCTTGTCTGTTGTGCTGTAATAAGAGCAAACAAACCGTACGATACCGAAGGCTAGGTATAAAACGACTCCGTCACTGAACCTGCTTTTATAATTTGGCCTTTTTTTTGTCTTGATCAAAACTTCTACCGCTTCTTTACTAATTTCGTATTGAAAATGTCTTCTCTTTACCCTTCATTGGAAGATATGAAAGTGGATCAAATGATCCAGGTAAATGAAAAATGGTACTTGTTATGCTTGAGAGAAAAATGTTTATTATCTGGAATAGTATTTCAAGCGTATGCAAGTCTTACGTTTTTTATTGATCTATTTTCGTTTCCTCATCTTTACTAAAAGGCTCAAGCTGCTGTGAACGCTGCTCAACAGGCCCCAGCTCCTCCGGTATGCTTTTTGACCATTTTTTATTGATAGAAATAATCACTTAATTGGAGTAGTGAAGAAGATGTTGATCTTCTCACGATATCTCATCATCAAGTATAGAGTTGTAATGTGATTTTTACTGTTGCGTAGACTCCTTACACTGTATTTTGTGAGTTGTAGAGAATACTGTTTTAGAATTTATTTAAGCCTCATTAAAAGGACGTGGGAATATGAAATCAACATTGACTCGAAAACTTGGATCCTTTAAAGTTATTGTGCATGTCGTGCTTAATTACTAAAACCCCACATCTGAAACCCTTTAGTGGTTACTAGAATAATTATTGATCAGTGATTTCTTGTAATTTTTAACTGTAACCAAAGGCATAAGTGTAGACGGGACGATTTTTTTAGTGGATAAAACTTCCATTAGAAGGCTACTTCGCTGTTTACTGTACAGTTTGCTTTATTGTATTACTTGGATCAGCATTGATCCCATTACCCTTTCCAAGGACTAGTCTCTTTCTAGTAGTCGTTGCCTTTTCCTAGGAATAGCATTTTATTGCTGTGATTACATAGTGTTGGTTATTTTGGATTGCGTAGCTACGAGATGTGCGGTACACTAGAGTGACTAGATTTGAGCAAGGTTCCGAAAGACATGAGATACTGCATGGACACTTGTACCAGTAGTACAGTAAATTGACTGAATAATAACCTTATTCAGTACAGTACAGTACAGTCACAGTATGTAACTCGTTATTAATGACGTCATATATTAAGGTTTATGTCTTGTGGGTGGGGTATGCTATACGGTATGACCCTTTGCGATACTGTTTTAAACACCCTACTGTTGCTTACTTGAGGTGCTAATTTTAAAAGTGTAAAGACGTATATAAGTCCTATGGAACGCTATATGTATATGTAATTATTAACACTCCCGGTCTACGACTGTATAAAATTCGTATGGAATTGAGGTTATAAAAGTAAAAAAATTCATTTTCTTCTATTTTAAAGGCTCTTCCTGCTGGTCAGGCACCAATTCCTGGTAGCATCCCAACCAATCGGACTCCAAGCTTGTATCCATCGCTTCAGGAATACATGGGTCTCGATTTGACTAATGTCCCACCAGAAGTTCAACAGGTAGATTTTAGACCGTTTTTTGCAGAGTATTATCAACTGTTAGAAGTAAGTATCATAATACGCGTATTAAAAAACTATATTGGATATCTTGCAGCAAATGCTACCAACCAACGTCAATAACCAAGTGGCCGTTCCAGCAAACACGAACCGACAAGTTGTTGCTCCAGTTAGCGGAGATGCTGTCGGTATTAGAAGGGCTGAGGTTAAACAAGGTATCCGCATGGTAATCCTTGCTAAAGACAACAAGAACAAGCTTGGGTTGAGGGTTCGTAACGTCAATAATGGAATCTTTGTGCAATTTGTAAGTGCAAATTCTGCAGCTGCCATGGGTGGCCTTCGTTTTGGTGACCAAATTTTGCAGGTAACTTGATCAATTATATATTCAATGATACAGCTAATGAACATATTGTATTTACCACGTATGCGTGATTTATCATAACCTCGTATCTTCATATCGACTGTTTATCGTATAACGTATATAGATCAATGGTCAAAATTTAGCTGGTCTCAGTACTGACAAAGCTATGAAATTTTTCAAAAATGCTACTTCAGATAGAATTGAACTTGCAGTAAGAGATAGGTAAGGGTTAATATCATGATATTAATCGGTGGCTATAGTTATTAATTATTTTTTTTTGTTGCTTAGGCCTTTTGAACGTACAATCACCTTACAAAAGAATAGCGATGGTAATATCGGTTTTGTTTTCAAGAATGGAAAGGTGACTCACATCGTGAAAGATTCATCAGCTGCCAGGTAGTTCTAGTTTTGAAGCTATTAAGTAATTGCTTACATCCAAGGTATAAGCCAATGGAATGTAGCTAAGAAAGTCTTTTTCTTCAATTTCAGAAATGGTATCTTGACAGAACATAATCTAGTCGAAGTTGACGGTCAAAATGTTGTTGGTATGAAGGTTCGTATTACCATCTAATGGTAGTGTTAAATTTTCAAATTGATACTGTAGATCTTGGTCTAGATCACTAATGTGCAACCTATGAAAGGCTTCATAGTTTTTTAATGACATTAACGAGAAGGTATCTTCTTTATTTTTCAACTTAGGATAAAGATATTGGTAAGATTTTCCAAGCATGTGGTCGCACCGTAACCGTTACCATTATACCAACTTTCATCTTTGATCATATAATGAAACAGTAAGTCTAAGCCATTAACTTATTGATGTTCAATTTTAACACCTATAAATATGATAATCTTAGTAATAAATGTTTGTTTTATATTAATTGAAGCATGGCATCAAGCCTTGTCAAGAAGCAAATGGATCACTCAATCCCTGAAATATAATTTTTCCCGCCGCCGTTGTTATATGCTGTTCCTGCAGAAATGGATATACAGTAGATCTATTATGATAGTGTTAGAAATTTTTATCCGGAGAAATGCAGGATAGTTTAGTTTAACCTCTGTAAATGGCTCATACAATGGAACCGATCTTATATACAGTAACTGATAAATTTTTTGGATTATATATTAACTTTTAATATATATGAGTAACAATCTTGATAATTACCTTTATAGATAGAATACGCGTATACTGTATTGAGTACTCAGTATAATGCAGTAACGCTCAGGTTGCTATCGTGCTAGGTTATTAGTAGGTAGTGACAGTATTATATACGTAGATTACAGTATGTCATTACACTGTCTGGTACCAGCTGTACAAGTATGTTATGTACCGCGCACTATAATGTATAATACAACTTTGAACCAATAAAGTCTAATAAATCTTGAAAATTGATAGTGTACTGTATTTTATTTGTGTGGATAATGTATCAATATTGCGTTTGTGGATTCCTGTAAATTTTACAGTTAGTTAATGGCCATGGGGATATTATTCATTAGGAATTACTACAGCATGCATGACTCCATTGGGACAAGTTTTAAGTTTCAAGCAATTATGTACCCTAGTAAAGTAAATAGTAATATCGTATCAATCACCGATTTCAAGTCTTGGTAGTTCCTACAATACAGTATGCAGTGCACCATAGCGTATAGCCGTGATGTCCAATTTTAGTCTATCAACAATGCTAAATAGAATTCTCAGCTAGATAAACTTGCAATGTCACAGATTCACAGTTACCTCTTGACCTTAAAGATCACACGTGGTTGAATAGAGTCCATTCTCTAATGCACTATACTGTACTGGCGTAACCCAGAACGCTTTTTGACCTAGATTCGTAATATAGTATTGTATTTTAATACAGTATGTAGGAATTTAATATTCGATAGAACACGAGCAAGAGATTAAGGATACAAGTATGAGGCTAAAATAAAAGTTACGGAATGATGATTATGAAAGCGAAGCAGCACAAACTAGAAAGGAAAATTCAACTTTTTCCCTTTTGATTGACTGATTCGAATTGATTTATGTACAGTACATGTACATTACATTATAATTAATTATTATTATATAATCAACTGTCGAGTACTGTTGAGTGAGGCTTGATACAGCTACAGTTACAGTACTGTACACTGTAATATACGGTGTAATACACTGTACTGTACAGTACTATACTGTACAGTACTGTACAACTGTCTACAGTACTGCAGGAGTACTGTACAGTACAGTGTACAGTACATGTCATACTGTACTGTACTGTACTGTACGCTCTCGCAAAAGCCGCCGAGCCCTGGTCTGCCTGATTGCTAAACAAAGAGGTTTGGCGCAAAAACACCAAGTAATCTTTGAATTATATACGTAGACGTATATGATGATTAATTAGAATTTGGATTTCCCAACATCAAGAAAAGCGACTGTTGATTCTCAAAGAAATACCGATACACTACAATATGTCGACAGATAATACCGTAAGTATTGATGATATAATGCGTGTGTCTATACAGTACATACATTATGGAGGTTGCAGCTCTTTCACTCTCTTTGCGATAGCTAGTGCAGTTCCAAGACGTTTATGTAACGGCTTTATTCCTCGAATTGGCATTGAACACAATACTGTTGTAGACCTATGGACAGTGAAACCATCCAAATGAGTTCAATAAAAATGTCGAGGCTGCTGATTCTATATCAGGTGCTAACTGACAAGATACCACGAGATGTCAGACACCGCTATAAGCATTTGTTGCCTGTGTAGTATTATGCACGATACACTACGTAGGAGTCTCGGACAACTTCTACAATTCTATCGCTACCATTTTTACAGTAGTTTGCAATCGGACCTGTAAACAATCATTTACTAATGGTGGACATACTGTACAGTAGTTAATTACATCAAATAGGCCAGTGTCCAATTCTAAACTATTGTAGTCTACTGTAGATAGCTTACTGTAGGTTGCACGTAAACACACTAACTCATTCAGCAACTATTCAATCTAATATGGACTGTATTGTCACCAATTTGGATCCCCTTTGCACAAGAGTATTATCAACCCAATTCATATTCTTAAACTGTTCTAGCTTTAGCGAGTAGTCTATGTACTATCTTCTGATACTTAGATCAATTTTCACGTTATTAGATTCTTCCAGCAGTTTAGTGGATGTAGCATGATAGTTACGGAATGATAATTAATGTTTTTCGAATTCAATAAAGTTATGGGCTTGTACAGTATACTGGTCTGACGTGATACTGTACGCTTAGCCTTGAGCAATGACAGTCATCTAAATTGAAATTGATATGATACCCTATACATTGTACGTATACGGGTATATTGAAATAGAATCGATGATTTATCTGTAATTTAAATAATTATTTTCACATATAGGTTACCCTCATAAAGCGGTGTACGTATAATACTAGTACAATTATAGCTTTTGGCACTGCTCGATTTCGATACTATATTAAGGGAATGCGCTAGCATTTAAAAATTATTATATACACAGTACTTCGCAATATGCTAATGTACTGTACATAGCTACAATAGTACTCGTATGACGTATTTTTGCTCACTAAATAGTACTACTGTGCCAGCTATTAAAGGAATTAAAGGAAATTCTAGCCTGAAATATTATTACTCAACAATAGTTGTTTAATAAAGAAGCGTACAAATAGCACCATACTTTGTAGTAGATCAGTCTGTCTTTAATTGACGCTAAACACGAATAAATATCTAAAGGGCGTTATAACGGATGTGCTAACAGCTTCATCAGCTTTGTGCACTATTTAAACTAAAAGTGACATGTTATAAATGAAAATATAATGATATATTGCGTTTAGGCAATCAGTTAGTAATCGTGCGTACTCTTATATAAATATACTCTGGTTGCTGCTATCACATAGATAAAACCCTTATAGATGTAGTATTGAAGATAATCTTTGTAATTGTTGGTGACTGTTGTTAAATTGTAACGATACTGATATTAGTACTAAAAGCACCAGATGTAACGAATACGTTATCGTTTCGAGTGATAAGTATTTGATACGTTCCAACATATAGCTTCCTTACTGCATTAAAAGAAAGACAATTATACCTGATGTAACTGCACTGAATTATTCTACTAGAGGGAATCACTAAATATTAACTAAAAAATTGCCATGCATATCTTAAGAAATGCCGTGCAATGATTGTAGATAATAAGATTTCAGGTTAAAACTCCTATAGCATACTACCGAAGATTGCATGAAATAGATTTTTCATTACAGTTAATTACCCCTATGAGATGTTTGAGAATTTTTGAATCTGTCATACTTACAAAATCCTGTTACAATATATGAAGTTCGTGAATTGAGTTGCATGATATGATTTGTGGAATCATATAAATATTAGCAAGTTAATGTAATAATTTATCGGATCATACCCGTACTTTATTCGTGTCGTTGATATAGGCTGCGACTAAGACCAAGGATGAAATCGAAACCTCAGAAGCTAATGAAGATTCCGGTATGGTTGTCTTTTGAATGCAGTCTGTATTCTTAATTATAATTACTTACGACACGTTCAATTGACCTACGCGTGCCTACTGATATTTAAGGTGTCAGCGAGAATGGCGACGATAACACCAAACATTTAGGTTGGTAATGATTTATTTATTAATATTTAACTTGGTTTACTCACTCAAGATTTCACTCTTATCAAAGATAATATTAAAGTAAACATATTGCATATATTTCAAGTCGAAATCTTATTAGTATCAAGGTTTTAAATGCCATGATGATATTTAGTTATTGCATACCTAATATTCAGTAAGAGGTATGCTGATTCCCGAATGCATTGAAATTTTAAATTACGATTTGATGCTATTTTATTTGGTAGGTATTTACGACAAACCTCTAATTCAGGAAGGTGCTCGAGTACGCAAAACAACGGATCGGCTACATTTAAAAATTCCTGTTAAAGTCAAAACTAAAATCGATTTTTCTACTGGCAAAGGCGAACGTCTCGGAGATATTTCACAAAGTATTGCTGGAAATGCATGATTTATTATGACATAAATTAATATAGGAAGGTTTTATTTTTTTAACTTATCTTATGGCTTCAATTTATGTAGTCGAAACTGCGGTAACAGGTTCTAAGGCAGATACCTTAAAACCTTTACATAGACTACTATTTGGTCGCCCTGGATCGGTAAGCTGTGCTTTTTAGCCCGTATTTGGTTCGATAGCTTAATCGCATCGTTTCGCTCTTTAATTTAGGCTACTGAAGTGAAAAGAAATATTCGAGATTTCCGAGGATTCAACTTTGACACTGTAAGAGATATATGTATGTATACACTTATTTATCATGAATGATCATTACAATGACTTCTTTGACCTTTAGACTAGTGATGAATATCAAACAAAAGAGAAAATGTTATCAAAGTAAGTCAACTTTAACGACTGCAAATAGTCTTGCTATCTCATAGGGAAGCACTAGTTAAGACACTAGAGTTAATCTAATCGTTATCGTTAAGAATGACATCTTCCGATCTACGAAATTTGTGTGGCATAATATGTGTTCAACGCGGTGCTTCAAAGGTATAAACTAGTCATAAATTAGCCTACCATATCATCTTTATATCGTATAACTGCAATTTAATAAAATATATTTATCAAGGTCGAAATGATAGAACATATAATGGAATTTTTGCTTGTACCGTCTAGCTCAGGCGCTCAGGTAACAGTAAGCAAAGTTATCCCTATTAATTACTCAACGAAAGTGTTACAATCTTAATTGCAATATGTTGATTCTTAAGAAAAAAATAATTTAACAAATCTTTATTAATTTTAGGGTTCAACTAGAAGCTCAGGTAGTGGTCAGCTAAACTTATATTGTAACAAATTTTACTTTTAACATGCGTATTATTGGTTGAGATTTGTAAGCACTTCTATTATGGTCAATGAAAATTTTTCGCATTTTACGTATCTTTTGATAGGGAAAAAACCGAAACGTCCCAAAACGGTATGGGTATTGTTACTAATCTAAAGCGTTGAAATATCTGTGATAATTAGTTGTAACTCTATTGTTGTTTAATGGTATAAATTTTATTGATTTAATTACTTAAAGAAGTTTACATTTAATATTTAATAGGCTAAGAAGCCTCCTCGGAAAGAAAAGCAGATCAAGACGAAATCCCCAACCAAGAAGAAGAAAAGAAAGGCAAAGACGGGTTTGTGTACCAACATTAGTGCTTCTGAAATGTAATCTCTTAAATAAATTCGTGAACATTTTATAGTTGTGGATGACTTTGATAGTTCGGATGAAGAGCCGCTAGCAAAGAAGATGAAAAAAGATCCGCCGACAGTACGTTAGTTTTGTGGTGCTAGATGTAGTCGAAACTAAATATGCTGTAAAATTTATTTTTATCAATTTAAACAATGTTATAACAGGATAGCGAAATCGAAGCTGCAATTACAAAATTGTTAGATGGTGCTGACTTACAAAATGTTACGATAAAGTCTGTTTGTCGGGAGGTAGGAAATTATTAAGGTTCATTTTAAACTCTCCGTGTGAAAATAATTTCTTTTGGACGTTCTTTTATGTGACTATGAAGTTGCTGGAAGAATTCCCCGATATTGATATTTCATCTCAAAAAGACTTTATTAAATCTACTATTTTTTCAGTAAGTATGAAGGATAAATACGATTAACACGATATTTTTATTGTAGTATTGCGTTATATTGTATAATACCTATAATTCTTTTATTTCTCAGATCATTAATTGAGCGTAGAAGCTAGCTATCCGTTTCTTTACCTGCAAGTGTTAACTCACAATAAGTATTTCGATATATTATTATCAGCATTATTCATGGTGATATTATAGGTTACGTTAAATTTTCCTGCAATTTTTTTACATGATCTTATTATGTGTTTAGTGAGTGTCACTAAAATTGTTCGATTTGCATGTTACACTTCTTAGAGCTATCTTTTATTTGCTGCAGATATCATGTTTCAATACTTATTAGCAAAGGTTTATATGTTTCCTCGTTAAGGTTCTTTATAAAGGGGATTAGTTAGTCTTTTTTCTTCCATTCTACAACTGTGATTTAATACATGTATATCTTTCCATTAATTTCTTACTGCTTGTGGCAATTGGCCACTTAGAAATTTTATTATTGTACAGAATACGATATTACTGATCATACATGTAGTTTAGATTAAGATTCAGAGATAAAAGTATACCGGAAAAAACGCAGTACCTCCAGCTAACTCATCATCTCTTATTATCCATCATACTGTGGATTTGTTGACTTCTATGATTTATTACCGTCCGCTTGCATTAAATAACTGTGTTGGTGTCAGTTACTGAATACGTTAATTACTGTAAGCCACGATGTAAGTGTCTTCGTAAAATTAATAAATCATAATGTATCCTCTACGATGTCGGTAGCTTTAACAGAGCATTAAATCGCTTAGAAGAACTAAGAGTAACAACGTCCTTTCTTTATAAAGACTTAATTATCGTGTTACTAACACCTAGGACTAACGAGTTCGAGAGTCCTTGCTAGTAATTGTATGGGCAGTTTAACTAGAGAAAGTTATTGAGAAGACTTCACCTAAGTAATTATTTTTGTAACTTCGTGTGTCTATGTTATTTCTATCAGTATAAAGACCGATATGAGAGGGCTCTAGTTTATTCGTTTAGGGCTTATATGTTATAAAAAAAACTTTACAATATATTTGTATCTGATACGTAGAATAATTTGGCTACGACTATACCAAGTGATTACACTCGTACAAGTCCCATGTCGGTTATGTAGTACATATGCGTACATGTGTATCCTTAGAATAATCAATATTCGACTTTATTTTATAGTGACTTCAGTATCAGTATTTGTGATAGTAATATCACAAAACTGCTCTGTATAAAATAAATTTTAGATCTACTTGTTGAAGAGATCTTACAGTATAGTTAATTCGAAGTTTAGATTATCTTAATTACTTCGCAGTTATTATATCTTTAACAACAATGTCGTTATTTATGCAATAAAGGAAAGAATCTGTATAATATAAATTCGAAATCGAAAATTTGAACACAATGTATAGTTAATTTGTATTATGGGTTCATTTTAACAGCATTGATTTGAAATTTATCGAGATATATTAGTTTTATGTATTTTAAAAATTCATAATTTCGATGCAAAGTAATTGCTTTAATATCGGACGCGGTGACTGAACTAATAATCATTAGTGGAATATTAATGCCCCCTACCTACAAATATTGAAATTGTTGATTCAGATACCGCCATCAATAAATTTTGAATAGGTAATGGGCTTAATAGTAGACTAGTTACGCATTCATCACAAATTACATTATTGAGTTAGGTCATGTAATTTAATAAAAGATCATAGATCAACAAATAGGAATAAAAGCCAATAAACGTTGGGCTTACTACAGTGCAGCGATAACATAGAACTAAAATAGTTCAGAAAATTCTGTATTCACCTTTTTGCAGCGCCTAATGCTGTAGATATTAATCGAAACTCTGATATGATAAATAATATTAACAGTCGATAATAAATTATTTTCCTGGTAGAGGCATGTACCTCTAGTGAAGGGGTGTTCCATTTACCTGTCGATAGAATTTTTACAATTTTTTAAATAGGAATTCAATTCCATTGGATTAATTCTATAGCGATGCTTTAGCTTTTAAGATGATAGTAGTTGTGTTGCCACGGATGTAGGTAGTCGCCTCTTTTTACATTATTATCATATGGATGATCTGGCCAATTCATTTTTTCCGAGGACATGAAAGGATGACAATTGTTATGGTTTGTAAAAAATCCTTAACTATACTATTTACTACGTGCTTTCTCAATAGGGATGAGCACTCCGTCTGTAAATTTTGTTTCGATTAGAATGCATTTTCATCTGTGATTTTCGCCAGTCTTCTACACATTATGAATAAATGATATTTACCCTTTTAGTAAAAATACTTAAAGACAGAGGTAAGAGATTAATTAAAAGCTACGTGATGATGAATATCGATCTGCTGGAGACTAGTGATAGGTGAACGCTATCACTAGGACTATGAGCACAGCATGTTCATGTTCGGCTATATTTACAAGTTTATGACTGTTGAGAGTATCATCTAACGGCGGAAAAACACCACCAGTAGAAAATACTAAATCAAGTTACTTTGTTCAACTTGCACAGCAGCCAATAGCCGTTCTATTATTGTAATATCTAAACTAATGCAATTTCATCATATTCATTTTCTATTTCATTAACTGACCATCATATTCACCAAATTTATCGATATTGGAATCAGCATGAGATTCGCTAGGGGTATCATATGTATAAATATAACGCGAACCTTGATTACTACAATCAGAGAAATGAAGCGTTAAGGTTTTAGCATTACACGTATATATTGGACTACAAATAGGTAAATTGATACTGTTAATACTGATTTAACTTGAATTATCCAAACCTTGGTTCCATGAAGTCTGATGAGTAAGGCTATAAGACATTAGTTAAAATGATACAAAAAGATTATGGTAAATTGAGGAAGTGAATAATTTTAAACAAAGTTACATTGCTACTTACAGAGTAATTTTCCTCGTAGCGTGGATCATACTTTTCTTCAGTATATTCTGTATACTTTGATGGTACACTCTCACGTACTCTGCCCAAAGTAGCGGAACGAGATGCGAATAAAGTTTTTGCTCTTAAAATCTGCGAAGGATCATTAACTCTTCTTTCAGTTGGCGCATCAATCTCCGTAAGTTTGCGGTGAATGATAGGTCTGGGATAAGATTTAGCTACAGCGACAGAATCTCCACTTTCGTCTTGCTTACCAGATAAATAAGCTAATTCGATCATTTGCTGTTGGTGGAGAGGATCACTGTTTGTCTTTGTTTGATATTCAAAAAGGGTACAACATTTACACAACTTGATCGTTAGCATTATAAAACTATGTTTAGCAATGTCAGCAATATTTTGGACGAATGCTTGTTGCTAGTACTGTACAATTATTAAGAAAATAACACAACGAACTGTTGATTATATGAATAGGCAATATTAGCTGCACTCTACATGTTGATTTCAACACAAAATAAAGAAATTGATTGCAAACGCTTACGATGTCAGTAATAATAAGAAATTACGGATTCGTGGAACTTAGATTAGTAGGCTAATAAATGACTGATTTTTTAATTTTTTTTTTTTCACGAGCATGTAGAGCCCTATAATAAAAGTTAAAAAACCAGCCAACACTTACCGGCCTCAGAAATTTTCTTAAAGCTTCTACAGAAGCGCATAGGCGTTGATGTGCTTCATGATAAGGTGCTTCCACCTCAATGAGGACATGTAAATCTAAATGTAAGTGACTGCTAGGATCATCCCGCCTTAATTCTTCTTCCTGTAGTAGATACAATGTAAACATAATAAAATTATACTTTAATATCTGAAAATTATTTAATAAGGAATTTTTTATACTCTTAATATTTCTGAATACTTTGAATAGAAAAAAAAGACACCTCGAATGGTGATATGAAATGTTACAAAACAGTTGATGACTATTTCAATCTGTTACGCAAGTGAACAGCTGTCTGATAGGAAATTGTAAGGAATTTTTTATACTCTAATATTTCTGAATACTTTGGATAGAAAAAAAAGACACCTCGAATGGTGATATGAAATGTTATAAAACAGTTGATGACTATTTCAATCTGTTACGCAAGTGAACAGCTGTCTGATAGGAAATTGGAATGAGAAAAATATTGAATATTATATAGCAACTGATTACAAAAGTACGCATATAATAGAAGTTTTTGCAAGCATTAATTTCTTACGTTTACGTAATAAATAATGAATTTAGAGCAATTTTATCCTACAAGCAAGTATTAAAAAATGTTCGCAGTAAGATCAATCTCCCATCTTTTTTTAGGATGGTATCCGGGATTGATTTACAATGTCGCTCAAAAATAGAGCAAGTCCGTAACGGACGTGTTTATTGTACTGTAGTTGCGACTACTATGAATAATTTATATCTAAGATAAATGTAACTATTCCTATTAAAACGCAATTGTTATCTTTTTCTTGATGTTAGGTGGGATTAAGTTACTTGCAAACTACAAAAAGTACGCGTACATTTAGTACCCAGTAAGCCTTTAATGATGCCGTATTAGTTATTACGCTTCATATTTACAATATTCTACTCCGGTCACTTGAGACAAGTAAATGTGATCTATTTATTTAACCGTTATGCATTAAAATTTTGTTAGAACCATTCAATACGTTAGATATTGTTGATACTACCTTTTCCTTATCTCTTATCGACCCTTTACCAAGTATTGACATTTTCGTCAATGTATCAGATTGGAGCCTCTTTAGCGTGTTACCACGAGGACCGAGTAGTTTTCCAATAAAATTGAACTATAACATTTATTAGAAGGTCATTTAAAAGTTTAGCAATTTTATCGCTGTTTTCTGGCCACTATCTGCCTTATTGTACAGTGTACAGTACATTACAAGATTATACTTAATGATGAATACAATTGAGGATCGCTTAGCATAAGTAAATTGTGAAAGGATTCTCGGTATGGCCGCATAGGCATCAAAAGTCTACTATTATCCACGTATCTATCTACTAAAATCAATATTGCACAGTTGTAATAAAAGAACGTAAACTACTTTTTTAGAATGATCAGAGCATGTTTTTTGTTATTTACTGTACAGGGGCAATCTATTATGCGCAATCCAACAAATTGCTAAAGGATAACTCAAAATCGCTAATATCTCTGTGCTTTTGTTGTAATCTTCAAAAAATTTACTTGAGATAATAAATGTACGTATTCTCTTTAAATAAAGGCATGAATACGTTTCTTTGTAGATTCTGTAAAGAAAAAATTTCTCTAATGCTATCATTATCGCTGATGCAAGTCGCAGAAGACAACAGATGATTAAAACGATACGTGTTTTATAGGCTATTTAAAATATTTTAATGTGACTATTGCATAACTACGACAACATCTACGTGAATGAAGCACAGGTTAGAGTCAATAATACGGATAATACTCAGGCAACAGCTTAGGATACTAGTATTTTTTTAAAAGCTAGAACGTCCTAAATATACCACTTAGTATTTGAGAGATTAAATAAAAGAGCATACAGTATATTGAATGAACTAAACGAAGATAGTTTCTCTCTCTCTCTAAACCCCTCTTGTTGGTAATCGATTCAACATCTCGATAACTTGACGGAGAGTATCGAAAAATCAATACTTGAATCGCACAGATAGCAAATGCTGATCATCATTAATGTACAACGGTCCATTTATCGTCTATAGTTTGTTGATAGTGTGCTACTTAAAAATCAATTAACAATTTGAAATTAGCTAAAATGGGAAAATGATTTACAGCTTAGGCACTTGATGAGGCCCACTTTGACTGCATTCAATGTTTAATTTGTACTAAAAATGTCTAATGATAGAACAAAAGATTTTTTCGTTGAGTAAAATTACAATTACTGTATAATACGACATTAAGTGTTTGTGTCATACTAATGACTACATTTAACCTTAATTGCTACAATTAGATCTACAGTAGTAGATGATATTTTACTCATACTGTACGTTTCAATGATTACAGTATCACCTTATCGACAAGGCTACTGTATGGAATATTCTACTTTTATTTCTCTCTTCCTGAAAAAGTTTCTACTATTTATGTCCTAAACATAGAGCAGTTCGATTTGTATTTACTGTATATTATACTGATCAAGACAATACCTTATTTTTTTAAAGTTGGATTATGCTGACGACGCCAAAAAAATTTACATAAGGTAAATGAAGAGTATTGTAATGTATGTTGAAGGAGGTTAAATCGTTGGATAATTAAATTGATAAGATTGAGGTTCATTAATTACGAATTTAGGGTATGATAGAGAATCTGTATGTAAACAAGATTTATATCATATTAAAGGTTTGTCGATAAGAACAATTTAAGCTTATAAGTGGTTTCTTTGCTATTTTTTCGATTGTTCCTAATTGGTACAAATAGAGAAGTGCCTTCTAACACAGCACTGTATTGATCCAGAATAGTGTATCCCGTAGGCTAGAAGACGCATCGATATCGTGATAATACAGTATGTAAAATAGGAACAAAACGCAATTTTCATTTGCTAACTTACGCCTGGATAATCTTTGACAGGAATTAATACTCTTTCAGATAGTTTGATAGCACTGGGAGAATATGGATCATGAAGTCGAACGGATGTCATTGGAGATTCCTGTTTGACATTATTGCTATTAAGAGAACCATTACCAGACGTTTCATCGCCACATTCTACTCGAGCAATTTCTAAAATCAGTTCAGAATTGAATAATAAGATAATCATTATTAGTCTCACATCATCGTATGGTAGTAGCGATAAAGTATAGTTAATAGTTATATAGAGGAAGTTGGAAAAGATGATACAAATTTGGGGGCAAGATTCTGTCCTCGTAAAATAAACTTTTTTTATTACATTTAATTTTTCGAATTCTTGCTAATATTTGATTAAGAGGGTTCGATTTAAGTGTAGTAAAGTACACCATTTTATTCACTTTTTCTCTCCATTTTATTGATGCTATTGTTCCATTCTAATCCAGTATCGATCATCTAGCACAATATACTGTACGTGCTTTAGGATGAAATCAATGATGGCTTGTAAAACGGTGCCTACAGTCAAGCCGTGGTCATTAAAGTATTTTTGTTGTAAAGCATCGCTGGAATACGATCAATTTCAACGTTTTGCACTACTAGGATAAAATTAATTGTTAAAAGCTGTTCATGTCTTGAAGATAGCAGCAAAATGAAAAAGGAAAAGAATCATTTTGAGCAATAGTGCATATAGTATTGGCTTATTGTGATTGAGTCAAAAATTGACTCTATCAATCAAGAAAAAGGTCACTGAAATCAGGCAGAAAACCTGCAATCTATCCGAAAGTAAAGTAATATTCCATCGTCTCAACGATATCAGAGCTGTTCAAATAACTTGACTATCATCGATTGTATGTACAAAGAGTGCAATGAAAGCTATCGATATATATTTAACGATAGAAATTTCCATGTATCATTGATCCAACAAGACAAAGTCGTGGCTATGAAATGCTTTCATTGTCCATTTCGATGACATGATGATTAGCTTAGCATTCCAGTGTATCCTTACCTACCTTTCGAAAGTAATCGTATACTATGGTAAAAGGAAGGATCTAGTTTCTCTTTCTCTTTATATAACTCTAATAAAAAATCTTGTTTTCGGTCTTCTTCTTTGGCCATGTCGAGATGTAAGGGCTGGCAAAAGGATAAAAATGGATAAAAAAATTGCAGCAGATACGTGTGACCGCTCTCGCTGCTAGTGTCATCTGCAGGTTTGGATTGCTTGCGCATGCTTTGTATCTTTTGGGCCCGATTGACTTGAAGCACAGGTAGGGTGAAGTTCACTGTAGTACAGTACTGTACAATGTACTGTACATGTGTGGATTGACTGGGAAAGAACTGTACAGTGTACAGTGTACAGTACGTAGTGTAGTGATGTACTGTACTGTACTGTACAGAAACACAGAGGTTACAAACAGTACTGTACTATACAGTGTACAGTATGTCAATCAATCAAAGTTCGGGCGCATTTGACTCCGACACGGTGGATCGTCAGCTAAAGCATGGACTTGTAGATCTCGACAAGCTCATGGCTAAAGAGAACCAATAATTTGGGGGTTTCTTGTCGTGCTGTAGCTACAGGTCGAGCATAGTGTGGAGTCCACGAGGATTTAGTATTGAGTAGTCCATGCTTGTAAGCATAACTGTAGCTCATATACTATAACTTAGAGAGAAATACACGTATTATTACTGCTTATCGACAGTAATGCACTAATGGTGTAATAAATATCATATATCATTCATTCATCAAAGTTGAAATTTGTTAAGTACAGTACATAAAATATCCAGCGAGATTTTTGGACTTTTACTCTATTTCTGTATTCATGATAGCTGCAACTTTGTACAACAAATAAAATAAATTCAATTTTATTTACTATCAATGTTGTATATTTTAAATCACTATTTTCTGTATTGTGTTGTCTAGTGCACAGTACTGTGGAGCAATATGACATTGCCTTACACAGTCTTTAATCGATAGCCCCACCAATACAATATGCAACAGTTTACCTATTAAACCCACATATACGAGTAAACCTGTTAATAGAGGAAGTATAAGTCTGTAACATGGGTGTTGAACTCTTAGTAGATATATATACTGTATATGCGTAACATATACAGTAGTGGACAAGCATATATTTATGTACGAAACAGTATAATATATACAGATCGAGTTTACCTACACTCCAGGCCTTCTATAAACTTGATACACTATCTCATTCATAGCTTATTCCGAGTTCGATATTAAAAGCACAATTAGTTTCTTTCTTAATTCTTACTATCAGCGATAGCCCTCTGCTCTTGCATGTCTAATAACCGCTGAAGCCTCCTTTCTACCGGTGGATGCGATAAGCGTTTCAACATGACCGTTAAGAAAGGTTTAGATGGACCATTCTTGTTAAACTTGTTTTCCCAGTCAAGATACTTGTGCATAAGTTCTATACCACCTTTAATTTTCAAAATTGGAAAGCGTACAACATTAGATAAGTATAATACAGATTGATTACTGCAACAGTACGTTAGCAAAATAAATCATATACGTACTGGAGCTATTATAGAAAGAATATTAATTGAATCGCAAGTTCTTATATCATCATATAAGCCGTTTTATCAACAAGTATTTGCAGTAAGATACCTATTAAGTACGTTGGATCAATACTAGCTGCAGTATGATCAGCTCTATATTCCTGTCTGTAGATAATGTAGGAGTTCGTAGCTACGAAACAGCCTATGGCTACAGCTATGACCGCGGCTTTGCTTAGTCCCCTTAATAGTGTCGATCCTAAGAAGAACTTATTGCACAGACTATAGACACCACTAGCTATTATGTAAAAGGTAGGCATTACAATGCTTCGAGGTATAAAGTCGTTCAATTTTAAGTGGGATAATTCGTGAGCCATCTGGAAATTATTACAATTCGCTGAAGTAATGAAAGATTTGAGTAAATCTTCACGTTCAATCTTTTGATTGCCAAAAGTAATTCTAGAATATATGACATCATTGACGGTTTTAAAATAAATAGTACACGGCAAGCTAAGGATTGCTCCGTTGGGCAACCAACTATTTCCTAAATTTCCAGCAGTCAGACCTATAATCGCATGAACGTTTATACGTTTAGTAAAACATAAACAAGGAATGGATAGCACATACTGTACATTGATTAGATTGACATGAAGCTCGATTTTGGTTAGTTGAACATTGACGATTGCTTTTCAAAATTACTGCATAACTATAAATAGATTTACTACTACTGTATGCGATCAAGGTGATTTATACGTAGTATCAACAATCATTGAATTACTTTTGTCGACATAGACTTTGACTTTGTCACTATGATCGATATCAAGCTTCTGACAAATTTCTTTGAATGAGGCCATTGTCTCTTGCATGATTGGAAATCCTGTCATATGCTTGGGTCGAATACGATTTGGAAATAGATGAGGATAGAGTTGGTATGTTAATAATCCTGTTGCAATGGCACTTGTTGCAATAACTCTCATGTCGGCGTAATTCGTTTATCATTTAAAGTTTTCGTCAATCAAATGGATGACACAAGTTGTCTGGAGTTCTATTTTCAATATAGACTATTTAAACCTCACTAGTTGTAAGAGTAGAACAAGTAATATGATAGTTAGAATGGCTAGAAAAATAAATTGTAGTGATAAAACATTTACAGTACAGCCTTACTTTGCTTGCAACACCTGCGAATCATGCAGTTCTTGAGCAGTCGATGCTGAACAAGACTCCTACTGCACAAGCTCCGAGTGTAGTACAGTACAATCCAGTACAGTGTTGTGTACCGTAGTGGAAAGAAAAAGAGTAATAATCTTTATTTGATACTACAGTGTACAGTACGCGATGTACAGTATTGTACTGTATAGCGCGATTAACTTCGATGGCAAGATGGCGTCGAAAATTGAAAGTTGCAATTTGTTAACTTTCTTGTTCAAAATCTATATGTGTAGGCATACGTAGAAGATTTTATCTACTTTGCCTTGATTTAGCCTACACGGTTTATTTTCCTTAGTGCCACCGAAGTTAATCCAGCTATACAGTACAGTGTACAGTGTGCCGTACTGTAGGTTCCAGAACTGTTTATACAAATAAGAATACAATGAGTTAGTTGTTAATAATATAATCACTATAAATTACAGTAGTGTAATTAATGAATCAAGAAGAGCAGAGAGAGTTACAGTATTTACTTCAGAGTGCGGTTAGATAAAAATGTAAAACAGTACTAGAGTTAATCATATTCTAATTTTTTCAAAGGACTGCTGGATCAATTTTCTACAAGTTGATTTTGCTCAAACCATTCGTTCTTGAGCTCATTACTATAGCCCATCAATACTGCGATAGCTAATATTATCGCTATCATTGGTAAGTAAAAGGCAATTATAAATAAATAATGGCTATCATAAATGATTGATATCGTAGTGTGAGTGTTTACTTTTTACCGTTATCAACACTCGATATAAAAAACGATAAATCTATATACTGCACAATATTCAGCTAGTTTGATCAATTGATGGTGCTTACCTCTTAATAGAGAATCGACGTGCTTTCTATTCGAGTTGTCTCTTTTACTCCAATGGAAGAAGAAAAAAGCGGCTTCTTAAAAAAAATTGGCTTTGGTAGAAATGCCAACTACTCACAACATCGTGACGACGTTAGTAATGAAGATCGGGTCATCACCGGGGCTAGCTATCAGGTTCGCTATTTAGGTTACTGCCAGGTCGTAGATAAGTTTGGAACGGGTAGCGATCATGTTGAAATCGCTATCGATAAAGTATACCGCGAATCAACGAAGAAAAATCAAAAGCGTAGAATGTGCGTGCGAATTGAAAGGGATAGGATGTTGATCGAGGACGTATCAACTACAATGTCTGTCATTGATATGCCGCTAAAGCGTATTTCCTTTTGTAGCGGCAGTAAAAATCATCCAACTTTATACTGTTATATTACTCGAGCGGAAGAGAAAAATGAATTTCATGCACATGTTTTTATGTGCGATGACGTACAAACCGCCCGTAATATTATAACCGTGCTCGGTACAGCATTTCGAATGGCTTTTGCTAAAGCCAAACTGAACAGCAAAGGGAACGAAAATAAAAAAATGGACGCTTCTAGTGGATTAACCGCAGCGGCTAATAACATAAAGAATAAGGCATTGGGACTATCAAAGGATGACGTTAGGCCGCGTGCATCCTCTACTTCACGAATTGAAACTAGTTCTTCACCAAAGTCAAAAATCATTGCAGCTACACCTCCAAAGTTATTACCTCCTCCTACTGCCGATGGAATTTCAGTTCGAGCAAGAGCGTCAACCATGCCATCATCGCCTAACAAATGCTCTGCATCCATGTTTGATGATTTTACTGAGTTAGCACGAAGTCGATCATCGACTTCCTCGAACGATGAACTATCGAAAGATTTCACTAATAAGGCTGCCATTAGCGGTCCAATGAATACTGCAAATTTATTGATTGATTTTAATTAAAACGATCGTCATTGCGGGGTATAAGTAGTCGATAGGTTTAAATTGACAAGACAGGATGATTTACTAATGACGCTTATACGTTTAATCTCTAGCTTTAGCATAACATGAAATCGTTGATGTTAGTGAATTAATTCTCGGTAGTTTCGAATACACAATGATTATACTCTACGTAATTAATAAATTTTTTTTTATTCAATCCTGGATTCATTTAGCATATTGCTTATTACGCTAGTCTAGCTGTCAATTTTGACACTTAATATTGATGAAATTCAGTGTCATTAAGCGATCGTTCATTCCTATATTAAAATGATTTAAATTACCATAATATTACTCTATACATCTATTACGATGTTTCTCGTTTTAACTTTTGCGACCAATCAGTTATTTTCCCTTTCTTAAGAAAATAGAACACTAACTCTTTTTATTGTTATTAAAATTAAATGCGGCTTGCTGTATAGAGTTCTTTTATACGTAACTGGTCGTTACGGAGATGCCATAAAAATATGTTAAACAAGCCTCAAAGTATTAACTATAATTAGAGTAAATTAAGTTGCAATTTGTTATTCACATCTTATAAATTTGTCTTCGGCATGTGAATACGTGTACGTGAGATGTATCGTAAACTTCATACTTTATTTTTAGCCTTATTTACTATGCCCAAAATTGAAGATATATTCATTAAAACATTTGGTAACATCTTGCCGATGATGATGTTATTTCAAATCGCTATAGCGATTGCATTCGTTTCGAGTAAAATAAACAGCAACATACATAATAAAGAGCAAATAATGAATCTATTTAAGATGGACACAATACTGTAATATGTAAGTGTACATAATTAAGTTCATTCCATGTCACAAAATTCAAAACTATGTAGTAATTGAAACAGTTCTACAACTGCATAGATAGCGAGTCATTGATGAGAAATGGCCGATAAGCATATAGAGCACTGTGCAGTACCGAAAGCGCGTAGTACAACTTCACTAGTAACTCGTCGGATTAGACTATACACAGATGCAACTAGTAGAAGATTTCGCGTAAATGTACTGTACTTATTGCAATTCTACTTTTAATACGGAGTATGTGTAGGACATCTACGATCAATGTGCCGGTTGGTTATCCCTTGTTGTAGCGAAGTATTTACCTTAAATTAACCGTTTAATAGGAATCCTTCGGACTGCTTAAATAGCCGCTTTCCTGGCCATTTACCCAGTTTTTTTAATAAAGTACGTATAGTAGTGTACTGTACAACGACTAATTAATAGTTTATGCAATCGGTGTAAAATCTGAATCTATATCTATGTTGCTATTTTATTTATGAATTAATCGAATTAAAATACACAATTCACTGCCATACACAATTCCATATGCACAAAATTTTATACTTTATATATAGTAGGATGTATAAGTATCGGCCTATTGTTGATGCTTGATAATTATATTATACGATCATCATTTAAAGCCTCATATATTGTTCTTGACACAATCATTATTTCGCTCAT
The DNA here is from genome assembly GCF_000150275.1 of Trichoplax adhaerens. NCBI lineage: Eukaryota > Metazoa > Placozoa > Uniplacotomia > Trichoplacea > Trichoplacidae > Trichoplax > Trichoplax adhaerens. Next base: position 1,208,307 of record NW_002060949.1, on the reverse strand, counting down.
GCTGGCAACTGAAGAATTAAAACGAACGGTCAGAAAGTTGAAGGTTTTCAACTAATTGGAGGTAAATAGTGATTTCTTTAATAACGAAGAGTCCTTAACTGCAACATAGAAATAAAAAATATTCCCAAATATTGTCAGAGATGACCATAATTATGTAAAGGTGACTACAGCCATAATATCTACAGAGTATCTGAGATGGAGTGGACAACTGGACGCTGGACACCGAGTTGAAACTGACTTGAATCTGTCGCTTTTGCAGCTTTCTGCTGTACTGTACTTACAGTGTACAGTGTACAGTACGTACTGTACAGTAGAAAGATCAGAGATACTGTACAGTACGGTACAGTACTGTACAGTACAATACAGAAATGCACTAACGTCAGCTTCTGGCAATGTAGACTGACACTACCGTCACTACGTGTAGTTGGGTGCTCCGTTTCTATGCAACACACCCGCCGTTGCTACGTTACTAACTAAACTAGTTCATCAAAAGATTCAGAAAAAACGCTGCGCGCTGCATCCATACAAGTCTTATATTATATAAGATACTCCATTTTTGATCGTCATATGATAGAATAAAGCTGTCCATAGACTAGTTTATCATCTACAGCTTTATAGACTGGCCTTTATTAAGTTTATTGACTAACGGGCACCCTAAAGCCACAAGAAACTATGGCACCAACAAGCAACCAAAACGTAAGTTGACAAATGCAACATTGATCAGTATCCATGTAGTAGACATGATCATCCAAATCAAACTTGACTAGTTGAAAACACGAAAGCATCATTGATTCGTTCGTAGGCTGCATGCTGTACCTACCAATATCGATAGCACATTATTAAATAGAGCTGGAATTAGTTATGAAATACAAAATTATAAATCAAAAATCCTCAAGAACATAACATGAAAGCTGTTATACGCGTATACAGTACTCAAGTATAGGTTTTTTTTTAGGATGAAAGTCAGGCCAATACAATTCTGTTTAACGTTAGTAAACGAGAACTTTTCTCACCTACTAATGGCTTTAAGATTATACACCGAAGGTTAAGAACAAGTTGGAAAGTGATCAGGTGAATATAATTGCTCTTAATAATGCCAATAATCTCTAAACTAAAAGCAACAATATGTAAATCAATAGAAGTAATGGCGATACTTACTCTATGAGGAATAGAACATTACATTAACCAGTTAAAAAAACACACTCAGATTTATATAAAAGTAATCACTTATGTAATAATGGTACCGCGTAATTAATTGCACACGTTGCAGATTTTTTCTTAAAACGTAATTAGATGAGTACAGACATTAAGCTATATTCTTGCCGGACGGTTACCATATAGTTAAATTCTTTGCCTTATTAAAATTTCGTATAGTTATAAGGACGAATTGAACTTTAACAAGATCAATCAATCTAAAGTAATAATATTTGCTGGCCCAAGAGATAAATTTACTGCGTCTGAAGTAAGTCAGAAATCTTATATTAATAGGAAAGTTGTATTTAGTATCATTCATAAAGCATAAAATCATTCACGATATTACCTGCTGAATATGCCAGAAAGTACTCGTATACCGTAATTTTGTATTAAACAAGATCCATGATGTTCATTATTCTTAGTTCGATGCCATTAGAAACTATATTGATCAAGGTGGTAGTGTTCTTGTCATGCTTGGTGAAGGCGGTGAATCGAATTTCGATACAAATATCAACTTCTTGTTGGAAGATTATGGCATCATGGTTAATAATGGTACTTGAATATATATTAAAATTATTATTGATTCATGTACTACAGTATTAGAATGATTTATTTCTTTAAGCACTGTTCTTTGCTTTTGCTAATTCCAGTATGGTAGTGTAGATTAAAATTTGTTTTAACAGATCAAATTCTTGTTGCAAATTTTTATAGTCTACGTCCAGAGTTGACGGCCTTTATGCGTATTAATATTTTGCATTCTATAATATAACCTATCCTTTAACATTTATGGCACCCATAGTGAAAATCTCGTTAAAATCGATTAAATCATTTACACCATGTATAAAACATTTAGAATTGCAACAAATAGTTTCTCATTTCTTAAATATAATGCATCGCAATATTTGTGACGAAAGGTACTAAGTGCTAAGACGCAATGATAATAAAATAGATATTTTGCTATTAAGATCAGTAAGGACCTAAAACAGTCTTTTACGTATGAACCTTTCGGCTGATTTATTTTTATTTCTGAATATTTTATTATGTACCCTACTAGATACGGTTGTGAGAACCTCCTATTATAAATACTTTCATCCTAAGGAAGTATTTATTTCCAATGGTGTTTTAAACAGGTAATTTAATATTTTTAATAACCTATTAAGAATCGATAGCTACATTAAGATTATTTATCTGATTTAATCTATTGATAGCCAATTTAGTGTTAGAGTTTAGAAATTTTTCTTAGAAAGTAATTAAATTTTATGACATACTGTATAAATGAGATTATAATTAAATCTATTTCTCAAAATTAGAGAGATCAATCGAGCAGCCGGTAAAATAATACCTGGAAGCAATACTGATGATGAAAGCGTTACTAGTTCACCGTATGCATACTAATATCATACCTTTCTAGATAAATTATTATCATCTTAACCAATTTAATCTCTTATAATTATCCATTTACAGATCAATAGCCTACGTTTACCCTTTTGGTGCAACCTTAGCTGTTGGTAAACCGGCCATCGCTGTATTATCGACAGGCAGTACTTCATTTCCGTTGAATCGTCCAGTTTGTGCTTTTCACTCGTCCAAGGTTGAAATGAATAGATAGAAATCAAAAATATTTTTTTATCTAAATTACAAAATAGAAAGGCTCATTCTCATTAGATAAAACAAAATAATATATGTAGATGTAACCGTATCGGCTTTACGTTCTCTATGAATGATAAAGAGTTTGGTTGATGAAATTTTATATAGCGTAATCTCTATGTGAGGTATTGTGGGTGGGTCTTCAGTAAAGCGAGTACGGTTTCGTGTTTGATAATTGAAGGCTCAGCTTTATTGATAATATTACACTACACAAGGCGCTGACAACAAGAACTGCTCTTTACATACGATTACGCAGAGATATATAATATATGATAATTATATGATTATTGAGAGTGTACAATAGAGTAAAACCTGTTTTAAGTCTCTTACTTATCTACTGGTGATAAGATATGTGTACCATTACGATGGAATAGCATGAATCTAAAGCTGATACGGTTACGTCTACAATATATACTTAAATTTAGGTAACTGCAATTAGAGCATTAAGATTAGGAAATGTAACTTATCTATGATGTAACTGTTACTGCTGCTGCAATATAGAAATCTAAGGGAAAGTTAGCGGTTATTGGTTCTGTCCATATCTTTTCAGATACCTACATTGATAAAGAAGAGAATTCTAAATTTTGGGTAATGTTATTGACAATTTTATATGCCAATATAATTTCATATGTCTTATTAATTGATAGTGTTGCTTCGTAGTTGGGTTATGTGCATGTTGCTCAGTTTCGGTCATCACTTCATATATGTTTTATTTATAATATAGGATATTCTATTGCGTTGGCTTACCACAGATGAAATTAAGCTAAATAATATCGATGCGGAAGATCCTGAAGTAAACAAAATTAACACTATTATTACAATGAATGGCGAACATTTTTACTCTTTTCATTATATAAGTTTTGTATTTAACATTTAATGAATTAAGAGTATTTTCTTGTTGATAGTTAACAGACTATCACGCATTGCCTGATATTACAAAGCTATCAGAAAAACTGCGTGTATGCTTACAGGAAAGCGATGAGGTATATTGATTTTGGTTAAAAGTAAAAAAAATGATGGTACATTGCACTTAGTTATCTTTACTTGATTCTAGTAACATAGCATGCTTTATAGTATAATTGTTACGATACAATTTCATCAGTTGTTAATATTATAACTTAGCTTAAGATATCAAATTGACATTCCAACATTTCGGACAGAGTAGTGTAAGACTTCATTATAAATAGTAAATGAAGCATAAATCAATCTCATCAACCCGCGTTTGATCGATATTTCATAAAAGAATTATCATTGAATAAATCAATCGTCGATGTTAACAGTTATTTTTATCCTTAATATTTAGAACGTGTACGATTAATTGATTGATTAAAGGATTACTAACTATTATGAATTGATGCTCACAAATTTAATTAGAGTCTTTCGACAAGAACTTTCTCATCCCATTATCGTATTTCATTAGATTCCTCGTGATATCTCACAAATGTTTGACCACTCTTTATTTCAATTCGATACAACCACTGTTCCAGATGCTGTTAGGTAATTATTCTAGCTAAGGTTCCTCCTCATTATACCAAATTTATATCGAGTATATCATTAAGCTTTAATTTAGTCGTATGTAGGAGCTGATTTCGGCCCCTTATTTTGAAGTAGTTTTAATGTATCGTTAACTATAAATAACAGAGCATACACTGAACTGAGTGTTAAACACGAACCTTTAACCTTGATTACACCTCAATTTGAAACGCCATTGCCGCCCCTTCGGCCAGCGGTAAGCAATATACCATACACATTTTAAATAATTAATGAAATTAACTAATAGTAAGACGCAGAAAGTAGTTAGTTTCATAATGCATATTACCTATGGAAATAGTTGTTCTAAATATTAAAACTGCCAAACGAATTTAATGTTTGACGTTGGACAGGTCTTTCCGCCTCAATTTCGTGAACTACCACCACCATCATTAGATTTATTCGATTTAGATGATTACTTCTCATCAGAACGCGTCCGATTGGCACAAATTACAAATAAATGTATGAAATTTTTTCATTTTCCTGTATTACATTGCCTAAGTTGATGACTATAAAAGCCATTAAAATTTGGATTCGTTTCGATCAGTTAGAGATATTATAAGAGTGTCTAAAACTATTTTATCTTTTTTCTTTCAACTATCTTCTATAGGTAATGACAACGATTTGGAATATTACATTCGTGAATGCGGTGATATTTTAGGTGTAACCAAAATGTTACCTCCACAATCCAGAGATGCAAAGCGTGTTCTAGAATATGTATTCAGTAAAGTAGTTGAGTTTAAGAAGCTAAATCAGGTACTAAAAATTAAGATTATGAAAATTTATCTTCCTATTACATTTATATGAAATTGTTTGAGCGCTTGATCATATCTTTTAATGAGTTATCAAGCACTATAGCTATGTTAGAATTGAGATGGTACAGATATATAGTAATAGATGATAGCTAGTGATCAACTAAATAAATTACAGGTATTACTGGCAATAAAACTGCAGCAAATTATCTAAAATGAATTCTTAATTAGAAATTTAGTAACAGACAAATCTGATTCGAGATATTTTATGTTTTTTAGGAGGATGCTCCCATAGCGACTAACTTGGAGGATCCGGAATAAATTGATGTATTTGTTCTACGCTTGGTCGCTGTATTATTCTTTTGAAGATACTTTGCAAACTGCGACCTCTTATAATTATGTCGATCAGATCTGCAATATCAAGCTTCGAATATTCGGGGATCAGTAATTACTATGGGATCTCATCTGAGTACTCATCTGAAGCGATTTAAGTGTTTGAACACCGATTATTATAAAGAAAGATATTACCTTACTATTTGGTATTAAAATATAACCTAAATCGTTTTGATCTATCAATTTTGGATTTCAGCAAAAGTGTATCTGTATTACTTACGCATAGAAGCTGTCAAAAACATCTTGTCATGGACGCAATGATATCCAAAGTAATTCTGTAATATCGGATAGATTTGAAACTGTTTAATGTATTTCAATTTTAATACTGTTGCCCATGCATGTAGATATTATATTACTAATTATGATCGATTTCTTGAGCTGTTCGCAGTAACCACGTAAACTTCTTTATAAGAGTATATACTGTATAGAAATTAGACTGTAGTTATAGATAACTTTATTTATAAAGGGATAACAACATTACATTCTGTATAGACTGTGAGTTGCCTACGTTGTAAATCCAACCTATATCGCTAGTTGTATCAATGCAATATGCTTTCATTTTTAATGCATTACATGCGTAGATATAAAACGTTGTATCCCTGGTGCATGGTATAGTTTAATGAAAATAATGAAATAGTACTGATTGCTACTTGTTAGCAAATTTAAATAAATGGCTTGCCATTTTCATTTCAATATTCGCCTCTATTACTAATCTATTACTGAATCCTCTTACAGTATTCTCCGTTTCATTATAATTATTGTCGATACAGTTGCCATACGATTACTGTATCCAACTTGTTACATGAAATGGTAATATACCATAACAACTCTTCCATAATTCGATCTATTTAAGGAACGAGAACGTCTTTATCGACAGCATCAAATACTACCTTGTATCCTTACTATAGTTACCGTAGTATGTTTTTATCAGTTAAAGATGAAAGTTTTATTCTCATGCAGCGTTTTAGTAAGTCGTTACTTTAAATTTTATAAAGATTGTGCGATGATAGACCATACTTTTATTTCTTGTCTGTGTAACTCCTGTACACCGTATTAAAAACATTTATAGTACTATGTTATAGTGATATTGAGCAATAACAAGAATTGCAGTTTTAAATTGAATTTAGATATTCAAGGAATTATCGTAGAAACATTTCTCCTATATTCGTATGCAAACATGAACCATATCGGAAACAAAAATTCTTAAAAATTTCCAAAAGAGTGACTTAAATCAGACACACCAAAAAATAACAAAATAAGTAGATTAAGTCACCACCTCTCAGTTATATTAATATATGCGCACCAAAAATGTATTCACTGTCAATCCTAACAATGCAAACAGTACCTTAATACAAAAACAAAGGTTTCTTTTAACATGAATTATATTCTACTATGTGTATTTTAGTTTCTTAACCATTTCTAATTGACAATCTATATCTTTTATCAACGAAGTTATCAAAATCATTAGACAAATCGTAAATATACGATGTTATACTTTTCTAGGTGTCTATTCCCAAATAAAGATTCATTCTTCTTTCGCTGTGCACAGCATGTACATAAGCTAATAATAATGATACGTTAACATTACCTATAAATTATTATCGTTATAATTTACTCCATTTGTCTAATCTTAACAGCGTTAATTATAACCAGTGGTGAAATAGCTTTATTTTGTATTATCATATCAAAAGTATCCGATTCGTAATATCCAAATATCATTATACTGCTAAAATTCTATATTCTACAATTAATTATTATCCATGAATTGAAGAAGTAGTATGTTATTACATGATTTGAAGTTAGGGTATCACAGATATAAAATACATATTTTAAAGATGTTCTTCATAACAGAAGTTCGTCGATTGAGCTGATGTTCATATGATTGATAGTAAAAACGTAGATAAAACATTCTTCTGAATCAAAATTAATAATGTTTGCTTCTGATCCCTCAGCTTTTGATATTTGATCCCTGGTAAAAGTCCAATCTAAGATATATCTATGTCAGGCGATTGATAATATCCTGTAAAGATTAACCAGATTACATTATATCCTGAAAGTAATCGTAAAAGAAAACTATAAATTAATTTCACTTACTAACTTAATTATCCGCTTTTTTCTGATTCTTTTGTTTTGATTTTACGTGACTGGGTGATCGTCTTATTCTGTTGAAAACATTTTGGATTTAATAACTTGAAACAGTATAAGAAATACAGCAAATATTAACAAACTTTGGAGACGGCTTCGCCGCAGGTTTTTTAATAATTTTGTTGGAAATAGCTAAGACCCAATTCTTCTGTTCTTCTGCAGAACCGGCCAATATTAATAGTTCCTTTGCAGCCTCTGTATCGCTTGTTACTATTTAAAAATAATCTAGGTTATAATATCTGAGGACAAACGTAGTTGATGTAGTAATTCCATCTACAACACACCGTTACACAGTTTGATAACAGTCTCTTGCTTATCTACGTGTTCTTTGTGCCCTTTCACGTGACATTCTATACAATAAAGAAATTAGTAAGATCCAGGGTCCTAGCTAGTTTTCCAATAATTAACACACAGTTCAAGACATTTGTATTTCTTTTTCTTTATGAGATCGGTAAATTGTCGCGCATAACTTCGAATAATTTTGAATTAATCAATTCAAAATATTTGCAGAATCGCTAATTTACTTCATTTACGAAACAGTATCAAAAATGCCACATGCAATATGATCATCCATTTTTAGTTTCACTGTAATATATACGCAGTAACATTTATACTGTATAGAGAATTGAGCAAGATTGAACTTTTAACATACTACTCAATCCAAATAATCAAATCGTAGATTGTTAATCTAGGAGATCACACAAACACTATAGAAATAAGCTTACTTCGACATTCTAGTGCAGCAGGCGGTACAAACACACTCCATAGCTGTTTCTGGCAGTAATCGCATGAAGTTGGCGTATGATAATGCATTGGTATAAACTGATGTTGCATATAGCTAACAATGCTTCCCTAAATCAAAATATTGTATAAATTTGAACATGTAAGATGTGGCATCCTGTTAAAATTCACTCAATAAGAAATTATTTCTTACACCAACTGCAGGTGAATTATCTTCAGCATCAACTCTACTTTGTTCGCCTTCGCCAGCGTATAATATTTGAAAAATGCGAGGGATGTCTTTTGCGTCTGCACGGATAACATCACCTTGGGTTACCGGCCGAACGTGAAACAGTTTGCTGTAAAAATATTAAAAATTAGCTCCGTCTCATTTCATCGCTTTTATTAAGTAAATGATAACTAAATTCAAGAAATGTACTCGACATCAAGGATCATCGCTGGATTGGAGTTAGCTTTGTCCATGTCACTGGCGTAGAAAAAGATTTTCTTAAGACTGAGGACAACATACTGCAAATAAAACGGAGAGTGACTTAGACGATTCAGACATAATACGAAATAGAATAAAGCAAGCGGCAATATAAACAAATTACCTGCTTTTTCCAACCGTATTTCTTTATATTCTTTCTATTAGGTATTGCAAGCCATCCCTCAAGTCGTTCTGCTAAAAGAAATAGTTTATAATCAACTTTATTTATGACAAAAGCAAAAGATTACAGCAATTTCTTACCCTGTGTGATGGGAGTTCCAGGACCAAGCTCAGGAAGTCTACCCTTAGCAACTTCCGTAGTAATTCCGGGGACTAAACTTAGTTGAGCCTGAAGTCTTTCAATTTCGGAATCTTTACTATCTGCTTCCATCTACAGATATAACACCGAATAATAATTTAAGTTTTTGTTTAGTTCCGTAAAATACTACGAATGCCTAGAACCTTTATTCGCGATTTCTGCTGGGCTTCCTCATTTAATTGCTACAAGTTTAGGAAATCAATTTTAGTCATTAACTAGAAATTTGCTTCTATGGATATAATTATTACAGTAATAACTTACCGCTTGCAGCTCGGATACTTCCCTTTGGAATCTAGCTACCATCTGGCTATATTTTTCGGTTTCCTAGTAAGCATTTAAGGAATCGTTACAAATTGTATATAATAGTATACATAGACACTTGGTAATTTTTTTACCTTTTCTAGAGTCATTTTCAGTTTTCTTCGTTCTTTGTCCACTTTCTGGAAACTTTGTTTGTTCTTATTCGTTGGCTTACTTTGATCTTTCCGATTTAATACTTCAGCTAACTTACTAACAGCCTAAAAATTTAATTATTGTAATTATGAGATCATAAAATAATGGTATACGTTGTACAGTTATTTAATACTTACTTGGGTTTTCAGTAATTTTTCTGCAGCAAGTTGTTGATTTAATTTTTCTACCTGTTGCGTTAAAACATCATTATCTTTGTTGTCCTTTGCAGATTCTACTTCTGCGTTGAAAAGAAAGATAAAATCGAATTTAGTCCATAAGTAACAAAATCACTATACTGATCTTAGGCTTTACCTTCTTTCAACTGATTTATTTGCTGAGCCATTTCGTCTTTGTCAGTTTTTAATTGATCAACATTTAAGTTAGCTTTATTACACTTTTCTTCCATCTATGTAAAAATTGTTTATATAGTCAACATGCGTAAGCCATGACAACGTTAGCAATTGTAGACTTTGAATTATACCTCTGCTATCTCAGCCACTTTTGATGATAGTTCTCCTGTATGTTTTGCCTTAATTCCTTTAATTTCTAATGTTAGCATAGTTTTTTCTTTTTCTAGGTCCGCGCACTGTTCTTCAGCTAAAGATCGAGCTAGTTGCTCAGAATCTGCTTTCGAAAGTACTTTCTCTAACTGGGATGATAAGGAATCCCTACAAGTAATAGTCATTACAAATAAGTAAAAATATTGTATTCATGAGAATGTCATTATCATCCGATCAATTACGCGATACCTTTCATCTTGTAGTTGAGACATTTCCTTCGCCAAATCATTGTAGTGCTTCGTGCGTTCTTCAGCTGATTGTTTAAGTTCCTTTAATTCTGACTTAAAGCAGCTCTACGATAGGAATAATCAAGAGTTAGCGGTATATAGCAGACTAAAGTTATCATTTAACGTAGAAGATATACAGTACTTACAGAAACATATTGTTCGGCTTCTAATTGCTCACGAATTTCTTTAATCTCTCCGTCTCTCTTTGATAAATTGCTAGGAATAAAAAAAAATCGATAATTAGTTTGATTCATTAATCAAAATATACTCTTGCAGCGTCGAATTTAAACTTCATTAACCAGCCAGTTTACCTTTTAAGTTCGGATGAATTTTCTTCAAGTTTAGCTTTATATATATTTAATTCCTGTAAGTCCTATTAGATAATGAATACAAAAAGCAGAAGTTAAAAGTTTGATTTCAGCTACAATGTAATTACAGCGCTAAGGGAAAGAAGTTTTATACGTTAATGCTAACCTCTCTTAATGATTTCTCAACGTCTCGGAGCGATGCTAACGCAGTCATTTGTTGTTTCAACTCATTCTCAACACGGAGGAAGTTTTTGACTTCCTGTTCATTCTGAGTTGATAAATCTTTAATCTATAACAAATAGAATATGTCGACAGTTCAATGTAGTTAAATTATATAAAAAGGTTCCATAAACATATTGAAGTTTTATCCCTTAAAATGTAAGCTTAATTAGAAGATTCACAAACCTTTTCATTTGCGGACACATGCATCTCTTCAAGCTGCTTTAGCTGCAGCTGCAACTGTTCGATGTCAACTCTGAGGATATTACATTGCCTCTCCATGCTTCCTGCTTGATTTTCTGCTTCAATACGTGCAGTAGATTCTCCTTTTAGCTGTTCTCTTAAATCTGCAATAAAGAAAAGGTATGAAGGTCTTTAATTTCAACAGCATTAGAGTATACAGATGGTCTTCAAATTGCTTGTGCATCCGATACAGAAAATAACATATATTTACTTTCTAAATCTTTATTCTGTTCTGCGCTTGTTTCTTCTTCAGCTTGTAACTTTATACTTGCTATGGCCGTCTATTTATCCAATAAATATTATTAACATGACAACTAAGCATTCTATGATCTGTTGTAAAAATTTGTCTTTTATAAATTTACGCAAATGGACTACGGTACAACATGTACTACCTGATGTTCAGCATTCGATTGTTCTAGTTTTGATTGCAATGATTTCAGTTCATAAGTAACATGTGCATTTTCCTGATGAAAAAACATGAGGGAAAGTTTTTAACTTCAGCGAACACAATCATTACAAATTTTACAAATTTTACCTTTCCCATATTAATCAAACTTTTCTGCAATTCATCTCGCTGAGAACTAATGACGGCCAATTTTCTTTTCAACTCCGCAGCTTCATCAGTCAGAGAACGAACTTTTACTAAATATTAAATAAACAACATTAGCGGCGTCTAAGTTGAAAGATTAATAAGTGAATTGACTGATACCCTCTGATTCGGATAATTTGGTTGATAGCTCCGATTGACTTTGAGTATGTCGCTCTAATGAATTCTTTGAATCAATTAGTTGCTGTTCCAATTTAGTATTTATGTTACTCAATTGTCTATATCTATCTTGTAATTCTGAAGTTTCAGTTTCCATATCAGTCATGCGCTGTAAAATGATGTAATTTGTAACATATTAGCCTAACGATATTTATGATTGTCTGAACAATCTGCTACAACCTTATTTTGCTCCACTTGTGATCCATGAAGCTTTCTATTATTTTCCATTTCAACTGTGAGACTCTTACTAAGTTCATCAACCTGTGATATTAGAACAAAGCTTTCAGAATAAGACAGCCAGTACTTTTTTGTCTTGTATTATTACACTTGGTATTACCTCCTTTTCAAGAATGCTAATTCTATCAGTATATGATTTAGTGCTATTGGTAATATCAGCGCGATATTCCGCTTCATTATCTAATTTTGCTTGCAGCTCTTGAACTTTTTCTTGAAGCTGATATATAAAATATGGATAATATTGTTATTTTTAGAATCTTAATAAAAGTCGATTATGTCATACATACTTTTCTCCTGGTTTCTATTTCGAAATCAGTCTTCCTTTGAGCCTACCATTGAAAGATTGTATGCAACAAAAATTAATATTGAGAATGGGTACCTAATATATTTAGCAATAGAATACAACCTCCCTATAGTCGTGCTTCATAAGAGCCAACGATTTCTCTAAATCACGACTAGTAGATTCAACTTCCATACGTCTATTTGTCTGTTAATAAGAAAGTACATAAAGCGATTATAAAGAGATGATAAATAATTTTCAGGATAAAAATTAGATTTTATCAACCTCATTCTCTAGGTCCTTGTTTAATTTTGATAACTTCGACGACATATCACTGTAAGAAATTATTTATACAAGTTAGGATGTTACCGCTTCAAAAATTATCGTAGTTATAAACTATAATACAGTACTTTAATTCATTTTCAGCTTTTTTTCTTGCGTTAGATTCCGCTTTCAATTTACTTTCAAGGTCTTTAGAATCTTTACTAACAGGGGCGGTCTAATATTTAAATATTTAATATAACGTCGATTACAAATCCAGATTCTCATGAACGTCATTATTGTACAATACACTATGAATAGTTCCTTGATTTACGCAAGTTGCGTCTACAGAAATCAAAATTACTGCTTAAACGTTTGCTTACATTGTTGATAGCCATCGAACCGTTCGTCTTAGTATGGAAGTAAACATTATTTAGTACACAAATGTAAATAAATACAGTAGTATGATTGATTTACCATATCTTTTATGGAATTTTTTCCAGACAATAGCCTAGATCATGTAATAAAAAATTTCAGTAAAGTATATGAAAAAGCTAGCAAACATCATAATCTTTCTTACCGGTGAAAACGTGAGAAGGTAAAACCAATAAACGGCAGATTATTCCCAGCATAACTCTACATTTAGGCAAAGGTGTAAATGCACTTTATATACGAGTGTTTGGTAAACAAATTGCTATCAATAAGTAATGATTAAAATAGATACCGTTGGTTCTGGAAAGGTTTCTTCTAAAGTGTTGTCAGCTTCAAATACATCAAAGTTAGAAGTATCGGTGTCACTGTTAAGCTCCGGCACGATTGGAGGAACACCTACAAATAGTACAAGTATTACGATGCAGGTATGGTACAAAAAGAACGTAACTAGGCAAGGACGCACATTCTCTAATATTATTCCATGTCCAAACATCTTGTTTAAAAAACGGATGTTGAGTAATTTCATCAAAATTACTTGTACCAAGTCGTTGTTTCCTTATAAATTAATTGAAGTCTTATTAAAAATAATCCTTACAGTAAAGTTAAGACTAGTAAAGAATGTTAACAATACGTTCATTTTTTTCGTACTTATCGCATAAAAAGGAATTTATTAGGTGTTTAGCTGCAGAAGATAGTTTAACATCACCAGGGAATTTAAGAGAATTCTTAAAGTCCATAATTTTTCCTAAAGTTTACCAATTGTTAAGAATGTAATTTTAGACTTTGAGCAGAAAATTTATTTAACTAATAGTACAATGATTAGTAATCTTCCAATTACACCTACGCTTACCATAAGTACCAACAAGAGAATCATCATAGAAAGGCGTATCACCTACATTAGACAATTTAGTTTTTGGAATTAAATACATAATTGGGTGACAGCTACAATTACGCAGATATCATAGTCTAATAAACAATGATTTCAATATATACGTGTGTACACGTCTATGGATAGAATATTGCATTATGCAGTACACACTACGATTATTATACAATAGATAGATTAGCTACACCACCGAACGCCTACCAATGAGCATCTCGTATAAGAACACACCAACAGACCACCAGTCACATTCACGACCGTAATGGCCGTTTCCCCCTTGAGATTTAAGGACCTATTATACGAAAAATGATGATTTACTACCTGAAAATTCTATTCATATTACCGTTATGAAATATGGGGACCATGTAGTAAATATAATACCTCTGGAGATATATAATCTGGAGTCCCTACAGCATTATCAGATCTAACCATGCCATCCTATAAAAATTTGCAAGATATATAATTCAGATGCATAATCAAAATTCGGTACCAGTTTAAAATTGCCTTTTCGTAAAGTAAAATTATAATCACCTTATCCATTTTCATACAAGTACCAAAGTCCGCGAGTTTAACGTGACCTTGCTTATCGAGCAACATATTATCAGGCTTGATGTCTCTGCAAGGATAATTGAACGATTTCGTAAGTATTTTAGGGTAGGGACCAATAAGAACAGATAAGCGTAAATGCACCAATTGATAAATTACGTACCTATGGACAAATCCCATGGAGTGTATATAGTTTAATGCAAGAGAAACCTCCGCAACATAAAATTTCGCCCATTTCTCGGGGATTTCATAATTACTCATAACATTAACCATATCTCCTCCTATTTTGGAATAAACTTCAGTTTAAAACACAATTGTATGATGCTCTTACTTCATTACAAGTTTTATTTCACCTGGCATATACTCCATAGCTAAGAATAAAAATTTTTCATTTTGGAAAGCATAATCGATCTGTAGTAATTTGTATTCAATCAAAAGAAAAGACTTTACGATCGCTGTTGATGATATATAAAAAGTTAGTATCAAGATAAAAAGATTGCCTTGATTATCCAATCTGACGTTGCTCTTGCCATAATTTCTCGTTCCTCCCAGAAGAATGCAGAATCCGACCTCTTAATCTATAATAGAAATCAGTTTTTTAACAAAGATACGAGACACCCGTACTATGATATTGCAATACATAAATTATTACACCTTCGATACAATTCATTACGACAGCAATTTAAGCTAATCATAAATATTAATTTATGAATTCACGTATACAATTAATGCTCTATTGATACATACCATTTCGTATTTACTGAGTAATTTCATGGCGTAAATTTTACTACTAATATTGTGTCGTACCTAGAAAAATATAGTTACAGTATTGCGTTAAGCAATTTTATATAGTGATTGATTACAGCCATTTAATTCAGCAAATAAAAAGGTAAAGATTACATTAAAAATAAAAATTACAGCATTCCCATCAATACCGACGAATAACTGTGTACTTACTAAGCGAACTTCACCAAATGCTCCACGTCCTATAACCTTCAAAGTCTTGAAGTCTGTTTCTTTCATTCGATACTTGGAAATAGTATTGACGGTTTTTTCATCTATATGGAAATAATACAATTTTAGTAGTTGATAAAGAGTTAGCACTTTTCTAATCTTTTCCTTCCACTTTTAATTTTTAAGCAGAACAAGACTAATGTTATTAGTTCTTTTGTTGAATATAAATTTGCTTTGGCCTACACCTACAAAAGAATATTATTGCTTCATGAAATGCAAATATTTAACTGATTGATATAACTTTAGTCTGGAATGCTTTTTGCTCTGTATCAGAATTTGATATTCTTCAACGAATGAATTTTAACGTCATGACAAACTATAAAGCTTTGGTATCATAATACATAATACCTCTTTTAAGTAATCGATCTGAAATATGAATGTGATAAGTTTTAAGATGCTAAGCACGATAACGATAGCAAATAGGAATTTTTATTAGGGGTTGCCGTGTAAACGATTTTTAATGTTGTAGTCATAGTTCAATTAGTACGGCATAGAGATTAACTGATCCTACGTTCCTTTCCTCTACTTTTCGTTATGTAAAATGAGCATAAAAGTATGCAAGGGTTTGATGCTATCTGAAAAAAGTTACTACTAGTGTAACTTCACCTAAGTTAATGGAGTTAAATTATATCCTGTACGCTGGACAGTATAGTAACTCACAAGTCGATCAAAATATACTACGTACAGCTAATAGAACAGATTGGTATTCATTTAGATTTCCCTATCTAAAAAATAAAATTTGACGAAGCTGTCGATAGTGAAAGACCACGTCCTATCGTTATCAAAATGAACACCTCACTAAACTAATATGATAGTATCGTAAGTTTATTGAAAAGTACTTCATCTCATCTTGCCGCCTTCCCTCTAGTCGAACAGATTCATGATTTGTCACAGTACAATAACTTGTTTCTAACATCTGATTGATAAACTCGATTAAAATAATATTGCCGCACAGTATCTACAGAATAGATTAATGTTCTCCATTATAAATGAAATAAAATATGAATCAAGCACAATTAATTTGCTTTACTGGATTGATCAATCGTTACAGCTTCATTTATATACGTAACTTGTTACTTTTTTGCCCCAGTGTCAACACCATAGAGGTTTTTCTTTACCTCTATGGTCAACACACTATATCAGTTGACTTCAACGTTTACGTAATCATCTAAGGAAATATTTACTAAATTAAATAGCATCATATTGATGATATTATAATGTCATTATTTCATATAATATTGAATAATAAAACCATTAATCTCGTTCGATAGCTAACCATTTTTAATTGAGTCAGCATAGAGAGAATATATTATTGTATTAAGAATTATTGAAATAAATAAGGCTTGTATTATGGTAGTCGTAATTGAAGACTAGTTACATGGTTTTCAATAATTTGAACAAAAGTTTCATTCAAGTTGTAGGATTGAACATCACGGTGGCAATTATTATTGTATTTCACGAGTACTCATGATGTAGGAAGGTTAGTCAAGGTGTCTTCCAAGTACTTGAAATAAGACAAACACAGCACAGATTGATATCGAATAAGGAATAACAATGATAGAAGGAATAGCCCGGAAAAATTTGACAAGGATAGAGTTCATTTTGGGAAATTTGGATCAACCTTTTTATGATATATTCATACAATATAGTAGATCAAAATTGTAAAGAAAGTTGCAGGAATACACTTGATGTAGGCGTAGTGTAAAGTGATCATTTATGCACTTGACTACTGAACACTGGATGGTATAACTCAATGGTCACTGTAATTTGAAAAGGTAAGAATGGATTTGAATTTACTCCTATGAAATCGATCAACCTTTTCAATGGCCCATGATAATAACATTACAAGGTAGGATAAGGATGGGAATAAAATGACTATATTAGGACAAGGATTAAGATTGCGCCACTTGTTGACAAATAGAGAGTAGAATAAGCATGTACCAAGCTAGCCAATTAATTAAACGATCAAGTACAGTTGCAAATCAAAGAAAACACTTGCAAGTTCTAAGTACTGTTAATAAGGGATTAACTACACAGTAGAGTATCAATAATCCCAATAAGAAAGAGTGGTATCGGTGAACACTTTTCAAAACATAGAAAAAGTTGAAAGACGATAAGTACATCTTGGTGAGGTAATAGAAAAGTACAGTAGTTGTCATCAACTCATTCTTAACTGAATAGAATTTGTTTGCTCCATTAGTTGAATAATAAAAATCATACAATGGAAGTTAGCGGCGTGTCTAAGATAGACTACTGGATTGAAGAATTTGTACTTACGTCTGGAGAGGAAGTTGTTTACGTTTTTCATCCTTCGAACACCAGGAAAGCTGCAATCGTTGACGACCGCACTAAAGCAATCCTAATAAATACACATATATGATCAATATCAGAGATTATCAGGCATTGGCATTTGTAACACTAGTGGATCATCATCAATCCATGACTATTATCCGATAGAAGTCGATCATGAAAAAGAGGTAAGTCTGTCATGGAATACTACAGTACAAGTGTTGTAAATTATCAGCATTGTCCATATTGTTTTTTAGCATTACTATCTTGTCTATTTTAATGGTATTACTAAGAAAGTATTCAAGTCGTTTGTCAATGAATAAAAGGCTAAGTAAGATGGAGGGCACCATTCCTCATGGCTGCTTGTAGTGGAGCTTGACTTATTAGCTGTACTGGATGCATGACTGGTAGGAAATGATATAATTGATGTGATGGACTTACCAGCAATGTATCGACATGTAAATTGCTGTCTGGATTACGGATTTCCTGTTCCAACGAAGCGATTCTATCATCCATGGTTATTGATCTGTATATCATATTAATTGATGTTGATTTAATAAGTTGATTGGAGCAAAATAGCAAAAGTTGGCACAAAGATAATGATTGACATGACCACTATACAAGCTTGCTACAGTCAGTAAAAGGATTTGTTGGGAGTTGTTTGCTGTGTCAAAGTACTGTACTCCTGGTGTCTTACTGTGCATGATGGATATCATAGGTCTCATTTTTTTTTTTTTATTTCAACATTGAATCAACCCATGACGAATAACTTAGAACATATTTATGACAGTAAAATGGATAAAAGCATGAGTACAATTGTAATCATCGGAAAATGCAAGAATAGCGATCGCAATGGCCACTTGGGCAGTCCAATTGAACAAGATGAGTTGCAGTACCTGCGAATTTCCCTTGACTGAATTGTGTGAGTCGACCGCTCCTTGTCAATTTTTCAAATTGGGATTGTCAGAAATCCACCAACATGGACAATTGGCAGTAACGGTTTATTGTAATAGCTTCAAAATCAACTTTAAATTGGCAATGAACGTGGATAGGATGGGAATAAAAACGATTGGGCTGCTATGATTCTTCCTTAGCCACTATGAAAATGTCAATACGCATCAGCAACACGCAGCCGACGCAGCTTTTGATCATTGGGTAACCGTCCACATTGAGTACTGTAATATGGCGACAAGGGGAACGGGGGGTGAAGGGGTGGTACCGGCTAGTGTGCTATCGCCTGTCACCGTTGTACTGTAGACGGAGTAGCGGAACACGACCGACCAGTAGGGTACAGCCTGTCAATGGTGGTGGTGGTTTTCCACTCAGTCATCTGCTGGTAACCCTCTACTGCTGCAACTTGAGCGGAGGCCCGGAGGGGGGTATTACCGTACCGTACAGTACGTACAGTACTGTACACTGTGCACTGTACTGCATAAGGGGGTTTTAGTACCGTTTTACAGTCTCGTACAGTACAGTACAAGCCATACAGTACTGTACGTACTGTACGTACTGTAGATAGGGTGTACTTGTACTGTACTGTACAGTACTACGTAAGGAGGTTTTACAGTACCGTACCGTACAGTACGTACAGTACTGTACACTGTGCACTGTACTGCATGAGGGGGTTTTAGTACCGTTTTACAGTCTCGTACAGTACAGTACAAGCCATACAGTACGTGCTGTACGTACAGTACTGTAGGTAGGGTGTACTTGTACTGTACTGTACAGTACTACGTAAGGAGGTTTTATAGTACTGTACACTGTGCACTGTACTGCATAAGGGGGTTTTAGTACCGTTTTACAGTCTCGTACAGTACAGTACAAGCCATACAGTACGTACTGTACGTACTGTACTGTAGATAGGGTGTACAGTACTGTACGTACTACGTAAGGAGGTTTTGCAGTACAGTACTGTACTGTACTGTACTGTAGATAGGGTGTACTGTACTATACTTGTACAGTACTGCTTAAGGTTTTACAGTCCCGTACTGTACAGTACATGCCATACAGTACAGTACGTACAGTACTGTACGGTACATAGGGTGTACTGTACTGTAATGTACAGTACAGTACAGTACTGTACTGCGTAAGGAGGTTTTACAGTACCGTACAGTACAGTACAGTACAGTACTGTACAGTACAGTACATGCTATACTGTACAGTACCGTACAGTACAGTACTGTACTGTAGAATGTACTGTAGATAGGGTGTACAGTGTAACATGTATTGGCTAACTACAGTACCTTATAGATCTCAAAGATCTAACCTGTTTACGCTATACTATTTACCTGTCAACAGGCTCAGAGATCGCTATATAAATGAGCGCATCTCTTGCTAACGGTAGTAGTGATTATACCTCGTCTCTCTCTTGTTATCCTCTCTGTCTTTCTTCAATAAACATAGTTTTCTTGACTGTGAGTTGTACGTCTCTGCATACAACAGAATATATTACATACAGTACTGTACATACTGTCCTGTACTGCGTAAAAGGTTTTACAGTACCGTACAGTACATGCCATACAGTACTGTACTGTACTGTACTGTACAGTACTGTAAATAGGGTGTACTGTACACTGTACACTGTACTGTACTGCGTAAGGAGGTTTTACAATACCGTACAGTCCGTTCAGTTTTTGACAGCACAGTACTGTACAGTACTGTACTGTAGTGTACGGTAAACTGTATTGTACTGTACTGTACAGTCTTTCTATCATTTTTTCTTTTTGGCTTCTACTGTACAGTGTACAGTACTGTTGTTCAACAGACTACAGTGTACAGTACTGTACTTTACTCTACTCTACTACTGTAGACACTGTACTGAGTCTTTCTATCATTTTTCTACCTCTACTGTACTGTACTGTACAGCGAGCGACTTGCTAGAGAAAATATCTTGGTAGCTGTATGCTTCCAGTATTACGTACAGTATATGGCCTGACAGGTAAAACAGAAAAAAACCTCTACCTCTATGTATGCCGTAGTCACCGGCCACCGCCATACAGATAAAAAAGTATACGGAGCATCGCGTGCTGTACTATACTGTACGTCAATACAGTACAGTAAGTCAATATTGTACTACGATCGCTGCAAAAAGCAGCCCTTTGGCGCCCCCCTTTCTGTCCTTTTCTGTCGGGTAAAATCGAAAATCTATTTTAGGAAAAAATTCCAAACCTGTTGTACTGTACTGTACAGTGTACAGTACTGTCTCAGTATCAGTATCAGTCTCTGTACTGTACTGTACTGTATCTCATATTGTACTGGACACTGTACAGTACGCTCATCGCTAGACTACAGTACAGTACTGTAGTGTACTGTACTGTACACGTACAGTACTGTATACCCAATGTTGTACTGTACTGTCTCAGTATCAGTATCAGCCTCTGTACAGTACTGTATCTACTGTATCCCATCTTGTACTGTACACTGTACACTGTAGTCTACAGTGTACAGTACGGGATGTGTACACTGTACTCTACTGGATGTCAACATCAGCTCACACGTTGAGGTCTGCGCCATAGAGAGACAAATATCCAAGTGTACGGTTGAAGACAGTTGAGCGCTACAGTATCAGTATTGTGGACCTCTTACTTCACGCTAGCTCATCGCTAATCAGCTATCTTGCCTCTCAATCCCTTTGCCTGCTTACTACGTCCAGTATGGCCTGTGTCCAGGGGCCACCATTTCGCCTTGCACATTTGAAAACAGTCAATTGAATTGAAAAACGGCGCTCCACTCTCCACTCCTAACTGCGCTCATGTTGTAGCACCAAGGGATCTCCTGCGTCCTCTTCCTTGACTAATCTTCTTACGCCATTGCAATTATATCATTAACGCATTCAGTTCTATTGGCAGTTGTTTCCACGCAATACAGAGAAATCTTTCTCAGCCAACATCGCTATTGCAGTTGGACATAAAAAGTAGTAAGAGTGGAAGTACCGCTTGATAGCTCCAACTAGGCCTTTCCAAAATTGAGCTGAAAAATGACGGATGTAAAGAGTGTCATTCAATTAAATCAAGAAGAGTTGGATACTTTCATCCAACAAAGTCAATTGGCTAGGAAAGTCATTTCTAACATCGAATTCTATATTCAAAATCAAGAGCGAAAGAATCAGTTATGGTTGAACGAAAAAGAGCATTTACAAGCTGAAAATGAAAGGACTTCCTTCAATGCAGGTAATGCAGTATCCCAAGTAGTTCCGTTTGCACTAAAAAATAAGATGCAGTGCAATGTTGGTCATGTTAACAAACAACATTATCAATCATTTTCAATCCAAATAATCATGAATGACTAATAGTATCTACATAGACATATATAGATAGATCTATCAACAAGTCTTGAACGCATTAAAACTTGACTTATTTATTGATTAACTGTACTAAAATAAAGCCAAATATGTACAACTTAACTCAACTCTAGTCGGCAATCGAGAGGACAACCATGCGCGTATTACCCCCACCGATGGCTTACCCTTCTTCATCATATAGTCTACCAGGATTGAATAGACAGAATATTACCACAGTAAAAGAAATCACTAAAACTATGCCTATTTTTGCAAATAGAACGTTCAATTGGCAATGTAGGATGCAGTTATTCTGCTACTATTGTATCAGGCTTGTCCATAAATACATTCAATCAATGAATAATCAATCTCTTATACAGACGATGTGTGTCACGTTGAAGCTAGCACTTGCACTGTAAATTCTTTCAACAAGCACTGGATAGTTCATCCATATCTCAAGCTTATAACCAATCAGTGAAAGCATACACTTATTGATAGTTGTACAATTCCAATCAAATATTCTCATAATAGGCATTGGAGTATTTCACCGATGCTAACGAGCGTTTACATTGTCGTGCAACCTCAAAAACGTTGCTACGCTTGCATACTGACAAACTTGAGTATTGTACAGAAACAAGCGTGCATTTGCAAGTCTTTACTCAATCGGAGCTAGTTACAACTATACTATCTTCAGTTCTAATTATCCACTCCATGATGATGCCATTTAGTCAGATTACTTTATCGCATAGTAATAGACAGTAATTCAATTGTGCTACATAGTTCTAAATGAATCAGACTCAACTAACGTGGCACAAACTTGCATTGATATGATATCAATACTCTATATTCATATTTTTGGATAAATAACGATATTACTAAACCCTAATAGTAATAGCAACATTTCTTCTTCTCCGTATTCTCGTCTTCAATAGAAAATCGATTACATGAAATTGAACATGAACTGTTAGCCTCTCGGGCTAAGATCGAAAAACAAGAAAAATATAACGATCAACTTTCAAAGGATATAGAAGACAACGGTGAGCGTGCCAAGGAATTACTATATATTCACGTGTTAATGCTAAAATATTCGGTTTTTAGTCAAATTTTACTCTATATGAGATGAAGCTTCTGCTAGAATAGCACGAGTAACTACACAGTGTGCACTGCACACCTTTAAATAAAAAGTTGTAATATTGCGATCAATCTATTTCCTTACTATCTAAATCTATCATGAGATAACTATCCCTTCTTGTAAAGTATGACTTGCATTGTGCATATACAATATTGTATCTGTCTAAAGTTATTATCGAAAATAGAAAGGTGCTAATACTGTAATTGTACTATCAATGAAAACTCTTTATTTTACATACTAGAAATTTTTTAATTAAAATTAAACGTCCTACACTACAGAGAGCAAAATATTCACGTTTATGTTACGACGATGATTAAAAATTATTAATTACTGCATCGATATTGTACAGTCTACCTAGTAATGAAATTCTAACTTGTTTTTTATCTGTTGGATCCCTCAGGCAATACTCTCAACGATAAGAATGATCAGATTCGTCAATTACAAACTCGCATTGATCAATTTGTAAATAACGAGGTATAATTGAAAATTTTTGATATTTGATAGTATAAAATGCTGACTATAATATGATTTAATAACATGCAGTCCGATCATAACCGGCTCGTTGAAAAATTAAATGAAGAGAAGAACGATTTATTAGATATAATTAATAATCGTGATAAGACAATTTCCCAATTGCAAGGTAATCAATTAATTTACTTTAATACAAGTTTTTTGGTGAATACAGTTATTTTAACCATGTCATATCGAACGTAGATGAATTAGAAAAATTAGTTGAGAAATTGTCCGATACTAACAGTAATACCGCCACATCCAAGGTAAGGTCCATATCTGGTTTTAGTTGTATACTTGTCTTCTTTCTGCTAAACCATATCTATCGAAAAAGGTCAGCAATTCATTACAGCATTAATATATTACAACGATCTTTCAGGCACGAATTGATGAGCTTGAAAGTACTGAAACAACATGGAAGGTAGAAAAATACATTTACCTTTTATTATTTTGCTTACGTATTCTATTTATATGATGAAATTTTCATATATGCTTACCACTATCCTACACGTCAATAAATTTATTTTGTAATGTTGAATCTGTGATCGATAAAATATTTGATATAAATATTGTAGCTTCGGGAACAACGTCTAGAGCAAGAAAAGCAGTTAATATCCTCTCATGGAGAATGGTTAAAAGCCCAAAATGAGAAAATAATGGAAGAATTCAATATATACAGGAAAGAAAAGGTAGATACAATTAATTAAAAATCATTCTTTTGCTTTGTATAGCTGCTATCACGATTAAATATTATTTTTCCTTCAAATTAAATTAATGAAAATATGATTTTCGTCTCTGATAGTCGTCTGAACTTCTCATCGTTACTAATGAATTGGAATCGCTTCGCCTAGAAGTAAGATTTTATTGCTCGTAAATTGCAATATCTCTACCTAATATCTTATACAATATTTACGACTTCCGGTAAAAATAAAAGGCGGAGCACCTCCGAAGCAGTAAAACATTGTTGGAGAAGTCTGGCGATGATCAACAGAATAAAATTGATACTTTACTGGGTAAACTAAAAGAGGTAATACGTCTTAGCTTAAAACGTCTACAACTTTTTTGGATTGTCTCTCATTCTTTCACTATCAATCTTTCAATCATGTAGTTATTTCAAGATACAATAAAAAAGTAATGTCTAAGTTCTTGCTCAAGCAGCGTGTTTAAGTATAAAATTCATTTTCTTGTTTCTTATATTAGGTACAAGATGAAAGAAATACTTTTGAAGGTCAAATTACGTCGGAGCTAAGTTCTCAAAGGAAATTAGCTGATTTATATAAGGTTCGGTAAACTAATTTGTACGTCAGTTTTACTTTCATACGTTAATCTCCTATTACCTTTTACACAATTTAATGCCTAGACTGCGAGTGAAGCATCAGAATTTAGAGTTCAAGAATTAGCAAAAGCTGTGGAAGAGTTACACGATCAATTAAAAAATACACAAATTTGTTAGTAATGATCGTAAAATAAGTGTTGATAGATTGAACCTAAATATTTTCTTAGCTACAGTGTATACTTATTAGAGTAGAAGCTATTCATGTTTGTTTTTTAATTAAATATGCACAATACTTTATTAGCATTGGCAGAAAGTGAAAGCCACAACGAGGAATTGATTAAATCCCTAGAATCGAAAACCAAACTTCTAGGTTTGACATCAATTTATAGTTAGTTGATTGCTGTGCAATAAATATTTAGAGATGATTCTAATTCATTAATAAATCTTCATAAAATAATTACAACCTTTTTTATAAAACCATTTAGAGGATACTGTCCAAAAACAGCAAAATGAGCTAAACAACGCAAATGATCTTTTATCGGCAGCAAGAAGTCGAGGTCACAGATTTAAAGCCATTCTATATGTTTTGTATTCTAGCACAATTTAATATTCACTTAAGTAAATATAGCTTTCCTATTTGTACGTTAAATTTAGATGATTCCGATACCACAGCTGGGATTATGTCAAAAATTTCACCAACAGCAGCAGCTACCGGTGCTTTTATGAAATCGGGAATGACGCTAACTGAGGTTTACTCTAGATTGAAATTAATCGTACCGCAAAAAAAAAATAAGTAAATCAAGTCCAGGTTTTATAATAAGCATTTTATTAACTACTTTTGCTTACCACACTAGATTTATACTAAATATGTAGAGACGGCTGAAGCATTGCAACTGGAAAAAGATGAAACTACAAGATTGAAACAGTACTTGAATCAAATTCTAGCTGTAAGTAGTGTTGAATATATCGAAGGCAATAACAAATTTAAATTTTATTATGCTTAACGTTTGTGACAATCATGAAATAATTCGGATTTAGGAAATCGAAGAAAGAGCCCCATTGCTTTATCAACAAAAGAAGAATTACGAAGAAAGTCTACTTTCGATCGAATCGTTGAAATCCAAATTAAACGATGCTGTTAAGGTAAGTCATTAACTACTTAAAAAAGAAAATTATTGATATGGTTATATACAATACTCTATAATTTAAATCGTAATGTATAGGAAAATGGAAATTTACGGGAAAATATCGAAGAAGTGTTGGCTATCAGTGAAGAACTTAAAAGTGAAAATAAACGATTAAAAGCACAAATAATCGATTTGAGTCAACAAGTTCAAACGTTATTAAAAGAAAGCATCGCAAAGGATTCATCTATGCAAGTGACTCTGATAGAGGACAACTTGCAAGACACTGAAGTTTCTAGTTCATCTGCAGTTATCTCTGGACATCTTGTGATATTCCGGCAAGTTTATTTATCGTGTTAACGTATACCCCCAATCTATTACATTGTCTTTCTAAAACTATATAATATTCTTTGATGTATATTTACGAATAATTTTGCTATATAGAAACATAGAGGAACTTCAAGCTCAAAATCAAAAATTGCTTGCTGTCGTACGCGATCTCAGTAAGAAACTCGAGGAAAAGGAGGAACAGATAGAATCAGATTCTAGGAAAGAACTAAGAAGTCGACTAGAAGATGCTTTAAAACGTGTACAAGACATGGAGCAGACTAGATTGCAGCAGTTGCAAATAACTGAAGCAATTACACGCCAGCGTGATATGTATAAAGTACTTCAGGAACGTGATACTCCAAATAAGTCCCAAGAAAGCATGGAAAAATCAACCACTATTGATAAGGAAGATAGTTCCTCTCATTTAAATGCACTACTAGAATTACAAGAGGAATTTAAGAAATACAAAGAAAACAAGGAAAAAAATGACAAGTATACGAACAACTTGTTATTGATAATATCAAGCCACTTAAAAATTTTGTTGACCACAAAAATGGGGTTCTGCACTTTTTCTAGGATTATAGGAGATCAAATGGAAAATTTTCGCAAGGAAGCATCTGAATTTAGAATGGAAAATAACAAATTAAAATCTGATATCCTCTATTCTGCGGAGAAACTTCAGATGACTGTATCGCAAATAGATGTTTACAAGAAAGAGATTGAGCATGTACGTGAGAGTAGTCAAAGATATTCCTCATCCCTCCAAAAGATGCAGGTAGCAGACGAAGCTCAAAGACAGGTATACTTAGTTAGAATTGGCCCATTTTAATATTGATTACCAGATATGTGATACATATTGAATTCATCCAATACGTATAGCAACTTTCGACACTTCGTGAACGATATGCTAGATTAGAAGCTGAAAGTCAGAGTTTAGAAAGAGAACGCGACCTGTATAAGTCGTCTGAAAATCGTCTGCTGCTGCAAAACCAGTCACTACTTCAAGATCAAAAAACAAAGGGCCTTCTCCTTGCTAATCTACAAGCTATTCAAGTAAGATAACCTGATTCTATAAGCAGATTTAGATCTCACCTGTTAATGTGGTACAATATAGTAAAATGTATTAAAATTTTTTCAGAATAATTTCGAAAGCTCCGAGTACGAAATAAAGTCTAAGCTAAAGAATCAGATTGAAACTTTACAAAGTGAAATTAGTACATTGAAAGATAAACTAAATGTTGAAAAAAGTGACTTCCTAAGCCGTGCTGAATTTTTTGAGGTACTACTCTTATCCTCACCATGCTTCTTATATCGTCAGTTGTTGATATTAGAACGTTGTATTTTACTATAGGCCCAAATAACTAATCTTCGAAAAGATCTTGATACAGAAAGACAAAATTATCGAAACACGAAGGAGAAATTGACGCTGGCTGAATACCAAGTTAATACATTAAATGAACAGGTCAGTTTAACTGTTAAAAAGCTAAATAGTGATATCGGTATAACGACTTTGTAATAACAAACTTAAGACTTACTGAGAAGAATAGTAAGAATTACTGATGACTCATATACTAGAATGAACAAATTAAGAACCAGCTCAAAGCAAGTGAGAGTCGGTTGGATACCTATCTACGCCACGGTAGAGATGGCAACGGTAATTGTAATTTATTATATACTACTATAGATAATAGAAACTGATCTTATTAACGTTAAAACTGGTATTGATTCCATGTGTCAATAATTTTAGATACAGACAATGCTGAGGAATCTCAACCAAATGAAGATAGGGATAACTCACGTCAACTTATGTTTGAGTTACAGAAGGAGTTAGCACGTTCCCGAGGTATTTACTTTTCTTCTCTCCAATTATAGACTATAGCTTTGGTTAATTTGAATACTCCGGGTTAAATAGGTTTGGAAGAGCAACTGATCCAGGCAAAATCTCATATAGAACAATATAAAGCAATTGCTGCGGCTAACGAAGACGCCTTAAAAGATGTTAATCAAGTTAGTGCATTATAACGCACTATTGTGCCTCCATATTCATATGATATGTCTCTAGTTTCATTTCATATCGATACTTTTTTGGCTATCTTATATTTTATTATATTTCCTGTCTCAATTGTTAGGTTTCTAATGAATTTAAGAAAGCTATGGAAGAAGAGTTACAGGGTTATAAGTCAAGTATGTGCGGCATTGTATTTTTATTATTAATAATTACATTTTTATAAAAATGTTTGCTATTTATGAAACTTTTAGGGGAAATCGAGATGAAGGATCAATTGAAAACGATGGAGGATGAAATACAAAACTTGAAGAAATCGTGTAGTGAATTAGAAACTAGTGTTGACGCAAAGGTTTGTCTTATTGATTGCAGATTTAAAGTGGTCATTGATATGAGTATTAATATGACATATTACCCTCTTGTATAAGAATGAAGAATTGCAAAAAAATTTACAATCTGCTGAAGAAAAATTGCAAACGACTCTAGAGGAACTGAATGCTGCAAAAAAATCGGAACAGAATGCTTTAAATGATTATAAAGCACAAACAGAATTAGCAACAGAGGTTAGAGTAAAATAATAAGACTTTAACCTTGTAAATTTATAAACGTTGATATTAAATTCTACAATACTTTAACAGGCTCAGGATAAGTATGAGCGAGAAATGATTCTACATGCAGCAAATGTTAAAGAATTAATAGCAGTTAAAGAACAGGTACTTATAACACATATTTGTATTATTTTATTGATATCAATGAGTAGATGTTTGATGACAAAGCTGCTATTGACCTTTTTGCTGCATAGCTTCGAGAATTGCAAGGAAAAGTTAGTCTATCCGAAGAAACAGCAAGGATTGCGGAAGAAACCTTGCAAACAAATACTGTTAGTGTTATTAAATTAAAATCTTATCTTATTTTTGTATTTCTAATTGAGTAATAATTTGTGTATCATATTTCAGAATTCATATGAAGAGCAATTACGAATACAAAAGCAAGATATAGAACAATTAGAAAATAGATATAAAGAAATAGATGAACAGAATGCTATCTTACATAGACAAATAGAAGAGGTTCAATAAATTATAATATTGTATTTTGTTATAGAAATGAAAAATTATTAATACCATCAAAAATGACAAGATATATATATATTCCTACAGATCAGTTCACGTACTCTTGCTTCGCATGGTCAAGTATCGTCCTTTGATGGCAGTACGTCTGATTCATTCAGCAATTCAGATAAGTCTTCAGATGAATTGCTAGAAGTTATACGGTAAATTGGTATTTAAATTACTCTATTAACCCAAATAGTATTTTAGATGTTGTTGTTAGATTATATAAAAAATATATATATATATGCAATCTTTCACTAGTTTTATACGACGAGAGAAAAATATTGCTGAAACAAAATATGAAGTGACCATGACGGAAAATTTAAGGCTTAAGAGTCGATGTGATTACCTTGAAAGACAACTGGAAGAAGCCAGATCAGATTTACTTACGGAGAGAAATCGCATAAAATCGCAAATTGAATCGGCCGCTAAATACACTAATTTGATGGAGAAGGTTGAGAACCTGAATCTCCTTAATGAAAGTAACAGGTTGCTACGTGACGAGAAGGAAAAATTGGAACAGCAAGTGAAGCAGCAAACAGCGAAAGTAAGATGTTTTTGCAGGATCCTTTATTCGTTATCTGTAGTAATCATTTTATACTATGCTAAGCTGGATTTGCATTGGTTTAGATATCCCAATTAGAAAAAGACATACAACCATTACGAGACAGCAATAGAACACTAAAAGTTGAAAAGGATACTCTGCTCGCAGAGAAAGCTGCAATGGGAAAAGAAATTGAGCAATGGGTTAAAAGAAGCAATCAACTGTTAGAACAACGTGCCGACCGAGAGGAAATGAAACAGCTAACGTTGGTTTGATTTACTAAAGATTAACTAAAAATAAAATTATAATCTTTATTTTTAATTCGATGGCTTCATTACTACCAGAGACCGCATAGACGCTTTAAAGAAGGAGAATGAAAATTTAAAAGAAGAATTTCAAAAAAATAAGTACTGCAATTCTAACGTATCTGCGATCGACTTGTCGCATTCAATGCCATTAATGTTTGTTATATTGCTAAAGCGATGATCAAAATACTTTTTGTTGTAGTGCTAAAGTCTCTTCGCTAGTTACAACTGCAAACTCAGCAAGGAGCCAACTGAATGCTGCGAAATCAGATATTGCTAAGAAGGACGAGTCCATCAAGACATTAGAAACTGAAATTGCGAGCAAAAATAATGATATTAGCGAGAAAGGCAAAACCATTGCACAGGTACTCTCAAAATGTTCATGGTAAATGGAAAATAATCATGCTACCGGGTAACTTTTGGTTTTCATCTACTTTGTAGGTTAGAAAGTTGGCTAGACGTTATAAAACCCAATACGAAGAGTTAAAGAAAGAAGTAGATGAAAAGCAAACTAAAGGGGATGAGGTGAATGAACTTTATGTTTACTGTAGAATTTACGGACAATATTAATAAATAATATCCCATGATTACCAGGGAATATCACAGACAACTGCTGAACTTTCTGCGATTAAAGAAGAGCTGTCAAAGAAGAATGCTTCCTTGACAGAAAAAGATGAAGAAATTAATAAACTTAAGAATGAATTATCAAAGAACGCGTCGTCAGTATCAAGCAAGGACGATGAACGTAAGAAATTGCAAGAACAAATCACTACATTAGAGAATGTAAAAAACACTGTGGAGGAAAAATATCGACGGCTCCTACGAGGACTTCAAACGAAAACAAAAGAGTTTAATTCTACGAAAGAAACACTAAATAGCGAAATTGATCAACTAAAAACCGAACGAAGTTCGGACAAAGATAAAATTTCATCATTGGAAGAAAATATCGGTATATATTGAAGTTTATAGTTATAATTCAAGTCTTGACTGCTAAGATAATTGTACAAGCGCATCGATATAGCTAATGCCATGATGTACTGCGATTGATTTAAGAATAGCATTAAATATACTATATATTTTCGCATTCGCAGTGGAATTAAAGATGAGGCTTGGCGTTTTGAAATCTCAGTATGACGGTAAAATTGGGAAACTCAAGCAACAAATTCAACAACAAGCTTTAAATGAAAGTACACCATCACAAAAGGGTACAAACGATGCTGAAGAACAAAAAGTCGAAGACGCTCAGCGAACTGTAATACGAGAAGCACCAAAATGCCCACCCACAACAACGGAACAATCAAAACAGATTCAAACCTCTGACAAACCCGATTCAAACATAAGAGCATCAACTACGTTGAAGGTGTCGAAAGAGCAAAGCCAAACTGAGACAGGAACAAACGAAAAGACAGCAGTTAAACCACAAGTACGACCACAAATAAAGAGAATATTAGGAAATCAAAAGGTGAAATAGAATTTCAGGCGTCACTGTATATTTCTAAATTTCTGTCCAATTTATAGGCATACGCGTTAACATTTTTTTGAGCGATTTGTTAAAGCTCGTTACATGACTGGAAGATTTATTGTATTACAGGCTAGCGTATCAGAAACTATGAATGCGTCACAAGGATTGTCATCAAGCCTACCTGTTAAGAGAAATTTACCACCTTCAAATGCTGATAGAGCTTCTAAGCGTGTAGTAATGGATAAACGGGAAGATGGAACGCCAAAGGATAAGTCAAGTAGCTCGGTACAAGTTATGATTTCAAATTCGTCAGTGAAGAAGTCTGCATTTGTTAACCCTGCGGCTCTCGATATAGCTAGAGCCCCAATTGCTTCTACTAGTGCTGCTGAGGCAGTGCCTGTTAGCTCGTCTAATAACAGTCTTAAAACTGGAGAATCGCGAGCGAAAGCTATGCAAACTGTGTCTATTAACGTCTCAGTTAAGACACAAGAGCCTCTTAATACAACAAATATCAACGAAAGTACTGCCTATTCTGATGATAATGCTAAATCAGAAAGCCATGAACAATCTATATCAGAGGAATTGCACAGTAAAAATGTAGCTCAAACAAATTTAAAGAGAACTCGCACAAACGAACCTCAAACTACGGATATTGCTACAACTGAGGTTGAAACTGACGAAACTCCGAATAGCAAAAAGCAGAAAGTAAGGCTTTGTATGATACCGTTGTTGGTTTGCAATTAATTTCTTGTTGTAAATGATAATTTTTTATTTCTGCGTTGAAACTTGCATTAGATTGACGATTCTGAACCTAAGGAAACAATAGGTAAAATAGTTAATTTATGGTTAGAAACATATACAAAAATCTCTTATTTAACTATGCCTATCCTACAATGACATAAAGATACAGATTCGGCTGTAACAGGTGAGCAAAGTTCTGAAGTGACCCAGGAAAGTACGCAAGAGATTTCTACTGGATCAGAAGACCTATCGGGGGAACAGCCCAAAGCCAGTGATGCTGTTGTAATAGCGGAAGATTCAAGTCATGAGATAGAAGAAGGAGAAATTTTAGAATCTGATCAAGTAAAAATTGTGTTATTTGATAATTATTTTGCTGTAATCGCAGATCCATAATAAATATGAATTTCCCTAGCCAATTTCGAGCGAGTCACAGGATCAAAATATAGGAAGAGAGGAGAACGACATCGAAGTTTCTAATGTTACTTCTAGAAGGTAATTTATAAATGACTTGTACGATAAGCCACGACTTCTAACTATTTAAATTAACATAGTAGGCGTCAAACACCTTTTACGCCGATTCACTTTGCAAGCATGCAGGTAAATATTTTAAACTGTTGTTGCATCACTGAAGAACTTTGAGATACTAACTATTCCTTACATTTGAATGTTAGCATCCTTCCGGAACTTACGACGAATCTGATGATTGTAGAGTGCCAAGCACTCCCACATTACTTATACCACGTCCCTCTGAAACTTTTGCTGAAGCAGTTAGGTTGGAATTATTCTATAAGACTATTTGATAATCTTTTCAAGATCATGTCTGATGTTTTAAGAATTATTGCAAAATACTACAAGCCTAATTATTTCGTAAATCTGCCTTTAGTTCACCCAATACCCAACGAGATGAATTTTCCTTTGCGCAGTCTGAACAATATCCAAGTGTACCTGATATTCAGCCTAGTGCTTTAGAAGATGTTGTTTCACACACGTCAGCTGGTAAAATATATTTACTATTTAACTTGAATAACTATGATTCGTACCGTAGTGAAATTAAGTAGAATTTTTAAATGAAGTTAACCCTGAAATTTTGATGTCATATGAAAACCGCAGGATTATGCGTGGATGATACAAGGATTGATTTATCGGCAGAAACCAGTAACAGTGATATAAGGAAAACAACTGATGAAGAAATTTTCCTAGCACAACCGGATGTACCTACTGCTCTTTTATCTGTTGACGATGGAAATGTATTTGATATCATTGATGAAGCAGGTGATTGAGAGTGGGATAGTATAAATTTAGGATACGTACTATTTCAAAGTGCAGTACTTAATATTGTCATGACGTTAAAGAATTACTTACTTGTTGGGTTTAGTAGCAACGCATGGAGACGAAGAGTTGATTGTCCGACCTTGTGAAGAGGTTATATCGGATACTATGGATATGACGGTTGATATTGATAATGCCGTTTCACAATCATGCAGTGGACCGTAAGTTATTGATCTGATATTATCCATACGAAAATTATTGTATAAATTTCTATGATATGAGCGTCGGTAATTTTTTAAAACTTTTTAACAGCGCTCAGAGCGTCGATGAAGCTTACCATCACGATGTAGATTTTGCAGATGAAGAAAATAGAGATCTTTTGCACAGTACGATGAACTTCATACATAAAATTACTAGATTCCGTGATTGTTATTGACTTTGTACTGTAGTTAAATGTAATTCTCTATACTATAATCTCAGAACCTGTAAGTGAGGAAGTTACTACAAATTATACTGTATCACCAGACAATGTCGTAGTAATAGAAGATAATGACAGTGGCGATGATGGTACCAATACACCTCATGAAATTGTTGAAAATCAAGAGAGCGTCGCTACTGCTATCTCAGATCTACCGGACTCGCCTGAACGAAGTGAACAAAGCACTGAAGGTATCATTGATTGTGGATAGCTACATTTTTTACTCTAGATTGTGTTAGTACGTAGAGATTCTAAATATGTAAATATACTTTTTAAGATGATAGACCAATTTCCATGGATTCAAGTTCTGCAGCGACTACAAGTACTGTACCTGAAAGCACTAGCGTTGTAACTACAACGACAGGTTAATAAGAATTTCTTTGATTCTTTGTAAGGAAGTGTACTTTTGCAAGTGTAATTAGGTCTATCGTAAATAATTTTAACCTTTTTTTTTATTTTATCTGCTTGATGTAAACAGCAGCCTCGCAGCCTGCGCGAACAACTTCATTTGCCGGCCGAGGGAGAAGGATGCTGCGTCGAATACCACCTAGTGAATAATATGCCATCATCAGTGTACGAATTTATAAAAGTTTGCTATAAACTATAAATATATGAGCTTTATGGGTAGAATAATAGACTATAATTAAATATTTGACGGCAACGCGACTATAATAACGAAATGATTTTGTTTGATTTAAACGCTATAGGTGACCATCAACATAAGCGGAAGCGTTCAAAGTAAAGGCAAAAACTTATACTACTTGGACAGAATATTTAATACTCATGTGATAACAAGAATTATAGGTATTCTAATACTATTTCTAACATAACTGAAAAATTTTACAATAATAATTGGTATCAAAGTCCGATCTAATTTGTGTAGTAAGTATCTTAAGTACTGTATTGTGCTAAATTATAGCATATGAACCGCTACTGGCCCTTAGAAAAACTATGTTGAAAAATTGATTAATTATCTTTGCTTTTAAATCCAACATTTTATGATTATAGATAATGTTACTGTATGATAATGTTCTAAATGCTGCAGTGTGTTGTGCATTTAATCAATTTATATTATGGCAATAATTTTTGCTGTAAAAGAATTAAAGGGGCTACGAGTATTACGGATGTGAACCATACGTGTGTTAATCCATTTCTCTTGTTTCATGTTTTTTCATGATGCATCTAACGTACTCTTGCGCAAATTGCAGTAACGACTCACTTTGTTCAAATCTGATGTTATGAGTTGTATTTGTAAGTAGTGCATTTTGTTTCTTTTTACATTATGCTTAAAAGTACTGCGTCAGTCTTTATTAATAAAGTATCTTTAACTTCTTATCTTGATCCTATTAATGTTAATTTACTGATTTCTCATGATTATAATCATTCTTAGAGATTGATTTAAAACTGATGAAGTAGTTACTATAAACATATGCCGCACATCAATCTTTAATTAGTTTTATGACATCCAATACGTATATTATGTGGAGTATTCTGAAAAAGTTAGATATCAGGCTTATGGCAGGGAATGGATTCTTGCGTTGATTGCAACGCAACTATCAGAAACATTCTGTGGTAGCCATGGTGATGTTATCCTTTTACGGTGTAGGTGTGGAACAGTCTTTACGTTACCATGATAAGGGAAAGTAATGCCTTAATATAAATCGTAGATAGATTCATATAGCTATCTGTTAAAATCTTTCCCATCCCCTTTTAGAGCCTTGCACTGATATTTTCTGATAATATAATGGCTGATGTAGACTTTTGAATGAGTTACCGAATTTGTAATACGCGTAGCTCGTATCAATCATTTTTTACATAGACCCATAAATTGCTTTAATTCATTATAGTGCAAATAGTATAAGTGCCATACTATATATTTATTCTCATACACTGTATTTAACGGTTCATTAAAATCATGTGAAAATGATCATAGATTATACAATATAATTACTCCATATTATTCTATTGTAATAACGTTAACTAAATATGAAATATTATTAAAAATTTGTTTTCACAAAATAATTCTTCAGTCTTATATCAGCTGACATATTTATTGCATTTCGAATATAGACCGATGATAAGTAATTTGACCTCAAGCTAATCCAGGTGTCAAATCTTATTAAGATAACAATTCAGCTTACTACGTAATGTTGGATAATAAGTCTACAATGTACATGCTATATGCCTATTAACATATATGTACAGAGGATAAATCAAGCATAAAATCATCCTCTCTAACATCAATATTAAAAGTGAGGACATAAGCTGATAAAGAGCAATGTAATCTAAATTGAATAAGATAGGAGATTTGACTTAGATAGTAATTTTACGCTTATAATTTACCGTAGGGGACCAATCACTAAGATCAAGCATCTATCTGATGTAAAGTATGATAAGATATCAGTGCAAAACTATAATCTACTATAGTTACTGAATCTAAAGTATGCAGGCAAAATTTGATTGCAAGTAATCTAACTCTATAGACCAATTTAATTATCGAATCTGATCAAGATCCTAATTCGGTACACTATATAATTACACGATGACAAATTTTACTATCAGGTTGAAAACCATCGTATGGTATTAAATCTACAGTATACGTGTGAATTGGTAACAAGTATTTTAGTCGCAAATTGATCTACGTATCAATCTCAGATTAGGTCATAAAGTGGTTTATTAGTGATGAATAATAAACCAAGTATCCTTCCTTCCCTTAATATTATTATTTGTTAATTCAGTCATAAACCGTAATATGCGATCATTTCTAAAATCTATCTATTACCACTGAGAAAATATAATACAGCCCAAGACGTGATATATGAGGTAGATATCAACCACTAGTATTAACTCTGCTTTTATTATCACTGATTAAGAGATGTAGTCAACAGATTAGATCAAAGCCTCCAATCTAAGCTAAATTACTGTATAACCTATACCCGTCGTATATTAACAGTCGATGGTAAAGTGTTATTATTAAGTGGCGGAAATTTTTTATCTAGTTGTTGATTTAACAGCGTATTGATGCACTGTGGTTATTCAAAGTTCAATCCCTCCTCGTCAAGAACTTTTGTATAATCTAAATTGTCTCTAAGTAACAAGCAAATTGATTGAATAGATTAGCTCATTTCCATATGAAATGGGCATAATAAATCATTGACAAAAAGGTATAGAATTGCTTAGCTCATTGTTTAATTATGATCCATTGCTTTGTTAATGTTACTAAGTAGGCAAGATCATCAATAAAAGTAAACATCGACTGAAAAAAAAGTGTTGGATTTAAACTGTCATGATAATCAGTCAGGATTGAATAGAATGCTTCAAGTAAGAAAGTTCGAGAAATATAAGGTAACCCAAATCAGTCTGTGATAGTGATAGGTTATCATGAAATTACTTTATGCTGATTAATTTGAGTAGAAAGCAAATATAACGTCGATAAGTTCTTTTAAGTAAGATCCAAGGCTACTACGTACCATGAATATTGTTATTGCAGACTAGACAGATAAAAAGACAGAATAGCCTTTTTACCCACTAGTACAAACGATAATAAAGCATTTTATTAAGCGATTGTCAGTAAGAAAGCATCCTATCTATCGTTGGTTTAGCTGTAATATGCTAAAAAAACAAGTAATTTTTTTTAAATTGGTTACTATCAACGACTTTCCTCGATATTATAATTGATCATATTAAGATACCTAATCTTCCTTCATCGATTACATCGAAAATCAATTTTCCTAAGCTGTAAAGTCCACCATGTAAGTTACTAAAATTATATCCACTGACATTCTGTCGTCTTTTAATGGATAGCTGTTATGCTTGCAGTATCCATTGTTAATTGCAGTCATGCTACAGAAGAGAAAAATTCTTCAAACGAATAAGATGGTTATTCTTTTAACTGCAATTAACTTTAACGTTATAACTATTGATTTTAAGCTTTGTCCTACTAGATTTATTCTTACCTATTGCATTGAGTCTCTTGATATGGCGTAACTAAGAAATTGAATAGTCACGTTGATCATCCCTTTTAATCATTATAATATAGAAAAATGAAATATTTGCTTATACTCAATACATTACCATCGTTATTTGTCAAGCAAAATTTTGATTCCTTATGCCTTGAATATCATGTATTATTCCACCTGTGATTTATTGCTAGATTCATTATCCGTAGAGAATCTTTGTAGTTTTAATGTATATAAATGATTTATGAAGTATCTGAAATGATTTACAAATGAATTATTTCATTTACTGATAAAGCTGTTGTCTTTTCGAGTTAATTTTGTTTTTCTAGTTGATAGGCAACCACACGTAGAACATTTACTTTAAATAAGATACTTTCAGTTACAAAGTAGATATAACAATCTTCCATGTAAATTCTGCCCACTAGTTGTAGCATATATGCCTTTTCGGCCTTTCTCAATCTGTTACTAAGTCAGGAATGACGACAACTTTCAATAGAACAATTTCTGTTAATTACTTCAATTCTTTCATGTGTAACGGATCAACTTTCAACAGTAGTGTGTTTGCGTAGGGATGCCTTAAACTATCACATTTTGATCCAATGCTTTTCAACTTATCGCGCCCATTATCCCTTTTAAAAGTAAATGTTAAAAAATCGATAAACTTACATACGGATATTGTTTGAACGGATATTTTGAAGCCCTTTAGTAGAGAATTATGATACTTCCCTGGAGTCATTCAAAGTTATCGAAGATCAATTCTTTCAGAGGGATATCGGCAGGCGATCTAATTTAACCCTAAGATCAGTAACATTCCATTACTGTGTCAATTCTATTGAAAATATTGAAATACTTGGAAGCAGATTTGCGGAGTCATTTTGCTACTTTCCGACAGTCTGTCAAGGAATTTTTTTCGAAGGAATAGACGTACAAAATAATTAATTTGATCATAGTTCAATGAATCCTTTTCTATTTTGTACCTCCCAAAGCCCATAGTTCCAATTAACACTTGTAATATACGAGCTTAGGCTCCTTAAAATATCAAGAGATCATTAAATGTCTCGTTGAAATCTGAAATCGTCTATTTTTAGCCAATCCATAAGTCTATGTATCTAATTTTGACCCCTAGCGATAGAGGTTTCAACGATTAAGAAAGAAAAATTTTCAACGCACAGCGAAAGGAAATATCATATGATTCATGAAATATTACTCTATTTTCATTAATTTTGAAGTATACTACCGTAATTTTCCATTTAAAACAGGAATGATTGAGGAATGAATATGAGTAATTATTACACTGTACCTAAACGCTTCTAGGCTTTCGCCAAATCAGTCTACGAGACTATAAAAGAGTAAAATTAAGTATGCTTTCATTCATTTTTAAGTTTGCTACAGCGATTTTTGATTTAACGCTTCTAGATTCTCGTCAAAGTAGTCTATAATACTATACCAGGAGTAAGTTTAAGAATACATCATTATTGCTACGAAACGATACTTCTATTAGTCAATTCAGGAACAAAATTCTTTCTTGGAGTTATGATCTAAGTTACCGTTATAAGGTTGTAACCATTTCGATATTTTTCTGATTTATTCGCGTTGCAAAACTTGCAATGATTATAACGTATACCTCCTCGTACAACTCGTTTTATCAACATTTACGCTTTCTAATGAATTATCTCTGAGAATGAAGGAGTCAATGTGGGAAATACTTTGAGAAAATTGAAGGTCAAAGTATGTTTCATCTCGTTCAAGAAATAATCGAAAAATTCTACGGTTAAGACGCCCAATAGACAAATATGCTAAGGGGTTGATAGGTATCTAATTCCATGATTCAGGAAGATTTCGATAAGATAAATAATCGGTTGAAAATGGGTTTTCAAAGCTGTCTTTGAAACTTTATTGTTGTGCCTTATTCAGCTGGCACTTATATAATACAGTATGATTCTTTCCGTTTGATAATACTGATATCTTGATCAATCAGAAATTGAAAATCACTGTCCATTTCTATCTTTTAATTAAACACT
This sequence comes from Trichoplax adhaerens, assembly GCF_000150275.1. Lineage (NCBI taxonomy): Eukaryota > Metazoa > Placozoa > Uniplacotomia > Trichoplacea > Trichoplacidae > Trichoplax > Trichoplax adhaerens. Next base: position 1,167,861 of record NW_002060949.1, on the reverse strand, counting down.
ACTGAGAAATCTCGTTACTACGCTGGCACTCTATCATAGCTCATTCCATGCCTACCAATAATATAACAGGATATCTTGCATTACCAATACAGTCAACGATAGGAAATTAAGTCGAAGAAATTGCAAAAGTAACTTTGATAGTCTACAGAAATCTGCAAATACTAAACGTTAATTTAATGCATAAAGTTGATAAGAATAGCCTATAAAGGCATCTTAAAGGAGTTGAAAATCGTACATCAATTTCCTTTCAAGCTAATACTGAGAAATGGAACAATGATGTTTTACTGTAGTTAATGGACGTAGCATTCATTATAAAAAGACAATATCAGTGGTTAGGGGCAATTTAATTGCTGAAATTGATAATAATGACATCCGTTTAGATTATAAGGACGTGTTAAAAACTTTAAAATCACGCTGTCTGCGAAAAATATTCTACAAATACTCAAAGGCAATGATTAGCGATAGTAAGACATTTTTGCAGTGTATGAAGTGGGATTAGAAAAGTTAAGTCAAAGAAATTTATTTATCCAGACATCGCCGTGAAAGAAGTTTATAATTAATAAACATTATACTACCGGTGTTTACATGTAATTAATAGTTACAGTGGATAATAAATGATATCATCCTCGATCATAAGGACATCCTAAGCAAATTTAATTGAAGACAGTTATCGATTTTCAAATAATTATTGACAAAATTTATTGTTATTCCGATGTAGAGTCGTAGTTAATAGTTGTAATGAGGCGTTTCAATAGCTTAGAATGCAAATAATACCATTAAAACCTTATTTCTCAAAACAATTTTTTGAAAAATTCATGGATAAACAACCCTTAATCGATATTATTTCCTTCGTTGCTTCTTTTCAATCAAGGATAAGATTTGTATGAGTTATCAATATGTATAAGGCCATTAAAAAATTTGCGGATAAACCGTCTTTAATTAATTAATATTTTTCTCCTTCGTCATTACTTTCCTACCAATGATAAAACTTATCCGTCATAAGTATATCTTAAGGTCTTTAAAATATTCACAGATAGACAGTCTTCAATCAATACATTTTCCTTCGTTGTCGCTTTTCCGACAATGATAAAATTTTCGTGGTTTTAAAAATCTCTTAAAGATGATCGCATATCCCTGCTTCCAATTCACTATAGAAAACATTTAGAATGGTATCTAAGTAACTCTTCCAATACGGTAGATCTGGTAATGACGAAAACAAAATTCCTACTTGTTTTATTAATCACTTTTTTCACATCGACAGAGTTCTATTCGTTCCAATACCCTCGCTAACAATTTTGAAATAAAATGAAAAATTTTTAATCTGGTTGACATGGTTCTACTTTATTATTCAGTGTATATGACATATATAAGCTCCATTTGAGGCCAATTTTATGAACAAAATGCAGTCGCTAGGAATACTAACAGTAACCTTGTTTCATGTTTAATCCAAGCGTTCTGTTATTAAAATCTGTTACTAAAGAAGAAACAAATTTTAGCCGTAATTAAAACTATCTTATGATTTAAATTCTTATAGAGAGCTTTATACAACAGTTAATTGAATTTAAAATTGCAACAAACAGTTCTATACGTGTAGGCCTAATTAGCCAAGGTAAGGGACTAATTACATCTGAAAAGGTAAAACTATTAACACTAGCTAAATTAAACTATCCTATCAAATCAGTTATTATATCAAAAAATATCTAGATTTGATGTATAAATTAACCTTGATTTTAATTCATTACTATTGTCTATATACATACAATGAGTAAAAATGGATGTTGGCATTTCCTACTTGCTTCCGTTTACTCTAACTGCCGACATTATCCTATCCAATTTTGGTAAAATGAATACTGAGCACAATGTTGCTTTTGCATATTGCAGCAGCTAATGTTTTAGCATATTGGGATTTACTATCTCGCTACTTTGCCGTCTTTATGCTTTAGCAATTTTTCTTTGCTTTACCTTAAAGTGAATGTCAGGTCATGATAATCTGCCTATCATATGAGCCCTTTATATTAAGTATTTACAGGAAAAATTGAAGGAATTCTCAAGTAAAAAGACTTTTCACATTCAAAAATGGGGATAGATACCCCATACCCATGTCGAATCCTTTGATAGCCAATGAAAGTTTATCGATTTTTTAACCTCATTCGGTGCTCATTTCAGTTGCTTGCAAATTATTTTGTGCGGCTTATGGCCAATTCTTATGCCTACAGTTTAGTCTAAGAGAAAATTTGTTTACTGGATTTTCCGCTTTCTGCTACAGCAATCTTGAACATAGTTCTCATCATCTAACAGAGCAATTAATGCTTGTATTACACTTTAAAGATTGCACTATCTATTCTATAGGCAAGATTGAATATTAAAAGTAATTATTAAAAGGCATCTTCCGCTTTATTTTCTTCTGGTTATAGAATAAAATTTGCAATTTTTGATAAATCAAAACAACGTACGGATATATTTTGATTTCACTACTAACGGAAAGAAAAATCGCGGTATAACCTTTAAATAATACAAGAGTCCATTTACAGCTGTCAATTTACATGTAGTTGGATAAAATCAATTATCAACTTGCAATTTTTCTTATGTTCCCTTAGAGGCAATCATGTCTAGAATAGCTGCTGCAGCACAGAAAGGGGATTGGGCTGCTGTTGATTCCATTCTGCGAAGCGATTATGAAAATGAATCAAGTGATGTTAAAGATCTACAACAGCCGATTGATGTAAGTTATAATCCAAAATTTCAATGAATGGCTGGTGAAACTGATATAAATCTTTTACTAGTAGATTGTTCATTTTGAAAACTATTGCAATATGAAATTCAACTAGTTGAATATCTTAAAACGGAGCCATGCTATAAAATTAATTTTCGATTATGCTTATCAACGCACATCATAAAATTAATTAAAATCTTTTACAAATTGACTCTTAATTCATTTTGGAAGCTGTTCCTATATGAAATTTAATCAGTGGAATATATTTAAAATGGATTCAAGTTGTAAAAATAACTTCAAATTATGCTTATTAATGTCTGTTAGCTAGTACCAATATACAAGATATCGTATGCACTATGTAATCGTTTATCCGCTTTTTATGCTGACGGAAATGGAACGCTAACACTATAATTTACTATTCTATTTGTATTTTTTATTGAAATTTTATAATGAACGAAGCAATTCACTAAATTCTTAAAGTTTTAATCTATTAATTAGTAGTTTAATTGATAATTTCGAATGATTTTAAGAGGAATAAGAATAATTGAGGACATAATAGACTTGGTTTATCTCTTTCTTAATCCCTCTCGCTTGTTTTCTTTATTAATACAGGATAGTGGAGTCACTATTTTAATGTTGGCAGCTCAAGATAATAAAATTAATGTCGTTGAACGCCTGCTTGATTTAGGATGTTCACCTAATGATGTTACACGAGTAAGTGGAGAAATTCAATTTGGCAAAAGCGTTGAAGAAATATAATTATGTATAAAATAATGTAAAAATAGTCTCCGGTAGAATCGAATTGAATTACTGTATAGTCTTGACAGTGTGTACTTTTATAAGTGAAGTACTATGGAAAGATCGATGATATTATAAAATTATTCTATCAATTATCTAGCACGGAGCAGTTTAACTGAGTTTCAAATTAATCGTACAGTGATATCATATACATAGCAGTCGACAGCTTAAATACTATGGTATGGTAAAATTTTTAGAATATACCGTGTAGTAAAATGAAATTGATGATGTGAGTAGATTCACTAGATGAGCAATTTTAGCCTTGGCTTCATTTCATGCAATTGCTCATTATGTAGCTCTCAGTATATCTATCCAATTAGAAGACTAACTCCTGCTTAGCTCCAACCTAGCACAGTGCCAATACATCTCAGTATACCGATGATACAATATTTTAATATGATGGCCATATATTATACATGCTTAAGACCATCAAGTTGCAAAAGTGCAATAACATAGCTAATTATTCAGTTTTAAATTCATTATAGCTGAGTAGCCATTACTTAGTAAGGCAACGATATCATTTATGATCTATAAAGATACAATTGCCTTCTTAAAATTCGCTTTTATACCTTGAATCTCATTTTAGGATGGTTGCAATGTTATGCATTTTGCTGCAACCGGAGGTAGTGCTGATATTGTTAGGATCTTTTTGAAAAATGTACAGCCAGATCTCGCTGGTGGTGTAAGTAAACTTAATGAAAAGCATTTGTCGAATTAATTTCGAGAGTTCTATCAGGACATTGTTTTGAAACGTATATAAGCCTGTTCGGAATGTTAGAAGAATATGATGATGTATTGGAAATAACCCTCGAAATTAATATCCGCTCATCTTTATATTGAACGATATGTAGCCGTTAAAACAGCTACCCCTCCACGTTGCCTCATCCAGGACGAGCGGTGGTCTTGACCCAGTTCGTTTATTGCTACAAGCCTCGGATGGAAGAGCACGTTTGACTCCTGATAGAGTAAGATTCTTTTATCATCACTATGTTACTCTAAAGTTCTAATTTTAAGTGATAGTACATTACAGCTAAAATTTTACTAACAATTGCGTGTGTAATATATTATATATGATAGTAAGCAAGATCTATTTCTTACCTTTCCTATATTTTACTTACGCTCATTACAATAATTCATTCATAGGACGGAGCTTTGCCTGTTCATTTAGCAGCTTGTACAGGTAACAGTGGCATCTTAAAAGAATTACTGACGGATTTTGCAGAAGAGCAAGTCCAACATCGTATGGTAAGTTTAATCCTTGCTATAGCCTCATAGGCTATCCTACTATCGATGCTTGACTATTGAATGATTACTATTTTTTTCCATGTATAGGCCAATGGCAACTCACTCATTCATTGTGTATGCCAAGCTAAAACAACGCCAGCAGAATTGCTGAAATTGATATTAGATTTTGGCGCTTCCGTAGATGTCCAAAATGTAAATTTAATAAGATGGCGTTTAAATACTGATAAATATTATCATAAATTTCTACTATTATTATTGATAATTCTGTATCAATTTGCTTATAAACGTTATCAAACAAACAAATTACTATTAATATTGATTTAAGGTTATATCTATTCGGCTAATATAAAATGAATAATATACTTTAATTTAGAATGAAGGTCTAACACCACTGCATGTAGCTGTTGCTGAAGGCAACGCTTCCCTTCTTAAAGTTCTTCACATGCATAAAGCCAATAGCAACTATGTGGATCGCGTAAGTACAACATAAGTGACATCACTATTTTAGAGATATTTGCGTTCTATTTGACGGTGTTATGATATCAGATCATATAGTCGTGCATTGCATTACTTGATGGTGTTTAAAACTATAGCATAAAAATAAAATTAAGGATAATTGTAAGACTTGTACCATTTTCTTGCTCATGTATTACTTGTTATTCATTATAACCTATAGTATGATAGATCGCCATTGCACATTGCTGCAGAGAAAGGCCAAACGAAAATTGTCGATATTTTAACGGAGAAATTTAAAACGTCTGTTGCAGCTAGGACAAAGGTTAATACAGTTTTAATTTATTTACTGGCAACAAATTTTCTCTTGCAAGACTTTCAAATATCTGCTTTAGCTATTTGTAGTCTTGACGATGTTATATGGGAATCACACTGAAAGAATAAAATTATTGAGAAGGAATTAACTGAATAATTCTAGAATATGTAAAACATCTCAATTTTTACATTTTCTTTAGGACGGCAGTACTATGATGCATATTGCCTCCAAACATGGCCATCCTGAGACTGCATTGCTATTCCTAAAAAAAGGAGTTCCATTACAATTGCCAAATAAGGTCGCTATATGCTACAAATGATGAATTAAATCATTACAATTAAAGCTTATGCTACAATTTTATAAGCCCATCATAATACTTGAAATTTACTAGATTGAGTATTAGTTAACTTGAATTCATTCACCAATTACAAGATAGTTACAGTACCACAATACAGATTATTGTCAAGACTTAGGAGTTAGTTATAACTAACTATTTAAATTTCGATAATTTGTAGAATGGCGCATTATGCTTGCATGTAGCCGCCGAACAAGGCCATGTTGAAGTTGTTCGTGCTCTATTAATGAAAGGTGCATCAGTGAATCATAAAACGAAGGTAAGAAATTTAAAGATTAACGTAGTTATCGATTAGTAAATGACATCAAATTTAAAGTAATCAGTTCAAAGCAATCACGTATTTTTAATCGTAATATCTGTATTAACTACGGTATGAATTAAAAATGTAGGATAATTTTACCGCCTTACATTGCGCTGTTAAAAACTGTCAACCCTTGGTTGTTCAAGCTTTACTTGGTTTTGGAGCTGATGTTCACTTAGCTGGTGGAGAGGTATGACTACGAATGAAAGATTCATTTTTATTAGCTTAATTTAATGTAAAGAATTCATTTATATCAATGTTGCTTCTATTTTCAATTTGATAGAATTATGAAACTCCGCTACATATTGCTTCCAAAGTTAAGAATGGAGAACGTGTAGCGGATATGTTAATTAAGAGTGGTGCTGATGTCAATGCGACAACAGAGGTATAAATAAAATTCTTAATGTATAAATCTACGTTAGAAGCCTATAGTGCGTCAAGACTCGCTATTGTATCTCCAGTACCGCACTTGCTACTAGTTGCCAGAGTTATACTATGGGATTGATGTATAGGAAACCTATAGCTTTTCTATTTTAACGTAATACTTACCAGTATTATATACTAAATATTTATCATTACGATAAGCTTATTATCTCTTAGAAATGATAGTATGCAAAGGATAACAGAAAAAGAAAATATTGTATATAATCATTGATCTTTTGGCAAGAACGACTAAAATACTTTATGATACTTTAGAATGGTGAAACTCCACTTCATATTGCTTGTACGCATGGTAACTTAAATATGGTGCGTCATTTACTGACCGAAGGAGGCGATGCTGCTGCCATGTCCAAGGTAAAAAGTTTTTAAATGAAAATTTTGTCATTTTAGGATATCACTTCAATAATGAAATAAACCATTACGGTATCATTTCTTTCTTCCATTCATATTATGCATTTGATTATATTTATCCTTAGAATGGTGAAACAGCCTTGCATATTGCTACCAGACAATGCCACTGGTCGCTAATTAAAGATATCCTAGACTATTTAACTTGTATGCTATCACCAAATGATGCAGTTAAAGCGGTTAACAGTGTCACAAAGGTAAAAAAAGATCCACTATTTAATTGCATTCTCTAAAACGATTAAACTTTCAGATAGCAATCATAAACGATGTAGTAGCTACAGTGTTTAATACGTAATATTTATTTATTCAGTTGGGTGAAAACAGTTTGCATTATGCTGCACGACTTCGTAAAAGCGATACACATTACAAGGATGAAGATGTTGAAATTATGAAACTATTGTTAATTTGCCGTGGAGATGCCACAGCAAAAATGACGGAGGTGGGATGTTTGGTTATACTTAAAATTATTCGGTTTTAATGCGTGCGAATAGATATTACAGATTGAAATAACTTATAATTGATCTTAAATCATATTAATAATGTAAACTATTGAATTAGTTCCTAGTATCAGCTAACATTGATATGCGAATAGTTATCTAAAGTACTTTCGTTTTAGTACAAGTAGTATGTTTATGACCGTAGCTATTCATATCTTGTAGTACCTTGAATAAATTGCTATATTTATGATTGCCTGTGAGCATTAAATCTATTATCTTAACAATTTAATCATTTGTAGACGTTAGAAACACCTCTACATCTATGCTGTGATTACGGAAATTACGATATAGCCAACATTTTATGCCAAGCTGTTAGCCGAGTAGCTCAATCATCTGTTAATTTCCAGAGTGAAGTAAGATATGCATTTTTATACAATTTAATTTTATTACATTAAAACAAAATCTAATGCCAATTGAGTGATAGGGAAGTCCCAATTAACATAATTCATACAATTTTAATTAGAATGGTATGACTCCAATTATGAACGCTGCAAAACATGGATATAAAGATATCGTAAAGTTATTGCTACTTCATCACGCTCGTGTTGATCTTTTTAACGAAGTAAGTTTATTGTCGATTCCATTCATCTATACAAAATATTGCATGTATTAGCATGTAGATTATCGCATGCCAAGTATAATACAAAGTCAGTATTAATTTTATTAAACCAATGTGATTGTTAAACTATGCATATATTACATATTTGTAGCTATGATTAACAAATTTTTATCTATGCTGATCTACAATATATTTCAACCCTATTTAAATAGGTTGGTATGACAGCACTCCATTTTGCAGCCGACAATGGTCATACTGAAGTGGCTGACATATTAATTAATAATCGTTCATTCGTAAATAGTAAAACAAAGGTTAGAATAAATTAGTAAAGGTATTTAATCGATGTTTTGTTACAATAGTAGGTTATCTATTAAATCATAACTTACATAGTTAAGTAAAAAATAATATAAAATGATTTAGTGATAGTAAATTAATTTTCCGGCTATAATATTAATTTCCTTTAGAGTGGCGAAACTCCATTACATTTAAGTGCTAGCAGCGGTCATAAAGATATGATTCAGCTTCTTGTTGAAAAACACAAAGCAGCTTGCGATGCCATGACTTTGGTAAATTTTTACTTAATGTATATCGTTGTATCTGATAATATAATTTAAGTACAGTTAATGTAATAGACTGATATAGGATATATTGTAAATCGCTAAGATACTACTGAAGAAATGAAAATACTTATATTTATATCATTATGTACTCATATATAAATCACTCTTCTATTTTTAAATAGAATAAACGAACACCGTTGCACAATGCTGCTGAAAATGGTCGGTTGGATGTCTGCAGAGAATTATTGCACTTTAATGCGGATCCATCGGCCGTAGATAGCGTATGTAAAGGATAATTCGTATATAATGCATGGAATTAGAGGAAATTTCCAGTATATACTATCAAATTTTAATGCACTAATTGTTATCAAATGACGTCTATTTCCGGTATAGAATGGTGAAACTCCACTTTTGTTGGCGACCAAGGAAGATCATTCTGAAGTTGTTCAGTTGTTCTTGAGTTCAGCTCCTAAACTTATTAATGAAGCCAGCCAAGTAAGGATTTATTTTCACCCCCTTACATGCTCACAGATAATTGCTCCAGTTATAATTAGTAACGATTACTGTACAGAGGAAAGCATTCCCCTTAATTACCGTAATTTTTAAGCACTCATATCAACATTATTTATTTTTATGGTGATCATCTGCATTTGTCACAATATATATTGCTAACTTATAGGATGGCTCAACATGCGCACATATTGCAGCAGAAAAAGGAAGTTTAAGTGTAATCAAGGAATTATTAAAAGTCAATTCTAAGAATGTCATTTTTACAAAAGATAAGGTACAATTATTGCGTTATTCTGTGATAGAATTTGACACAAGATTAAAAGTTATGTTAATTTATAATTTAATTACGACTATTCCATCACGAATCTGTTAATAAATATTGTAGAAAAGAAAAGCAACTGCTTTACATTTGGCTGCTGGTAAAGGACATGCAGAGATCGTTCAGGTTTTAATCGAGAATGGAGCTCTGCCAACTGATGAGACCTCTGTATGTGAAATACAAATTAATGTCATACGTGCTACAATTTCATAATTTAAGCAAGTTCATTTCTGAATGGCGTTTCTCAGTATTGTCTACTTTTTCGTGTGATATTTAGGAGTTATTATTTAAAAATGATAAAGTTTAACCATCAATTTAGTGTAAGATAGTATGAGTTTTAATACTCTTCTTTGTGTACATTTAATAATTAATCTCTTATTAGTTAATTATTTTATTATGCTATAACTCAATAGTAATATTGCACGAGTATATCTGTTTTAACCGAAATAGGCATAGAGACAATTATCCGAAAGGATTTTTGGTTTTAGTTTCATGATTTACTTCGCTTGTTTATTGTAGCATACTTGCATCTTCCTGTTTTTCACTTCAGTTTAATGTTCTGTATGTTTATAATCATATAGGATGGCTTGACTCCTTTACATCTTGCGGCTCGATTTGGACACGTTAATATAATAGAATGTCTAAAAGATAAGATGGCATTAACTGCAACTAGTTTATTGGTAAGAGCTTGCTAAATTTCATTTCATATACAGTATGCAATCTTTAGGTACATATTTGATATTCACTTGATTACTATTATTAAAAATATTAATTAATTGAATGTATACTTAAACGATAATTTAACATTTGGGAATTGGAAAATAGATATAAGTCAGTAATAGTCATTCATTTATTTTTACAGACTGGATTAACAGCAATGCATGTTGCCGCACAACATGGCCAGCCTGAATTTTTACAAGAAATTATCAACTATATTCCTGTTAATACTCCCAGCGCTGTAAGTGTAGCACTAGATTGCATAGCAATACCGGTACATTAATAATATCTATCATTTCAAATTTAACCATATTTAATTAAGTAAAACGTTCGTCTTACGAGTATATTGCTCCGGCTATCCTAATGTGTGTGGAATTAACAAGTACAATTTAGGCTTTAATTGATACTGTTATCAATTCTATAATGAGATTATAAAGTATTCGCAGTTTTAACTCGCAATCTAGGAACGGTTTATAAACTAGACTCTTAGATATCAGATAATTGTGAAAATAGTTATGACCAAATACACTACTTATCGAAATATTTCCTATCTTAGTTTTAACTGTTAATACTACTACTATTTTGTGTCTCATCAGGCTCCAACAAGAAGTAAACATGCTGTTTCTTGGAGGATGCCATACGAAAAAGGAATGACAGCTTTACATCTAGCCGCTCAATCAGGACAAGATAACTGCACCCGATTATTGTTGAATTCATCGGGGATTCAATATAAGTCCTCAACAGACGAATCTGGCAGTATTCCATTTCATTTAGCATCCAATAATGGCAATATATCCGTTATCGGCTTGCTGTTGAGTAAATCAACGTCTCAATTACGCATTCGTGATCGTTATAATAGAACTTGCCTTCATTATGCAGCTAGTAATGGTCATTACGAGACGGTAGCACTATTGATCAGTCAGGGAGCTGATATTGATGCCATGGATGAAGTAAGCTCCAGATAGCACCGTACATATGTCCTTTCTGATGTTTAGACACTTTGTGTCTCATGTATCCTAGCTAATAATACGTTAAAAAGTGTCTTACATTAGGGGTATCATATTGCTAAGACGGAAAAAATCAGTATAAGGGTATCGCTGATATTATTTTACTAATCTTGGTTTTTGGATTATCTAATAGAATTTGTGGACACCATTACATCATGCTGCAAAGTCTGGTCATTTAGATGTTGTGAAGTTACTGAGTGATTCAGGAGCCAGTACGACCGAAACTAAGGTGCATAAAAATTGCAATCGTTCATCGTATCATGATATTTATTTCCTGTGGGATGTTATATTGCATACTACTCTACTTGTGAAGCTTAAATTTCATTTAAATTATTGTGACATTAATACCCCAACTATTTATATCAAATAGGAGAGTAAAATTGCTGTATGTTACGCTGCGAGTCATGGACATCATAAAGTTGTTTCTTTATTGCTTACTAAACCTCATAATACAGAAAAATTATTAAACAATAAGAAGGTATGTAAGATAAATTTTGCAATTTAAATCAAAATGATAAATTGGATATATAATATTGTAGGTAGATGTTACAGTATTTTTGCTGTACCTCCTTTACATAATTTCTAATTTGCTTTTATTTCTTCATTTATACTTATGGCCTGATTGATTTATTTATTACCGGTACTGGTTGCTATTTACAAAAATACTCAATGATATCTGCAGTTTATTTTCGATCTAATGTCATGCGGTAAATCGCATAATAATCAAGTTATTATAGATTTTATAACAACATCAGCAGCTCCTATCCATACGGCGGTCAAGCTATCACAGCAATTTAGAACAATTTCACGTAAAGAAAAAGAACGAGCACAAGAATTAGTGGCTATGAGTAATTTTTGTGAAAACATTGCTTGCGAATTATTGCAGCTAACAACTGCTGATGGCAATACTAAAACATTACTCAAAGCAACTGATGATAGCGAAACTAGATTTCTTGATATTTTATTGGAATGTCAACAAAAGCGTGTCATTGCTCATCCAGCGGTTCAAAAATACCTTAGTTTCACATGGAAAGGTGGTTTGACCTGGGGTAATTGGAAATACTTAGCTCTAATGCTTTCATTTATCCTCTGTCCAATAATATGGATTTATTTATCTTTACCGCTTAAAAATAAGTATAACAAAATTCCAATCATACGCCTAATGTCACATCTTGCTTCACATATATTTCTAATCATATGGTTTCTATTTGTATGCGCAATACAATTAGAAGATCGGTTTCCTAATGTTAGTGTTTTAGTTCCTAAATGGTCAGAGATAATATTAATAATATGGCTATCTGGTTATTTACTAACGGAATTAACATCGACACGCGATCACTCTGGTCTTGGCTGGATATACACTATTGTATTGGTATTTTCTTTCGCTGCAATTGTAGCTCACATTACGGGTGGTTTATTTTTAACTGGTGCGGCTGTCTATCAAGCACTCTATACACGTAATATGTTATTTGGTATAGCAATGATGTTATGCTTTATCCTATTATTGGATTACTTAACTTTTCATCATTTGTTTGGGCCGTGGGGCATTATTATACGTGATCTGATGAAAGATTTATTGCGTTTTCTTGTTGTCTTGAGTATTTTTCTCGCTGGATTTGCGGCAATGATGGCAACTGCTTATAAACCAGTCGATCCAAGAATTAAAAGTACAGAAGCAGTAACTGGCATTGCACCTATGTTTGAATTATTATTCTTTTCCTTGTTTGGTTTAAATGAATTATCTGCTTTACCATTGCCAGGTGATATTTATTCACCAAATAATGCTAGTGTTCCATCAGGTGTATTAATTGCTGTTAAGTTTGTTTTTGGAATTTATAATGTGATCTCTATCATCGTCCTTATCAATCTATTGATTGCTATGATGAGCGATACATATCAAAGAATTCAACGACAATCGGACGTAGAATGGAAATTTGGGCGTGCTAAGTTAATAAGCTCTATGCAACGTAATGCTTCCACGCCAGCACCACTAAATTTATTTGTTAAGGCTTACGAATACTTACGCGTCTTAGCTCGCAGAAGATGTGATGTATGCGTCACCGATTTAGGTACACAAAGTTCTGAAGACGTACTGGATGCTGATGTCTGGTCAATGGATAGCTTAGCGCCAAATAATAACGTTATACGTAATTTTATGCGACGACGTTCTTCAGCTCATCCGAATATTGCAAACATACGTGCCAGTCAACAGTTTAATAGCACTATTATTGATGCTGTCGATTGGAAAAAGATTATTCGACGTTTTAAAGAAATTCGGGAGAGCAGCATGAATGATATCAGTAAGCATGCCAGCAATGAAACAGATGATAAAGATAAATGAAACAGACTTTCATCATCAAGTAACGTTTACTTGAAAACCGATTCTAATAAAATACTTTATTTTATCCATTAGTAGTCCTTTACTTAGGTATAGTAAGTTACATTTATCCGCCGATTATCTCCTTAAATTACGATTTTCTAATATCATTTACGGAATTTTTATTTACTGCTAATTTCCAATATTATTACGTCTATGTGTGTCCTAAAGTTGAGATTATATATTTTCGATATTTCTCTATATCGTATGATATAATTTTAAAGATTTTATACACATATTGTAGATTTATGCAATATTCAAAACTTTATACTATTCTTAGCAATGCACTAGTTACCGTAATGTAACTATATCATGATTGTTTTCTATTGGATATATGTTATCACTAATTGATTTAAGTACGAAGTATGAGATACCGATTGCAGCAATGCATATCAATGATAGTCTCATTGATGATGACTTTGATTGCTGTGTAAAGTAGAACAGTATTTATGTTAGTGGTTAAAATTATTGCTTGATTTATCGCGTATACTTCGTTTACATTAATGTGCATTTATTAAATTTTAATATAGGTCATATCTAAAGTTTGATACCATTATAACTTTGTATAATTCAGTAATAACTACTAAACTTAGCTTCAATATTTATACATCAATTATACTACTACTTATAAGGTGAATTAAAAAATGTACCACAGGCACAAAGTGCACTTTAAAATCATTGTAAAAAATAGGATATACCAATTTTATTTTACAAAAATTGTAATTAAAATAACTAAATTTTTGTACGCACTTGTGTAGTTATTAACACAATAGTGGTATGCGATGTTCGAATAAAAATACTGAATTTCTTATAACCTTGTATTTATATTCACATTACTATTCATATATAGTATATAGTAATCCATCAAAACATTCCAATAAACCGATTACTACTATCTATATGGATAAAAGAGATGGACAAAAGATTAGAGTTATTTCATTTTTTCAAGTAACGGGAAATTAAAACTAATATCGTAATCTTTACCTTCTTTTTTTTACCGGATTAGTAATAATTTGGTGTTTGATCTTAGATGGTGCTTCTTGTAGTCCAAAACTCTTCGCCAAATGGCCTAAATGTAGATTTCTTACATGGAAAATGAATTTCAGAGATTTAGAGAAGGTTCCATAGGCACGAATGTAAGATTGATAGGCTGTGAAAGAAAGATTGTGATAAGTAAGATGATTCAAAGGCAATATCTTAGAATCATCCACCATACAGTGATAATATAATTACCAGAGATAGCTTGAGTCTTACGTTCAGCCGATGAATTAACAAAATTTTCGATTGACATCTGCAAATCTGATGCAGCTAGCTGATAAGACTACAAGTATTTAAGGAGCATTGAGTGTTAAATTCATTTTGACGAAAATATTGTCAATTATTTCAACTGCAGTCGAGAGATTTAAATGGTGAACTTAGGTAATTATGTACGCATATGGCTTTTTACTACAGTATTAATTAAAGATAATTATAATTATTGCTAATGTAGGTTTACACTTGTGGGCTAGTTTATTACTTCTAACGTTCAATATGATCAAGGCAATAATGTAACATAAAGATATCCATATGCTTTGTTCAGTATCAATTATACCATATTTTTTCTTTTCGGTGGTATTAGACTAATTAACAGTTGGTCCATTCCGATTTCTGTAAAGCTTTACAATAAAAATCAGCGATTTAGAAATTGCTTATGTAAATAGCAGAAAATTTTCATCAGATTTTAATGAAGATTAAAAGTACCTAGAATCACATTTCTTCGTTATTTCATGCACAAAATCAACCTAATATACAATATTTTTAAGTCTTAAATAAATCTAAACAGGCTTAAACGTTTGCTTATCAAGAAGGTTAAACATGTATACAGTATGACAACCAGATCCCTTCATAGTGAAGAACTTGAAATAAACTACAAACGAGTATTAGATCATAGTTACGCCTAAGTTTTATTTCCCATATTTATTTATCCAAGAGCTGTATACCTCCGATGGAAGTAAAACTAGTAAGGATTTTCCCTTATAACCAATTCTAGCAGTACGACCGATTCGATGAAGATAATCGGTAACTTGAATAGGCGGATTATACTATAAATAGTTAAGACAATTGTCGGAATACCTGTTACTTATTTCAAGGATTTAACGTAAGTTTCAATTACGACGAATATACAAATATTGTAATACCTGTAAAACCCAATCGATATCAGGAATATCTAGTCCACGAGCAGCAACGTCCTGAGCATTTTTACATTAATATGTTAATGTGAACAAAAATGTTACTGATTTAGCATAATTGAACGTATCGTTTTGATTGTATACAGTCAAAAATGGTACGATAATAAATCTATGGATCCGCACCGTCGTTAATAAAATACCCTGGTTTGCCCTACAGAAGTTATTATACGTTGACGTCCGCTCCTACACCACATATTGTATGTATTAAGTGGACAACACGTAGATTAAATCACAAATTTATATAAATTAGAACACAACAGAGATAAAAGAAATAATCTTGTGAGGTTAAAAACTTACCTTTTGAGAAATATTACCATGTAACTTTGAAATCTCAATCTCATTTGTTAAGAATCTCGGCAAAAATTCGTTTAAAATGTTATAATAAAAGTTCACCGAATCACAAGTTGATAAGAACACTATCGATTTCGTTTTTTTGTTCTTCTATAAAATTTAAACAAGTTTCTTGTAAGCCGTTATCATATCACTACAGCACTCTTTTAGTGATAATTATTATAATAATAATTTTACCTTATGGCTATGAATAAAGAATGATATAAGTGAGATTAATCTTAATTTTGCAGGTATAACAACATAATGTTGCTGTAATTCGCTAGGTATTTGATGCACGGAATCACTCTAAAAAATTGTATCCATGTAGATTGAAATTTTATTCCATGTAACAGATACGATAACTATAAGGGTAGCTTAAACATTCGCTAGTGTTACCGGTATCGTAGTTGCGTTATATTCATCTTCCGGTATGGTGCTGGTAGCATCGATATAACAAGAATCTTGCAAGGCCAAACGAGCAAGTTGTTGCACCCCTGCAAGATATATTTAACTGTTTACTATGGCCGATAAAAATTATATTGCCGATTTGTATTGCTTTCTTGAAGGTACAATCATTTATAAATACTAAGGCTTCTACCTGCTGTTAAGGTAGCCGAAACAAGGATTGTTTGTCTTTGTCCACTCCCTGCATTTAAAGCAGTAAGCATGGTGTTTATGTCTTCTTTAAAGCCCAAATCTAACAATCTGCATTATAAGTTTAAAATGAAAAATTATTACCAAATGTTCTTGCAAAAACAAAGAAGAGTATCAATTTCGCCTCTAATAACTGCCAAATTTTTGTTATTAACCTGTCACATTCGTCTAAAACCAACCATTTTATGTTATCAAGTTGTAGACATTGCGTATTCTACGTTTATGAGGCATATGTGTTATTACGGCCAACATAGATAAATTACTTTGATGTATATAAATATTTTCATCTTTAATTTTAAACCTTAATATGATCTATGAGCCTTCCTGGAGTTGAAATCAGCACATTGATACCTTTACGAATTCTTAGAGTGTAAGCAATTTAACGATTAGCGATATTTAATAGAATAAAAATACATTACATATAGCCATATCATAAAATTAATGTTACATTCAAATAGTCAATGTGCCTACCTTGCTTTTTCAGACTTTTTTTTTTCTCCGCCTGTGACACAGCCAGGTACAATCCAGCAAAATGTCTAATTCACGAAAGCTCATTTTGTAAGAAGCACATAGTAAATTATCATAAATATTAGAATAGTTTCACACCTTCAGTAATTTATTAAAAATGGTCATTGTTTGTAAAGCCAGCTATATTATATTGAAAGGATTAAAAAGAAAAAAAATTTTAGTTTCGGAAAATTTATGGTTTTTAATTCAATCATTATAATACATTGTTATTAAACCAGTACCAGAACTGATATCCTACAAAATCATTTATGCACAAATTTGAAAAAATATACTCGTATATGATTAACCTCACGAGTTGGTAAGAGTATTAGAGCATATGGGCCATCAGATCTCTAGAATAAATTGCATCATATTAATTATTAATAGTAGGGATTGAGGCGGCAGGGTAAAAGTTAAACCGTGACGAAGGATTAAGAGAAGTATTCGTACCTGAATTTTAGGTTCAAGTTCTTGTAATTTGTTGACAATAGGTACAGCATATGCAATTGTTTTTCCTAACAAACAATAAGGTCAATTTATAGATAGCAAATATATCATTTATTTCGTCAAGAAATTGTACCTGTTCCAGTCTGTGATTGGATAAGACAATCACGTCCATTTAGTATTGACGGTATCGCTTTTCTTTGTACACTAAAAGAATATCAAATGGTATTGGTCGGTAGCTAATTACTTTAAGTTATTAAGGTAAGTTGTTATAATAATAAGGTATCAAAGTTTGTGTATGAGGCAGTGTTGAACACTGGTATTAACGTCACAAATTTTACCATGTCATTTTCTGATAATGGAAGTGTTGTTCTAAATGTGATACCTACAGGGTAACGAAAAAAGTTGTCTACGAAATGCATAGTACAATTTGCACATAGTTTATTACAGTAAGTAACGCAGTAATATGTAATTTCTGCTTTCAAGTATATCGTAAAATAATTAGTTATATATCTAATTACACAAGAAATGATTGCTAGTAAATAAATATAACTCATTAGTAATTTACTGTTAAATATTTTAACATGTATATTTTAAGATTGTGTTATACGTTACCTACCAATCTGGGTGATAGCGCGACGTTTGTAAATTCGACGTCAGTAAAGACTTGATGATGAGTTTTAAGCTTCTTCGAACTACGATAGAATGATAGGATGAAATGACTGTATACGGTCGTATTTATTGATGATTATTTTACAGAACATAGATTATATAAATAACCATTTTTAATTCAATTTTCTGAGGACACAGGTAGAGGTGTATTATAATTACCGTTGTACTTGAGGTATTTCTGGATTATTGGTAAATAGTGAAGAAATCTATAAATTGAATTAAATAAGTGAAATTAGTGATCTATGCACTAATTGTAATCATTTTATCTGATGTCATTTTGGTATATACATTTAATTAATAAATTATTTAATGGATTGAATTCTATTTGGTGTAATATTAGTTCACTTAAAATATCGAACTAAGAATAGTGTCAAGTACCAAGCAATCATTCTGCTGCTATTACAATATCTATAGACCAAGGAAATCGCTCGATGCTTAGGCTAAATTGTTATTATAGATTAATCATATCAAGATCTGATACTGACTGTTAATTATACCAATATTCTACCAAGAATTGACCAAGCTAATCTGTAATTGACCTACCCATTTAGTGGATTGAACAGTTCCCTTGTTCATATCTTCCCGAGAAGAATTGTCTGTTAATTTTCTTTTAAAATTGGATGTGTCTATGGTCGTTCGTGTTTTTGCTACGTCTTGTTGTTTAGTGACCATTTTGTTTGTTCGAACTCTTTTACTACCCTATTCATCAATCACAGAACACGAAATTGAAATTAATATCTACGCCGATAAAATTGTCCAGCTTGAGTACTAATAGGCTTTCAGATTTATTCCATTAATCGTCCTAGATCCAATCAAAAATGTTGTTACGATCTACAAGTGCATACATTACTGTATTGTTATTTACAGTATGAATATAATAAACCTAAATGACTTCTGCTTGATCGACTGACATCATAATACTACGGCCGTTAATAAATTTTACAATTATTACATCAATCGTCCTAGCATAGTTAAGACATACGTATATTTGTAGCTGCCTGAGTGTACTTAATTCCTAGTTATGGATAGCTTCTACGTGTTGGCGTGATATAGCTATACTAATGTTTAAGCCATCATAATCCTTTGGAAATAATCAAATATTGACTGTGGCTGATGTGTTAAATCTGACTAGAAATGCCTAGATATTGCAATTCATAACTTAGCATCAATCAACGTAATGACTACAAGAATTTCAAAGTGGAATTAGCTGTATCATACCTCTGCATGGCAAATGTTAGTTATAAATAATAGACGTAACTGTATGATCTAGAATGAATCAATTACTGCACTGAATAGCACGATGAAGTGCTGTAGTACTTAAATGCACTGCATTATAGCGCTACATCGTAACTCTAGCAGAAGCTATGACATACTCGTACTGCAATTGTATGGCCTCCAATGAATCAACTAAAGGATTGTACAGTGGAATAGTATTCTCTAAGCATGAATGAATCAACTAAAGGGTTGTCCAGAGGAATAGTATTTTTTAAAGTTTATACACGCTTACAAGTATGAATGAATCAACTCAAGCATTACAGTAATTTTAGGCTTAAAATAAAATAATCCATTATATTGGAGATCTAAGCTACTTGGCTATGATTTATTCTTGGCTTCATAGCATCGACTTTCATTGAGTCAAATTTCTTACTATATGAATTTGATCGTCTACGTGAGCCATAAAGGGCAGGATATCTGAAGCATTGCATGAAGAACGAACTGCTGACTAAGCTATGTTGTGCAGTGTCTTTATTATCAAGAATACCGTACATCGTTCTATTCAGATTATTCTGCTATTTTCAAGAGTAGATCAAGTACATTATTGCAATTGATAGATGTATCCGCGTGCGTTGAAGCCTACTGTGGAGGTAGATAAGGTAGATTCTACCATAAACTACTAGAAAATACCCACATGGGTATAGGCATAACCAAGGACACTCCGTTGTATCAATGCAAGTGAATGAATCAACTGGTGGATGACAGTGGATCGGTGTCTACAAATTAATTCATTAATTAATAATTCATAGTAACAGAATAGAACTGTTCAATTTCCACTCTATCTTACTATCAATGCATTCTTGATAGCATTGACTTGGAGTAAGAATTAATCAAATTTCTAATTATAATGCTATTCTTCGAGATTTTTTTTCACTGATTGAATGATTTCAATTAGTCTATGATATTCTAGTTGTATCAATGCAGATTGCCATGAATGAATTCACGTGGATTCATTCAATGGCCACTCTTACTTTAAAGCTACAGCTTAATACATCCAACTACTACACCTTGGATTTGTCTTTCTTTCTTGTAGGATCAGCTGTTGTTACCATTGGTGATGGATTACAGGTGATATTGAGTAATAAATTAGCGCAATCACCTTCTTCGGCCATGACGATTTGCAGATTTCTTGACTGTAGACTGACTGGCGGTTCCTGTGCAATCCAGATGGAGCTCTACTCTACAGTATGATCCCAAAGGTGCTCAGCTGTACCTGCTGTGAGTATTTCCTTCCAGTGGTCCGTGACAAAGTGCACAGAGTTCTACTGTGCTGTACTGTACTGTACGGTACAGTATGATCCCAAAGGTGCTCAGCTGTTACAGTACAGTGTACTGTACACAGTACAGTGTACACTACATGCTGCAAGTATTTCCTTCCAGTGGTCCGTGACAAAGTGTACTGTACACAGTATGATCCCAAAGGTGCTCAGCTGTACAGTACAGTACAGTACTGTACTGTTACAGTGTACAGTACTGTACACTACCTGCTGTAAGTATTTATTCCCTTCCAGTAGTCCGTAACAAAGTATCCAGAGCTCTACTGTATGACCCTAAAGGTGCTCAGCTGTACAGTACAGTACGGCCTGGCCTGTACCTGTTGTAAGTATTTCCTTCCAGTGGTCCGTGACAAAGTGTACAGTACTCCTAATTACAGTGTACAGTACAGTATACTGTACTGTCCACATTCTGTCCACGATTTTCATCCAAATGCTGTACACAGTACAGTATAGCGGCTGAGTTGGTTTTGTACAGTGTGGTATACAGTATGGTTTCAGTGGTAGCGTATAGTGGAATGACCAGAAAATAGTAAGCCTGCTCATTAATTTACACTCAATGGCCACTGGTCGTCCGTCCGCCCCTCTGGCTTACGTAACAAACATTGGGAACCGGTACTGTACCGCGCTGCGGCGTCGTGTATTACGCAATAACTTCTACTGAATACCGTTACTTAGAGACCCTCTATTTGGGTTTAATAAATGTAGATTAATAGAGGAATTATCGGATTAATGAGAACGACGACGGAATGCCACCGACGAATGGCATTGGTAACTTGTTGTTCTTCTGGAGCCAGTTGTTTGTTTATTTATTACTTAATTACTGAATGATGTCATTCATCGCTTCCCATCTTCAACCAAGATCCGAATAATTGAGCCTGATTGAGTGATATCAAATTTTGATGGCAGATTTAATCCACGGATAGTCTTCGCTGTTGAGAATTGAAGCGAGTTTAAACGAGGAAAAAGTATATTCTACGATACACCGATCCAACACTGTCGTATCGTGGATTTGCTAAGGATATCTACGCAATTTAGAACAATTTTCCAAGCCCAAAATCGCTTTGACCATTGCTAATCATACCATCGTCTTGGAGAGACTGATATGGCCCTTTCCATTGAAAATCATAACTTATTTGTAGACATCGATGAATGAATGGAATATATGTAGCACTTGTTATATTAAGATTAACGCTTCGTCCTTGTTAGTAGTTAGTCATTCATCATGTCCGTTACGCTAACCACAGACTCCGACTGCATCAATTCAATCAATGATGATCGAAATCAACAACATCGTCCGAGCCTATGGTCTCAACTTGGTTGCTGTTATCCTGTCCGATCTTTACGGGACTGTAGAAGTATTCGATTTATTTCGCAATGCCTTCATGCATCCATAGCCCTTACTTTTGTTGTTGTTGGTATGATTGAATTTATACGTCGCCGGCCACTTTTTGATGCCTTAGCCAATCATGAATTACCTGAGCGAATATTTGTTCGAGAATTTCTACAATCAGACAACACATTTAGACGATTTACTGACGCTCCAATATTGCTCTTTTTCTTCTTCTACTTTGGTGTGTGCTCTTGGAATCGCTTTACTGGTCGATCAAGTTGGTTAATGACAATTTCATTAATTTTTACTACTCTCATCTATCTATATATTAATTTATGGAATCAGCACGATTTCGACTGGAAATATTTTAAAACTCGTTTCAATGGTATTTTTGTACAAATCTATTCCATTTCTTTTACTATGGCCCTAGTTTTAACAACATTCCTCACTAAAAGGCGACGATTACCTTTTAAATTTAAAGCACATTTTCCCCTGTATACCTATAGCAATGCTCATGTTATCTGGAATTTAGTAGCATTATTTGTGGTTACATCAACTTGTCTTATCTTTTGGACTAGTCGGTTATATATTTCCTGGGTATGCGTTGAATCTTTGTGGAAAATTTCACTCTTATGCCAAGTAACTCCATCTGTTCAATGCTACTTATGTGATCAATGTGTTGATGCAGAATTGAAACGATGCGCTGATAATGCATCCAATATAGCGCTACACTGCTATCATCCAATATCAGCCGATATTGCCGACAAGAGCGCATTCTGCACATTTAACTATAACATTGGTATATTAACTTTTATTACAGTTTTTGCTTACGTCGGTGGTTTATGGGTATTTCTGCATGGTTTTTTAAGTGCATTTTTGCATTATACGGTTATCTTGGGTAGGTATATCTGGCAGAAAGCTAGAAAGAAATTTGGCACCAAACGATCCGGTGTTTTTCTATTCGAAAATGATCATCTCGATGTGGTAGGCAATCTTGATGATGATTCCAATACATTTAGCGAGAGTTCACTATTGAATGATCGTGACCTCAGTTGCAGTCAGAACTCAACTATTAATTGTAATCATGATGTAACTAGTAAAACTAATAATAATTGTTCGGAAAACGGTAAATTACTCGAAATAACTGTGCAATAGCTTGAACGATTGAGTTGATTCCATATACTGTAAATAGACGCGTATACCCTCAAGGCGTACCGGTAATCAATTAAACGAGCTTTATTTCTTCAAATAAATTAAAGTTACCAATAAACTTGATCTCTAGTTTCTGTATAAACTAAATTAGTGCTATACTTATTCTACTGTACTGTATGTGCTAAGTAGAGTCTATTTCCTCTCAGATATGTCATTAAGGATTACAGTCTTATTTTATCAGTTACGTGCCTATTAAAAATGCTTTACGAGATGTATAATCAAGTTGAAGTAACAGTCTACTTATGAAAAACCATTCTAAACCCAACCAACATAAGATAGTTACTGTGTTATCTACGTAATCTTGCTTGTTAAAAACTGTAAATGATATCACTGGTTATACTACAATTATTTAATCAGATGTATAAAGCTGCTCGTTTAATATGACTATTTTCTATTATTAGAATCATTAATCATTCCAGAACTATCATGCAAAAGTACCAAAGCGGTGTTTAGTGTTAGCTATAATGCCAAGTATTAACGGTTCGAACTAACACTAAATAACTTATTAGTAGAAAATTTTAATTATTGATGACTTTATTAATAAAATAATAAATTGTGTGATAATGATGCCGTCCGATTGGATTTGTAACTTGCTTGAATATTGTAAATATTTAGTAAAGATTCATGTTAGATTATAAGTTGAAAGCAGATTAACGTATGTTGTTTAAAGAATATCAGTTGGATCTTAGCAACTGCAGTATTATTAAATTATTCTGATCAAAATTAGCCCTCAAACTGATAAACATTATTTGTAGCCAACCTGGGATTTGTGGCGGAATCCTAACCGTAGTATTAGACATATAAGTAAAGGAGGAACTCTTGAATCTATTATAAACCTCATATATTACCATTACAGCGGAGTATGATTTTAATATTAAAACTGCCCGATGATTAGAGCAAGCTTTAATCCGAAGCTAAGTATTGATTTGTAGATTGCCGCTTTGCAAGATGATCGTTGTGTAGTTTAGATGCGTAAGATATAGGATATGTACAATTTCAATTAGAAAATCTACATGTATATGCAGTAGGTATTAAAGTATTGTAGTAGCTAGTAGTTTACATTTATTTTCCTTTTTGATTATCCTACACATACATTTTCATTCTAGAGTATTCCTTTACGAAAATGCGAAAATCTATACTGTAACAGACAAAAGTTAATTTTACCTCATTCAGTTACAGTAGTCTATTATATGAGAAGACTACAGTATCATAGCTTTCTCATTTCATATGAAAGTAAAAATGAAATCTCATCACAGTGTAAGTTTATTAGCAATGAAATGTTCTTCACAAGAAATTATTATTGATTAAACATTTGGTAGAAAAAAATCGAAGATGATGCTGATAATTAACTATCAAAATGTACGATTGGCTGGTTAATTACCAATAATACTTTTATATAAAATCGTTTTATAATTTTTATATTTCAGTAATTTACATTGGATCGTTTTACGATAGAGAGTTAACTATACAATTAGTATCAAACTCCAGTACGTTATAAACTGGTGTTCATAGATAATATCAAATACTTTTACTGTCTAGGACTGAAAACATGACGCTATGAATTTTCATGTATTATTCGCTGGTAATGTACTGCAATGATAGATTGAGGGACTGCCAAAGAAAATTCCAAAGCTACTAAACAATCAAATTCATACACAATTAAATCTTTACGATTAATTCGTAAGCTATCTTGTAATTGATCAATAACTTCTGTTAACTCCGTTTGCTTAATGTCAGCTGTCATTTTAATAGCTAGTAATAACGTTGCACCAGAAATTAACTTTCTGTTGGGTTTGTTAATTTTTCCCTACACAGTTGACAGAATAATAATTACATATAATTAATAATGCAGAGGTGTAGAACGATTTAAGAAATAATATTATAAATACCTCTTTAACTTTATATCTCATTATATTAACAAGTACTTGAAGAAATAAAGTATTGAAGATGGAATAAGACTTACCAAATATAATATAACGTTCATAAGTGGTATACGCACCTTCAATATTAGTTTTTCAAAATAAACGTAAGCGTATGCCACAGTGATTGCTTCTAATGAACATAAATCCACCGCAATATGATATAGCTCTCTTTTTAAACTACGCAATTTACTTAAAGTCAGATCTATAGTAGGAAATCTTCCCTTGAATCGTTCATTGAGATCTTTTTTGATATCGGAAGCTTTAGAATATTCTAAGACAGAAAACTGTCGTACCCATAAAGAAAATAGTAATAAAGTCTCGTTAAGGCTTCGTACAGAAAAGTTATATAAGTCAAGATACTGCAATTTACTTCAATTATTATTAATTAATAATAAAACTACCTTGACCTAATAACTAATATTTAAAATAGTTTACAAATAGTCAAATCTTGCATGGTTAAGGTAACAACTAATAATTACTGGTGCATAATGGTTGTAATATTTCGTTGATATACTAACCATCATAGATGGTAATCGCAATGTCACTCTGTGCTTTCCGGTACGAAGCTCTGGATCATCAAGAAGATTCGGATGATAATGAATGTTGCCGTTAGAATCTTCCAGCACTTCTTGAAACCATTGATTACCTGTTTTAATTGATTATATTATAATTAATAGAAATTGTTTAGCATTACCATGTACCATATAGGTTTACTGCAATAACTACATATAAACATCGGCATTCCGTATTTGTTTTCATACTACCGTTAGATTTAATTACATTAGCATTAACAATAGCTTTAAAAAATGTGGATAATGAGATCAAGAAGTAGTACTTACTAAATCGTGCTGATAAATTGAGTTCTAACGATTTAAATGTTTGCTGTTTACCCTTTGGCGTAAGTAGTAGCCTGTAGGAAATTGCCTGTAGAAGTCAAGATATGTACAGTAAATCCAGTTTATATTGTGCATATTTCTTGCGTTTATGTAAGAATATTAGATGGAATACATGTAATCTAATTGTGAGTAAGGGGTAACTTTAGCTCAAGTTAAGAATTATTCAACAAGTTTATAGAACGTTTTATACAGTAGTTCAAAAATTAGCAAAGTCCACAGTATAAAGACATGACCAATGCAAATCTTACCGGTCGTTCAATTAGATTTTGAGTAACATCAGATAAGGAACGTCTCATAGTAATCGATTGTCGATGTCTGATTATAGAAGTATCTAATCTATTGACGAAAACACAATACCGAAAGACGATGTTGTTAAATTGATTAAAAAGGATTCATTTTAAAGGGAATTTATTTGCTACTCAAAGTGACTCATTCATCCTATCATTTTAGCACAGTATAACCTCTACTATACGAGTATATTGAGATAGTCTATAGTGTGTAAGACAAACATTTTGATATCTAAAAAATAGAGTATGAGAAATAGCGTACAATGCATTATCTTTAGAATATGGAATGACAGAGAATACAGCATACGGTAGGCATTTTGTAGTGCTTAGAGCGATAGGGTTTAGATAACTTAGGCGCAATTGATGCTTGTCCTTTAATTTACTCTGATCCATGGTCTGTTTTATCTGTCTTTCGTCTGATTGTTGATTAACTTGCTCAATCTTGGTAGTTAGTTCGTGACTCGGTTGAACAGAGTCAACATAAGAATTATCTTGATCGTTTTGGTTATCATCATCATCGACGATTGGTGTATCAAATTCATTACGAGTGCCATCCAGTGAGATATTGTGCAAGAAAGAAAGTGCAGCTTGATGTCTTGATGTCATGATAGTGTGTTGAATGCTGAGCTATCGGTACGGAAAGTAGGTTGGCTTCGCCTTTACAGCAATGCTTGTAAATATGGTTAGATCGAGTTAATTGCAATACCGTAGTATGCTATTTGCCAATGAATGGTTTTCTGATAGTTTTGCTTAAGTAAAGGGTACAGCTTTGAGAAAAATAATAAGTATGAGTATTTATGGCAGTTAACAGCAGCAAAAGTGGAAATAAAATGCGCTGGACAAGATTAATTAAGAAAGATGAATTGAAAGAGTGCAATTTGTTTCACTGGTACGAATACGAG
This sequence comes from Trichoplax adhaerens, assembly GCF_000150275.1. Lineage (NCBI taxonomy): Eukaryota > Metazoa > Placozoa > Uniplacotomia > Trichoplacea > Trichoplacidae > Trichoplax > Trichoplax adhaerens. The sequence goes on along the minus strand of NW_002060949.1, from coordinate 1,140,349 downwards.
TATGAATGGTTAACGTTACTTTTTCTTCTGAACTACACAACTGAGTTGAAAGGGATCAATTTTGATTGTATCACTGCATTTTCAGATAGAATTGAGTTCAATAGAATCGCAATAGCCGATTAGATCAAGTGCATATTTGATTGCGTTAGTGCAAATGATTTGCAAGATAGATTCAATTCAATGCTGATAGGTTAACGAGTGATTATAAATCGAATCAGTAGTTGAACGATAATATTGGACTACTGAATAAGATCCAGCGTCACTTCGTACCGTGAGCACAATAACAATGTTGCAATCGAACCAAGATGAAATGTCGATCTTTTTTTCAGGTAAAGAACGATGATTAACACAAGAAAAATGTTGGGAAATTAAAGAGCAAATGACCGCTTTATGGTATTAATTAATGGATGAAAATGCTGCCTATCGAATAGTGGCAGGTAATTACAATACGATAGGATTTCAATGTTGATATCATTGGTATCATGTTATCTTTTTTCTGACTGTGAAATACAAGAAAAAGTTGTCGTCCAACTACTCAATACCAAGTATAAAGTATTGACCAAGATAGAAATGAATGCTTGCCAATTGATTTCTTGGTTTAATGTAAAATTGGGCAATATTAGCTGTAAAATTGTAACCTATTTTTCCCTCTGTTGATTTTGCTCTGAACTCTCGTCTCAATGATTGCTGTCATTAATGAATTATTACACCACTGTAATAAGGCAACATACGACGACGCAGTCTTATCATGGATAGCATTATTTCGACCAAAGTATTGTTCCAAACTTGTTCGCTCTCGCTGATGTAATGTTGAATGACTGAAATAATAACTTTGAACGAGTTGATCAGTTGATGGCTTTGGGATTTGCAGCTAGGGAATAAATAATTTTTGACTGGAGGATAACGTCAGTGTCTCATCACCAGATTTCTCAGACTTCGACCACAGTGACAGTACACTGTACAACACTGTACTGTACACTGTACAGCACTGTACTGTACACTGTACGGTACAGTACTGTAATGGAAACAAAAGCTGCACAAGTTGATGCCAGGTCTAAGTTGATGCCATATTATCACGTCAATCGAAACCATACGGTAGACTGTGTAATACTGTACGTCACATTCTGATCAGTGTACAGTACATAAAGTACTGTACATTGTACTGTAATTTACAGTGTATAAACAAAAGCTGCACATTACTGCACAAGTTGATGCCATACTGTATTATCACGTCAATCGAAAGATTCGAAACCATACGATAGACTATCCACCCATCCGTCACTCTGATCAGCGTACAGTACATATACTACTGTATATTGTACTGTAAAACACAGTGTACAGTACTGTAATGGAAACAAAACAAAAGCTGCACAAGTTGATGCCATACTGTACGTATTATCACGTCAATCGAAACCATACGGTAGACTGTCCGATTGCATTGAATCTGTCCGATCACTGTCCGATTCCAGTAAAATCAATCTTTCCTTTATTTGTGATGAAGTTATGCAACATTATCACGTCCACGAAACCATACAGTACTGTACACTACTGTACAGTACTGCACTATGAACTTCCAGAAATATCCTACGGTACTTGTACTGTACACTGTACTGTACAGTACAGTACAGTACCCCGAGCTAAGTTGAAATACTGTACAGTACAGTGTACAGTACTGTACTGTGTGGAAGACAGTGGTAGTGGATTTTCTTTATTGCCATTTCTTGCGGGTATTTACCATGGACTACTGGAAGGTCTCCTTCTAGTAGTCCATGATATTGACAAATATGACGTACTTTTTAGTTGCATGTTTTCTTATGCCATAGTGTACAATTCACGAGTAATATGATTCACCATACTATTGTACAGGATAGCGTTTTAGTGCTAATGGATACAGTAAAATGGATACCTTCGCCATAACGATTTACATACTATATACTACAACAGTAATACTGTACAGGATAGCGTTTTAGTGCTAATGGATACAGCAAAATGGATACATTCGCAATAACGATCTACATACTATATACTACAATAAAATTCTGTGAGTAGTAGCTATAGCTAGCTATTATTATGATTACTAGCTAAAACGTCCTACCCTTCGCCGACCGAACTATTACTGTACACTACAATACGTATAATTGTATTTTGCTTGTCTAGTCTCGTAATTTACGGACCGCGACAAGCAGTCCTGTACTGTATTTTAGTACGATCCATAGTATCAACACTCGCTATTTTAAAAGATAGATAGGATGATGATTATTAATTATTATAATTATGAATGAATTCTTCTTAAAGTGGCAGGGCTATAAATACAGCACAGTAAACTACTTTCAACAGACAGGAAATCATTACAAGTCAATGTGTGACACAATATTTCAAAACGAAACCGATATCATAGCATGCGAGAATAGGTAGAATACAGATGCCGTTGTCGATTACAATATTCATACAGTACTATACGAGCGTGTATAATGGAGTTATTGTTCAAACATTTTTCTTGCTATATATAGACTTACTGGTACTAGATTTATTATGATTATTTCCAGATAGATCCAGATATAATTTCTCCCTGATATAACTGAAATTAAAATGATGTATACAAATACTGTACATCACAAAATGCTATAATGACAATTTGTAATTTGAAAATGCTTACAGTTAGCAAAGTTTCTCATGTTATTGTTTAGCCGTTGGTCAACGAGAAATGCTTAAAATCTCTGGATATTCGTGACTTCTGATGATCTGAAAGCTCAACTATCGATATAATATTATAAGTTTTAGCCTACTTGTACATGTAATATTGTTTTACTGCTCAAATTTGAGTAAGGAATACTTGATACCTAGTAGATTGGTTTACCAGCAAATGGCCTGATGCCAGACTAAACGGCAGTTTGCAAATTTTGAGATGACGCTAGGTCAGCATCCAGAATCATAGGAAAGAGATCAACTGAATATCGGAATATCGTGATTATAAGCGCAGCTAGTGCTCTTGAGTTCAATGTCCTCGCGTACCAATGATATGCGTGTTTACTAGCTACTTACATGCTTACAATTTCAGTCTGGCTATACATTAAATCATCATTTTAGGGAACGAACATACAAAAGCTAAGATGATCACTTTAACTGAAGGACTATCCTTGAGAAGAGAGATATGGAGAGTATGAGGAAAATAATATATTGATACATGTAGCTAAACTAACAACAGAGTTATTTTCATGCTGATCGATTCAAAAATTAGATCATTTTTTGATATTTAATATAGTTATTGGAATGCGTTACTTGGTTGCTTCTCTACAAACTAATAGATATCAAAGTCTAACGTAAACACACATACAACTCCAAGTGAATTGGCCCTTGTTCAAGTAGTCTTCTATGCTCTCTCTCTATAGAACCATGAATAGGAAATCTAGAGATTTAGTCAATACTCAACTGCTTCTATAAAGCTTTTTGCTGACGTTGTCATAGACTTATTCTTCGCTTTTATTTTCCATTGATATCATAAAAGAAAGAAATTACTGCGTAACGGGTAGAAAGCAACAGTAGTGTAATCAGTCTAGACAATACACCTGTTCTTTAACGCATTGTTTATAGACCGTTATTTCCATCCTATAAACGACTTTCTTTTTTGGAAATCATCCAGTCTTGTTGATGATGTTGTTAGCTTACTTTTCCATTTGTAATAGCACGGTCGATTAGTGACCGTTAATAAGTATTACTATCGATGATTACAATAACTACCCGTATCAAATATCACTTTCTGCAACACGGTATTAATCGATTTTGAAGTTATATCTATCCTGGAGAATTGTTGAACATCTAGAAGAAGATTTTTAATTATCGTAAGTCAGAATGTATAATAAATCTTATTTTCATGTTTGCTATAATTATCCCCTTAATCATTTTCTCGTTGATTAATGTACTGTACCCTAGTTCACACGGTGTGGAGTAGATAGATTAAGATAAATCAAGACGACAGTTTCCGCGATGCCGTTATACTTCGATAGGAAATACTGAAGCAGAAATGAAAATTTTTATTGAAGTGTAACAATTTCTTTTATAGCTTTGATGCGTGATCCAATTTACTGGTATAGCCAATTTTCTCTAGAGCACACTTTACTGATTTTGAAAAATACAGTTTACAAATTACTATCATCGCATCAATTTACTTTGATCCATGGCAATGATGATAGTTACTTATAATGTCCTCATGCTATAAATTAGTATTAAACATTTCCTGCACAAATAGAATTGAATGGAATAAGGAAATTTTTCTTTAATACTGCTTTTATTACCTTCAATATTTGAATGGTAAAAGATCTGTAATTTAGGGAGTTCTATATACGCATAGTAAAAGTTATTATTCATTTTTTTGCATTACACAGCAAAGATTCTCCAACCAGACAATAAAAAGTTCTACTTTCAAGATGTACACACGCAGTGCTAATACCTCAAGTCAACAAAATGACTTAAGAGATCGAAATCGTAGCCGAAAATTGGAATATTCATTACCTAGTAATATTTTAAGAAATGAAATCAAAAGTAATATCAACAAAAAAATGATACGATATAATAAACGTCCACTTCGTATCGAAAGTGATCCCATTGGACAAATAGACATACCCTTTACAACAACCGCGAGTTTTCCTGGTACAGTAAAACGTCGACGTATTCATGTTAACGTTGGTGGCATTGAGCACGAAGTATTAAGAAAAACAATTCGTAAATTTCCATCATCTCGATTATTCTATTTGATGAAAGCGAAATCTCATGATGAAATTGCCGAATTATGCGATGATTACGATTTGGTCAAAGGAGAGTTCTATTTTGATCGTAATCCAAATACATTTTCCTGTATACTCGATTATTATAGGACAGGAAAATTACATTTACCAGCTGAAAGATGTTCAGCAATATTAGAAGAGGAGTTAAATTATTGGAAAATAGATGAATGGGAATTAGAACCATGTTGTCGTGATCGCTATCAGCAAGAAAAAGAAGAAAGTATTATGATTACTGAAATGATGGATAATGAAAAAATGAAAAAAATGTCTTTAACGATAGGATTTGAAGTAAAAGAGGATGTTGAGGCGGAAAGTAATCATAGCCAGGATAAGATCAAAAATCGGTTTAAAAGATATCAAAACAAAATATGGACTCTGTTTGAAAAACCGAATTCCTCAACTATGGCAAGAGTAAGTGCAATGAAATTGCCACCAATATTTTTATTTTATTATCACTCGCGAAGTTCTAACTTATTGTCCTGTACTAAATCTTATTTCAAGCTTGACTTTTAAAATCTTCATTTTTGAATATTTACTTGAAAAAACTAATCTTTTATTCACTCATCAATACTATAAATGCAGTTATAAATGGCATGACTTGTGTAATTTGTTTAATAGAATACTTATTTTCAAAAAATGAATAGATGCCCTTGCTCTATTGTCAAAACTGAGAGGTGCTTTATTGATTTTTCTGCATTCTATAAAATTTCATCAATTTCTATAACGATCGAAACAAAATTAAATGAACATTAAGAAAATAATACCGATTAGTTGTGATAGATTTGTTTTATTTAGCCTGGCCATTACAATACTTTTAACAATCTGGCATGTAAATATTCCTAAAAAATTTAACTAGGATGTAAAATTTGATTATATAAAAAGGACTGAATGCTTGACTACAGAGATGTATACAAACATCTTTTATACCTGATTTAGCTTCAATTTTAATATACTAGTTTATCTTAAGCTCTACCATACTATGTGATCATAAAAAGTGCCAACCTTCAAGTATAATTTTAAGGTTTTCTTGCACTTTTTTCAATCTTATCATAAAATTGAAAAAAATCAAAATATATAATTTAAGTCGATAAATCAAGTGACTTCACCTAATTATTAATTTTCTCTTCTTTGATTTATTAACACAACTATTAGCAGACACTGAATCATGTTTTACTGCAGCTTTGATATACGTGTAAAAGGTTTAATGATAGTTGGCAAGTTTTTAGTAACCAGGACCCTCCAGTAATTATCAAGTCATATCAGACGCTACATAGTAGTTTGTGCTGTTAATAGCGCAAAAATTCAGTATGTAGTCTGCACGTACATCCATTAAATTTAATTGCTACAAGCCTTCGAATATGATTTATTAAATATACACATTTGGCTATCAACTAGTCCAAGAGGTATTTTCAGAAAACCATCAATTTGCCATATTTGATCTATTTTTCTGCACTTAACTAGCACTATAGAGACGTTCCAAAACTGATTAATTTTAAAAAGCTTTTCTGCACCCACAGTTGATAATGTCATTATTAATGATTAAGATTCCGTATGAAAATTAAAGTAAGCGGTTATAATTCAATTTGTATAAGCTTGCGTTGCTTATCTTACTCGCTATACATTATTATTCAGAAGATGTACTGATATCGAAGTCCAAATACTTCTAGTGTGATTTGTATTTTAGAAGTAAAACTAATTACTAATACTTGTAATATCTTGATACTGTACTGATACTAATAAGAAATTATTTAATCATGGATTAGTATCCAAAGCTTGATTATCCGATATAATTGAAAATAACGAGTACCGTAGCGATAAATTGAATTGAATTCGATATAGATTATTTATATCATAGATAGGCTATGCAAATATATATCTTGCTTCTACTAGAGACCTGAAGCATACATATTATGATTGTATGAATAATTCTTTATTTGGCTGCTTCATCCATGACGATCTTTATAATAATGCGTGATTAGTGAGACCTATTTACTAGAACACAGTAAGGTATAACGTGAAGCAGCCCTACTGTACTTTGTTGTATGGAGTACAGTACAAAATAGTATTTTATTGCCATTATTCTGATAAATTCGAACACTGTGACAATTGTGTTAGTAAGAAAGACGAGATAATTACTGCCACTTTTTCTACTTTACTATACATTTTTAGAATAATTACGCTCAGGCACTTTAAAATTGCGTATAAAATTTAAAACTACCATAACAGACACCTATTTCACGGTTATTCTTATAGAATCGCCAATAATTTGACTTTGCATTGCAGCTATTAAAATTGATATATAAATTTTTATCATTTGCAGAATTGTCGATATTATCTAATTGCATATGTGACATTAACTACTGCACAAATGTGCAATTGACAATAAATATCTTCTGTCCACAATTAGCTATTCAGACGATAGTCTTAAATTTCGTTGTCAACAATATCGCTAAGGTGTTTCAATATTAGATATCGGATGTGATAGTTATTTGACTGTTGCTTCTGATACGCATCAGTTGGAGTAATTTCCTTAGCTTAATGGACAGAGTTTGTTAACACGCAATGACAAAATGTAGTAAAACGTAAAAAGTTACAGCCTAAACTTTAAAGCAGTATTAGTGTATGCGGGTATTGTTATTTCAAGTAATTTTTTAACATTTACGCTACGATCTTCTGTGCTCCATTTTTTGCCTTTCTAGTAATAGATTATAGTTTCAATACTTTGATGTCAATAAAATTGACTAAGTAAACTTATCTTATAACTGCTCAGTGAATAATTTGTATATCACAAAGATATATTAATGTTATGATGAATTATTTTTTTATTATTTTCTTTAATCGCGTGTTACTATGATATAATTATGATTTTTAAAAACATTAATATTTTTTTTGCAAAAAGTGAATAGAATCAATTAATTATTGTTACCTTATCTAATCTTCCTGATCGAATTAGTTACAAAATCAGGATATAGTTATTTTTTTAGTCTATTCCAATATTGAATTAGCTTATGTCGACAATACTTAATTCTACGTGCTGTCCGACATGGTGGTGTAAATTTCGAATAAATTTATATGTTATTATATTAAATTGACTTGTATCACGGTATGCTGCAGTAATCTATCTGAAAACTAATTCTAAATCATTAGTAGAGAGTGGTGAACAGTTTTATGTATCTACAAATTCAAGTTTACGTGAGTACAAAGCTGCAAAAAGGATACGTAGATTTTTAAATTGCCATGACTCTATTAGCTTACATCAATGTGCAGTCTGTTTCTACACACTATCCATAAGTTTAATTCTATGCAAGTAAAATTTTCAAAATGAAATGTACTCAAACTTATTATTCTATGCTTTCCCTCTCATCTTTATGTGTGCTAGCAAACTATATGATGCTAGAGAACTATATTGAGATCGAGTTGAATTGTAATCATTCGTTAAAATAACTAACATCCAGATTGAATGAGTAATTCTCAATCGCTTATTTCTTTTCTGATTTATAGATTATGGCAATTGTTTCCGTTACTTTTATCATTCTTTCTACCGTGGTCATGTGCATCAGCACCATTAGCGACTTCATGAACAATTCAGCGATTGAAGTCATTGAAGTGATTTGCATCGTATGGTTTACATTCGAATATGTTGTTCGATTTTTATCCTCACCGAATAAATGGCAATTTTTAAAAGGACTGTTAAATATAATCGATTTAATAGCAATATTGCCATTTTATATTAACTTAATCGCTATTAATATAGAACGAAGGCAGACTGATGTTAATAGTACTGAGGACTTTAAGGGTATCGAGGGTATTGCTAAATCATTATTATTAATACGTATGCTACGAGTTTTACGAGTGTTAAAATTGGCACGTCATTCATCAGGTTTACAGATTCTAGGATTGACTTTGAAAAAAAGTTGGCGAGAATTATTTTTATTAAATTTATTTCTAACTATTGGCGTTACCATATTCTCTGGATTTGTTTATTATGCCGAGAGGGATGTTAATGGTACTCAATTTAAAAGTATTCCGGGAACTTTTTGGTGGGGATATATAACCATGACCACTGTTGGCTATGGCGACACGCATCCTACCACGATACCTGGACAAATTATCGGCATCCTATGTTGTATTACTGGTGTTTTAATAGTGGCATTGCCAATACCAATTATATTTAATAACTTCAATGAGATATATACACAGCGTAAAAAAGAAATGAAATTTTTCTCCACGCCATTCTGGTTTAAAAGGAAAGATCCGGAAAGGAAAGAGAGTGAACAGTTTTCTGACTCTTCTGATGAAGAAACATTTAATGGCGATGATAAATCCTTTTATACACTTAATAAGAATAATGGATATGATTCGTACGAAGATAAATCTGCTGGTGCTCAAATATATCAATTAGAAGAAGAAACTGGTCCGATATCGGAATTGGATGAGGGTAATGCAGAAATAACTGATCATGATAATGATGTCGATCAAATACGGTTTAAACTTATGGAACAACTTGAACATGATACTACTACAGATGGTCATGCTGAAATCAATAACAAAGATCAGAAAGTTCCAGAAACTATTGTATAGGTCTAACTTGCTTTATCTTTTAAAATACACGTAGCAGAACATGAATAACCATCTTACTGTCATAATTTTTTTGTGCTATAGATGTCATTTCCTTGAAGAATGTAATCTTAGACTTGATCGTTAACGTATACGATTCAGTAAATGATAGTCTGTTATGACTACATTACTAGTACATGCTTCAAAAATCAGCCATTATGATATTGTATGCATCGATTTTACCGAAATACTGAGCAGAAACAGGAACGAGAAAGAGCAGATGCTTCGCGTCATGCAACTAACAATAATCTATAGTTACAGATTTAAATGCTTGCTTAATTCTTTGATCACATCTGATTTATAGGATTTATGACCTGATTTTGGCAACTCTAGGATTTCGTAAATTAAATGTATTCATGTTTAATAATATTATTAATTTATTATAATTATAATACTAACTGAGTAATAGAAAGCACTAATAACAGTGCCTATAATATTGTATCGTTACTAAAAATAAGATTTACAACGTATTAGTCTAAAAAGTGAGTCTATTGATCAACTGTTTGCCTTTGAGAAATCGGTATTAGAATTATTTTCTACAATTCTACTTTTAACTTTTTGTATTTTTCTCTAGTTATAAGACTAGGTTTGAGATAGCAATTCGATATGTTTGCAATATAATAACGGTTTCACTTCGAGCTGATAAAATTGAATAAGTTTTACCGTTGAAAATTTTTCTACTGTACACGTAAGCTGAAAATTTTAATAGCAAAATGACTGTAAATGATACATAAGTAATAATTTATAACGGAAAGTGCTTATTTAATTCCCATTAAATATTGATTATATACTTCGATTTTAGTGTACTTGCCATTCTTGAGATATAATTCACAGTAATATAACGATATGGTATAGTAATATGTTACACTTCAATTAAGTAGGTACATCTACTGGCTTAGATACATAAGCGAGCGTGTTAGTAAATTATCTGTTTGGTTATTCTTTTTATGGTTGATAACAAGAATTTTATCGTTGTTATTAAAAAATTTCCATTTGAAGTCCTGATAAGAAATTTACCTATTGAGTGGGCATATTGTCTGAATATTCACTTTTATAACATGGTCTAATGTAATAGCTGCCGCTAGCTAGTGCTTAATAGACTAGATACTGCATGCAACTAACTGAAAGAATTTAATTTATAATCTTGATATATCAATCAGTATAGAGTGCCTAAAATTTATTGTAATTAGCTGGATTTAACGGTGATTATAGATAAGACAAATAACTGAAAAATTTACAGTATTTATCCAATCTGTAAGATTCTGATGATCCGATGTTTGTCAGCTATAACATAATGGCTTATCCCAATTAAGCGTTCATGCATTCAATTAATCTTTTCATTTGCTGGTACGGTACTAATATAACTAGTTATAAGGAATTAATAGAGAACTCTAGTGCTGGCTGGATCTTATAACATTGCGGTATATGTCATGTTTTTGTAGCAAATAACTGGCGTAGGGCATTGATTTTAAACGAAAATTGGCATTTCTTTTAATGTGCTGTAACAGCATAATCGATAATTAATTTTAACTTATATGTATAGGCATGTCATTGCAGTAAATGAATATACTATCTTTTATAAGTTTTATAACCCTTTTTTACAGGGCACGTAATAGCTCCAGCGATTTCATATTATTTGCCAGGTAGGATAGTTAATATAAGTAGTTAATCCAAAAATATTGGATAATTTAATATAGGTAATAAGTTTAATCTAGCATTTATACGAATACATGTTGCATACATGAAATTATAACTTACAGTGCATAGACTTTGCTTGTTGCCTAAGGAAGCAGTATTACACGAATGAAATCTTAGTAATAAGCATTATTTCATCATTTCGGTAATACTCTTCGCGAAAAAGAATAGCAACTATAATGAAAAATTGCTATGATTGACTGTCATCTGTTAGTTAAAGAAGTAACGCGTGTAACAATAAGGGTTATGCATTTGATAATGATACCTAACAAGGAAAAAATAGGATGTATATTGTCATGTACGTAATATAGTAAGTCAGGCAGTTTTATTCTATTGAATCTGTTCATTTATAAATTGCATAAAGCACAGACGCGCCATTAATACAAGCTGTTTGGAAATTTTCGAGATATGAACATCTAACTGAAAGTTAATGATGAGTATTTTCTGTAGACGATGACTAACAGGTGATGTTATCGATAAAGGTGTTACTACTAGATTAAGCAATAGGTGTTATAGAATGAAAGGTATCATTAACTGTACAAGATTTCTGAGATAAGTATACGTATTTGATGTCATTTCTTTCACTTAAAAATTAATTAACATCGTTGAAGTATAACTAAGAATTGAATACTTTATAAACGGAACCTTTTAGAACTATTCATAAAAATAATTGTATGAATATTGGTACTTCTATGTCAAGCAAGGACTATATCTAATTGATATTTCAGCTAAAGTTCCCTTGCAATATGACACAGAATTAGAATATCATGCTTTTCGCAGTACATTTCATAAAAGCTTCCTTTAGACTTTATCATCTAATAAGAAGATAAGAGAAGATGATTAGAATATACTAAAGGCTTCTTTGCATTAGTACTATGGACTAGAATAAGACAAAAAATAGTTATATATATGCTACCAACCATGATAATACCAATTTGTTTTCTTAGGATTCTTTGAACAAGTGCTCACATATACAACATTGTCGGGCGGTCTTACCTATAAAATTTTTGTATATTAAGAAAACAATAACATTATAATTTAATGGTAGTATGGACACTTTTACTTTACCGTGACGTAGTGCAATTAATATTCACTTCAATTATAGTCATTGAAAATACCAACCTTCTTTTTACAACTGCTAAGCATACTGACAATGCTTAAGCAAACGGCTTGAACAGACAATGCTGGGGACCAATCATCGGTTAAAATAGATAAACATATATGGCCATTGCTGTAAATATGAGGATGGACTGGTATATTTGGTCCAATAAATATAACCTGGAGGAAAGTGAATGTAATTATGGAGATCGCTGTAACATATTTTATTATCCCACATCATTAAGTGACAATAAGGATGTAGAAGAATTGATTCTATATTTAACTCTTCTAAGATAGGCATATTTAACTGTAAGTAATAGGACGGTAGCGTAGCATTTCAGTGTTATGTCAGTATGGATTACATTATATTTATATTTCTATGCAGAAATTGCAATCTACGGTATGCATAAACAATAAATGCATGACAAACGTAGTAGTTATAACTTATATAGTATTACCTGAGGAGATTCAAAGGGGTATTTTGGGGTAAATTTAAATTGCAGTATAAACGATTCACCATCGTATAACGTATCTAATTACGTATAAGTACAGAAAGCAGGCGTCACAATAATACTTGAAAGCAGCAGCGTCGATTAAAGTTTGATAATACAGTAGCTTGAATATGAATTACCTTTGGCTCCAACAACTTTCACCTTCCATCTACAATTAGCAAATAGTCATGAATTAAACAAATTCCCCCCAAAATTGACATAAAATAGAATTCAGCAAGATTATAATACGATACCTACAAGGATATGAGATTATAAGATATACTCATTTGGTCAGACGTAGCGCACGATTTACTCGTATTGCCATATTTTATGTTTATTTTATCTCTGTTGGTATCACTCTTTTCAAGAGTTTGTGTAGGCATATATTGTACTGGATGAAGCAGATGGATAGTGATAAAAATTTACGTAATCACTGAGGCTTGAAGCATTTACGCAATTATAGAGTACTAGGTGAAATGGAATGATGATTATAAGTGCTTTTCTTACTGTCTATTCAATCTGTCACTGTTATCTTGTTATTCGATATTTACTTTTAGCTGTCCACTAGCATCATTCTATGCAAAGGTTTTGTACTGATACGTTGGGAATGAAATAAGTGAAGATTGATCAATGTATGGTCCCATTTAGGCTTAACATCGATTAGTATTATCGAATAACACGTGGCCTTTAAATTGATAGTTATGATTTGGCATAACGTTATTGTAGAGAGTACAGAATAGTATGTAATTGAATGCATTGACTACGCATCATAATAATTGTCTGGTGTTTGCATACGTGTACTGCACTGCACTATAGCCTACAGGTACAGCAAACGTCTACTCTTAGAGATTGCTCTGAGGCTAAAATCTTCAGGAAATATTGCCTAATATCAAACTTCTGAAGCATATTTAGCAATTGACTACAACGAACCTTAGAAAAAATAACAGTGAAACTACGTATGCTACATCTTATCAATATCATGTCGTAATAGTGCTGTAGTAATTACCACCTGGTAACTACAGTAAATGTAAACTGGTGCAATATCGTCGGCATAGTCGTATTATTATTTTTATTATTATACTGTAGTTTTACTACCTGATAAAAGGGATGATACGTAAGATTAACTTTAGTTTTTATGTTCTATAATATGATACAGTATACAGAATTCCTAATTCTTGATCAAGATTTGTATCTTTTACCAATGTACTGTACTGTACTATTCAATTTGGACCAATTATGCAATTATAACACTGACGGAGTTGCAAGGCATTATTATCGTACTTTCTACTGTGTACAGTATATGGTAGATCTGTTGACCGAATATCTTCACGTTCAAAGACATGAGATCTGTTTTGTATAAACTTGTGCTTTGCAAGTACTGTATATAAAATATACTATTTAGTGTAAACAGTACAAGTATAAAACAAGACAGGCAAAGTAAAACAATTAATAATTTAACGATACGAGCAATAAAAGCTATTGACAGTTTATCAATGACGACAGGACGCATTCTATGAGGTAAGTTTGTGTCCTAACAGTATAAATATATCAATGCAATAAAGTACTAGAAGTAAGTACTAGGGAAAAGAGTAATCTAGAACATATTTGAAACAAAATTGACACACAGCAACCGATGGTGAAGTATATAATAATGTTGTCTTTCTCCACGATCGCTTTGATCCCTATCGACTGTAATTTACTCTTTATCAGAGTTACGATAGCGATGGTCAATAACAATTGCTTTATATATTATCGACCGTGTACTTACAGCGTTAATTTTGAATCAGCAGACTCGCTATCGAATGTAACCCCGGCAGGTGGCTCTGAGACTAATTTCATCAATTCTTTTTGTAATCTCTTTTCCATAGTATTGGACATCTTGACCCAATGAATAATTTTGCCTATCCGGTGTATTCAAAAAAAATCAAGCAAATCAATCTGCAATAGGATGGATAAATTGTATGTTACTCTTTGTGATATTGATCGATGTCTAAAGTTGCCTTTAACAGCAAGTGCTAGCAGCTAAATCTTCTTGAATGAATGTCAGTATATTAATACAAGGAATCTACAGTTAGGTTGAATAGATCAATTGGACAGTGAACTTATATTGGCTTGGATAGGGCTGTTCTTCTACTTTTTAGCGATGCCAATTTGCTCAGCCTCCTTTTAATTTAGATTGCCGTGTTGATGTCTTCACTATGACTTGACAATCATTGTGTACACTGTACTGTACACTGTAGACTGTGTACTGTACAAGTGTGATTATTTTCGATGGCACCCCGAAAACATATAATTGTATAAGCTAAATCAAGCCCAAACTAGATAAATTCTATATTTGGTTGTAGCCTAATAATTCTATGGGTATATATAAATACTATACAGGAATTTCAACGGAATACAACTTTAATTTTTTAACGAAGAGGAGACATCGAAAATAATCACATAGTACTGTACGGTGTAAAGTACTGTACAGCTGACAGTGCATATCACCTACACTGTAGCGTAACTACTGTAGTACTGTATTGTCCTTCTGTCTTTTCTGTAGAGTACTGTACAGTACAGTGTAACAGTACAGTACTGTACTGTACAACAGCGGGTGAGATTGTGTACTGTACAGTGTACAGTATACCATCTACAGTATACTGTAGCGTACAGCACTGTAGTACTGTCCTTCTGTCTTTTCTGTAGAGTACAGTACAACGGCGGGTGAGATTGTGTACACCGTACTGTACACTGTAGACTGTGTACAGTAGTGTACTGTACAGTACTGCAGTACAGTTCAGTACTGTACAGTGTACCGTACATCATCTATACAGTACTGTACTGTACGTAGCCTACAATATACGCTGCTTTCATTTTCTGCTACAGTACTGTACAGATTTTATATTAATAGGATTTAGTATAAAGAATAATTGATATATTTTAGTATACAGTAGAAAAAAAATGTCGATATAGCTGATACAGAATCGTAACCCATAGCCTAAATGGAAGTTACAGTAGTTGCTGTACAGTACTGTACAGCAACTGTACTGTATGGCGCTACTTTCAATTTCTGCTACAGTACTGTACTGTACAGTACTGTACCGTATGTACAGTACATTGTACAGTACATACCAGTATCACAAAGGGAATACAGTACTCAGTACGGTAATGTACGGTTTTGCCTTTTCGATACTGTAACATCATTTCTACAGTGTACAGTACTGTACTGTACAGTACACTGATTCTTTCCCTGTTAGTACAGCACTCAGTAGTCAGTAGTACTGTATTTAGGACTGACGTCTGTACTGAACTCAGTGTTGTCCTCTTCCATCCGTCCTTCTGTAGTGTAAGTACTGTATACAGTGTATACTGTATAGCGGCGGGTGAGATTTGAGCCTTGATCTCAGTTGTGGCCAACTTTCCAAAGCCTGTTCAAAATGGTGGTAAGTCTAGGCAAACCGATCTTGTAAGAGAATACGGAGTACAAAAAAACGCGTACAAATTTGATCGTCCGTAAAAATAAGCAATGGATGACAATTGTCTAAAATACTTGACTGATATAATGGAGTTAACGAGATGGCACAGTCCTCTATTATAAACAGTCCATACTATGGAACAATGTTGACAATCAGTTTTACTAGCTATAGGCGACATGGATATTGAGCTCTGCTAACCCATGACTAAGCAATGAATTCTTACACAAGTTCCTGTAACTAACTTAGTTAAATACTCGCGCTACACTCTACGCTAGCCAAGTTGGTGAGAGACTTATTCTTGGCTGCATGTTCTATAATTTATTATTCGGACAGCTAGGTAGAGTTGTAGTTAGTGTTGCAGATTTGCTCTTAACGTTCTAATTGGACGATTACAATATAACTTTAACGCCTATCATACGAGTATCTTCCTGACTGTCCTACTGTACTCGTATAGTGAGTAGAATACGTATGCATGCACCTACTGTATTTTTACGCAACAGCTATGGTAATTAGATGAGATGTAGTTTCATTGCAGTAAATTAATTTTGTGCTGTAGAGAGCATAACTCTGGACAAAGTTGCTTTTGCTTACGTTGTCAAAACTAGAAACAAGTTGATTGAAGGCAATCTATAGTACGTATTCTAGCATTGCTATTTCTTATTTCCCAGTATCGAAATTGCAATGAACCGGTATCACCAGTAAAGTCAATAAAATAGATAATTTTAGGATAAATTACACATACAGTACAGGTCTTGAAATTCTCCAATCTTGAACGAATTATCAATATTGGTATTCCGTAACCACTTTTGATTACTTGGCATATTGAGCTAAGATACTTATTTTATTGGTATGTTCTCGTGTAATGTTACTAGTGCAAATCATGAATCAACAATCGCATCATCATGGGTGATAATAATTTTGTCATACTCTTTATTTACTGGTAAATTAGAAAGACTACTGTTCATTAATACCACCAAGATAGATAGTAATCCATTTATCTCTAAAATTATGCATCAGCTATATAAATTAAACATGGTATAATACAAAGGTTACAGGTACTTCTAACCAAAGCAGGATCATGAATGTTTTTTACCTATAAATATCACCGAAGGAAACTGCATAATATTATGCTTATGGAGTACCATGTAGTACACTCGTATCTTCTGTTGTATTGTACTACTGTAATATATACCAATCCTAATAATTATAATGATACAATAACTAGTGCTGATATACAAATGTATACGGTATATATAAGTATGATATAAGATATATGGAAATAAACAATCTTGGATGCCTAGAGCTTTCCATCACTAAAGTCCACATTTAAAATTATAGAAAGTTGGCCTTCAAATACAAGCTGATTTGGAGAATATAACCAATTTGATAGCATCTGGTGAAGACTTTCGGTGGTATTTAAAAGTATACTATTAGTATTAATCACGTATTTGTTAGGCTTGCTAATTATAACCTAATAACAAAATTATATCGTAATTACAGTGGAGTATTTAAAGAGTCCAATTACTTGGAAATAGTTAAATTATCGTATAGATATTATTAAATAACCATTTATTCTAGTAACTATTGCAGTCAAGTTATCCACGCATTAGTCTAGATTGCGTTAATTACGACAACATTAAAGCTCGTCGTCTACTACGAAGTTAATAGCTTGTAGCCTATTGATTTCAGCATGGGCTCAATATTTTTTGACGTAAAATAAGTTTCACAACTATTGCTCGAGTTTCGTTGTAGTAGCAATATTATGCAATATTTTTAATTTAATAAAGTTAATATTGTGTACATTCTATACGTAAGTACTCTGTTCTAATAAATTTTATAATAGTAACCTAATCCTATAGCTTTATTCTGACTCTATAGCTGATATCTTACCGTTAATAATACTTTTCCTCAACGTAATACTTCACAGCTGAAATGCCTTAATTGTGGCGATGAAACATCATGGGTGTATGTATGTCAAGATGTAAGTGAAATAAGTAGTAGCTAGTACGATCTTTACATCATGTACTGTATAAAATAAATAGCCAATTAGCGTTTGCTCGTATAGTAGTAAAGATGCTTAGATATGTTTACGCTTTAAAAAATTAGCACTTATTTGATTAACGTATCCGGATTTTTCATTTATCCATTGAGCCTTTAAAGATCATAATCACTTGACAGTATATTGAATTAGATCATATTATTGATTGCATGTTGGAAAATTTTTTTGTTACCATTTCTGTGATGTACGGATAACATTTATTTACTATGTAAAAACGTCAAATTGCCAACAGATTACTAACATCAATAAATTTCATATTAAATCGAGTGTTTCGATAGATCTCTGCCTCCATTATCTTCAGTACACATGCAATCGTGCATGTCTATCTCGAAATGGAGCTAATTTTGTTGATGATGGAAGAAAATATCTAACTAGATCATACTAACCCTGATTTAACTCTTCAAAATATTGGGATAAATTAGGATAAGTCGCCGTTGAAAGGTGGTCGCGGTAGTGCCAATTTAGTCATTAAATGCAAGTTATGTTCGCGCGAAAATTCCATAGGTATGAAATAGGAGCATATGATATTCGATGTGCAATAAACACCAGCTGATAATGTGGTAAAGATAACTATAACTGAATTGAAATTATTGTTGTCAGAGATAAATTAAAATGGCAACACTGATTCTGTATGTGTAAATGTTTTACTTTTTCATTCTAGATATCATAGAAGGAAGTGTAGGACCTTATAACGTAAGAGGATTCATAAATTTTTAAACTTATTAATATAACACGTCATGACGACTGTGTTGGCTTTTTCCTGCATTCTTGCATCAATTACCTGATGTGAGCGGTATATTTTGAAACAAATGATTTATCTACTTAGATCGAAGACAGCGAAAGCAGAAAATACAAAACCATTGTAGCTTTCGATTGCCGAGGCATAGAGCCAACAAATTTTTCACCAAGGGTAGGCTAGATATATTTAACTTTATTACCGGTAACGTAACTGTGCTACTGTTTATTACCTTAGCAATGTATCTGTTATCGATAACTAAAAAGCTATCTCGCTATCTTAGTCATAGTTATAGTATAATTGATAACAATTGATAGTGATATGATATAAAAACCTAGTACAGTATCACAGAGTTGTAACTTACTGGCATTATGCTGTACCTAGCTGAATCATTCAATGTGAACCGGTAATAGTTTTAGTAAGAGCTATAACGGTTAAGTGTCGATTCGCAATAATATTCCATCATACGAACGGAATGGTTAGCTACGGAATAGTTAAATTTATAGTCATCTTATTACGTCACCCAATTTATTGACAGATTGGATTTCAAGCAGTATCTTCCGAATCGAACACGGCTTTCACGGACATCAATTTATCGGAAGAGGTACATATATACACTACTGCTAATTGGTTAGGTGGTTGTATCAATGGATTTAATTTTCTTAAGCTCAGAAAATTTATACGCGGGTGCTATAGATTACGTATACGTATTAGGTGCCTTCCTATTCTCAAATCTCTTTTCTGTATCTTTTCCATTCAAAATATGTAATTCTAGGATTGGGCAGATTATGATTCAAAAAAGAATATCTCTGTTGGTATCTACGAGCTTCAGCATCGTTTTATTAAGTTAAAGTGAGAATTAGTATTAGTGACTTACTTTAATTTAACGTCCTATGCAATATAACGCTATCGTGATGAGATTTATTGATTTGGTAAAGTTAGATCAGTCGGTATGAACTCATTGGAGTGAATTTTATAACGAGTCATGCTTAAATGACAAAATTATAGCGCCTGCTATAGCGATTAATGTGAAATAAAGCACCAAATTGAAAAATTTT
This sequence comes from Trichoplax adhaerens, assembly GCF_000150275.1. NCBI lineage: Eukaryota > Metazoa > Placozoa > Uniplacotomia > Trichoplacea > Trichoplacidae > Trichoplax > Trichoplax adhaerens. The sequence goes on along the minus strand of NW_002060949.1, from coordinate 1,120,356 downwards.
TTGTTGTACAGTATATTATTCTTTGTGTACAATTATATCTACTTTGTTTAGTAAGGTAATGACTAATCCATATACTTGTAAGCATATTCTGTGTCATAGGATTCTGTGCTGATGGCTATAATCTATAATTCTCGTTCAATTAGTAAACTTTTCGCTAATAGTCTACAATTTAGTAACACCATCATACTTTACGTTACTGGAATGTTGTATGTACAACGTGCAGATCTGTAAGTCGGTTTTTTATTTTAAAATACGAATACAGTATCATGTTGTTCGAGGGTATAACAGCTTCTAGTAGTCAATAGGATTTAAAATCATGCAAGGTGACAAGGATACGAGTCATAACGGGATATTTTTCGTTACAAAATTTCTTAAAACTAATATCGCACTGCGTTCCACAGTGTTGAACTTGATACGTAGCTTAGCATACCATATTTGTGAAGAATAATGATAGATTCGTCTATAAAGGTAATTAAACTGAAACACAAATCTTGTTTAAAAACCGCGGTCGCTTCAGTGTATATTTGTTACGGCCATTCCTAAGAATGATTTTGTCCTTAAGATTGATCACGGCCAATCTTAAGGGCAAAATCATTCTTAGGAATGGCCGTAACATATTCATTACTCAATTACATCAATTTAAGTAATATTAATACACGTACTCTACTGCATCTGGGTATTTACGGTTGTGCATAACTTGATAACATTCCCAAGTCTTCACTGTATTATATATAAGGAGTTGACTAAACATCATGAAAGAGCGATAAATACATTATTTTTAGTATCGGAAGGATTTTTATTCCGCGGACGAACACTTAATCGTACGCGTACACTACATTTAGAATTGGAACATCGATAGTGTCATAGATTTTGCATACAATGCAAACATAATTTGAATGGTAATCGCTCACATAAAGACTTAAAATAAAATCTCGAAATGGTCGCTACTCATTCTCTACATCTACAACGGCAAAACATTCAACTGAATCAATGCTCCATGGCTTCAGAAGACACAAAGAGGCAGAAACAAGGAACAGCAAATAATTTGTAAAATAGCGCATTTGCATCAATGCGAGCAATTCATAAGATTGCGATTGTTGACCTACTTCAAGTGTGGCATCATGACCATTACATGATTTGACACATTTGGTTAGCTAACTGTCATCAGTGCAGAGATACATGAATTATAAAGTGAATGCCGGAACATTACCGATCCGATAGCTATTCTAAAATTCGTTACAATTTAAGAAATAAAACATTGACCCAAAGCTGTAAAACATTCTAAAGTACAAGATACTACATTTGGTGCACGACTTGGCACCAGTAAAAAGTTACATCTATTAAAGCTCTCGGAAATCCCGAAATATTCTTGTACTCCTACAATTTTCAACCAATCCACACTTTTGATACAAGGGGGTAGCAAGGCTGCATAGTACTTATTCCAAGCTAATAAGTTGAACATCGAAGTTCAAAGTTGCATTTGGCGGAATAGTGAGCAAGCTAAGAAAACAAACCGTAGATATCGTCGAGAATAGAAAAAAAGAAGGCTAGTATATGATTCTAAACTCTTCATTTTCAAAGGAAGCATCTTTGTCTAAATCGTTACAAGCTAAAATCGGGCAAAGTGATTGAAGTAACCTCAACAAGCTCGAGTACCTGCGATTAATTTAAATTATCGTTCGTATTCGTTTATAAATTCTCATTATTACATTTAGTTTAAAATTCAAGTATTCCATAACAAAAGGTGTAGCTAGCAAGCTCTATTTCATAGTAATGAATTTCTGCATATAGTAACTAGTAGTACATTTTATCACTATCTAAAGGGTAATATATCTAATCATTGCTTAGGCTTGCATCATACTATACTGTATATATTAAGAAAATTGTAATGCGAGTATATATACACAAATGCATGGTAATTTCTACTACTACTATATACAGTATATTGGCTTTCATGTGGCCTTTTCCGCTCCAATGAGCGGGTATATGCTCGTGTTCTATAAATCATTTAAATTTTTTATCTGCACTCAATTTCAAAGTAATTGCATTATGACGTGTATAAGCAAAAATCGTAACGAATGGAAAATAGAGGCGGTATGATAATTATATTTGAAAGGATATGCACCGCGGACGCCTTGAGAACCATACGCATACTCAGGTGGACAAATAAGTTTTGCTCGTTGGCCAACACTCATCTGTATGATAAAAAAAAGTTTATTGGTTATTTTTATTAGAGTGTAACTACAGAACATCTGATGATTCATAGAAGATTAATTAATCTACCGAAGTCAAAAATCTGTAAAAGTGCATATTAAAGACAAAATGATTTTTACATATAAATACTGCACATCACACCTTATTAAAAATTAGAGATCCAACAGCGTTCAACATTATTGATCAATAATATTAATAAAATTACATTAACATTATCGAAGAATTTCATCATCTAATGCAGTTGCGTCATGGTCCAAAGTTTAAGAGGGCCAAGAAATAGAGTATACAATATTATCTACCTACTTCAACCCACTACGGCCAAGATAATAACTGGAGGATATTATTTTGATTGTAATATACAGTATCTTAATTCTAACTGGTTCATTCTTACATCTTTATTCAGGCTTATAGGATATAATAGTGCGTTAATTGATAAACGCTTGAAATGCAGATAACTTACCTTCGCTACTCCTTCATCCCATCCTAACAAGTTGTACATTTATTTTATGCCATATTACCAAACATCGGAGTACAAAAAGATCATGGTAATCATAACCAATAATCAAAAATTCAAAAAGGAAAGAAATTAAGAAACCACTCACTAAGATAATCCATTTAATAATAAAGTTTACTCTAAATCCAAAGAATTATTATCTTCAAGAGTATATGACAAATGTCCTACAAATCGAAAGGTGATATACGGCTATTCCTTAAATTCTAGCGTATGCTATTTAATCGAGCTAATTACGGAAAAGTATATAAACACAGAGCAAAACAGCAGAACTTACTGCACCAAACTATAGTTTTAACATTCATGCAGATATCAATCTACGTATTTTATTTATTTAAAATTTATACTGGTTAAGTTGATATAGGAATTAATTATCCAATAAAAGCACATTAAGAAGATTACAATAGCTGCTTAAGGACTCACTGATACAGAATGAGTAGTATTCCAAGCAGGATTTGTACTAAGATTTTATGTTCTATACTATAACTAAATAATTATAGGCAATTGTGTGATATACCTCGAATGACACTACCAGTGCCAACACGGAATTTGAAAGGCTTATTGCGATCTCTTGATGAATCAAATTTTTTCCCGTTGGTTAGGGTACCTAAGAAAACGGCGACAATAAGCTGCCTTAGAACAAGGTACAGTATGAATCTATTAATGAGGCAAAACTTCCACATAATAGGCCTACTCGAACACTGTCAGAATTGGAAAGTGATAGCTACTGTAGGATGTAATAAATAAAGTTAACAAAATGCATGCAAACTATTCTTCTCTAAACTGAAGCAACTAGTAAGTAAACGTGCAAGCAAAATGTAACGAATCTGCGATAGCAATTCCTTTCCTATAGAGGGTTTCTTTAGATAGGCATTAGCTAAATGTCGTACCATGCATTTAAGATACCGCTGTCATCTTAGAGCGATACAATGATTTCGTCCACTACAGACAAGTTAAAAATTGTGCCAGTAACCGATAATAATAATTATAATAGGTGTCGCCGATAACTGAAGAATACTAATTAATTATAATTAATTAGTTTAAAAGTACAGTAGTACGAACGCGTAGATTACCGATGTAATCGTATAGTACCTAATAAGTGAAATAATGTATTTATGCAAATTTAATTAAAAGTACGGCATTATGAAATAAATAATTATGGGTTCGTTTCCATGCGTGAAAATCAAATGCGGCATATCGATCATTTTGAACTGTTGTTGCGAATTCTCGAGTATTTTTATTCTAGCCACAATTATGTGTGGTACAGTAATACACTACTGTACTGTACTATCTGTAGGCTATGACCAGGCTGACGTCCTTCTGCGAACAGCAGTCTAGTACTGTCCATCTTTCTCATTTACAAGTATGGGCATATTCTACTTTATCCTGTAGTCTATTTACTAATATTTTAGAATTCTGTATGACTGTTGAATATAATTAATTCATTTACATATCGATAAGTGTTGAGATGGATCTAACTATTGATTTATGATATATTTTACTATGCAAGTGTCCAGCAGTAAGGAGCAATTAGGCTAAGCTAAAGAAGTACTGGTAAGTTATCGCAGTGCATTTTCGATATTGATCGGATCAAGAAGTGTAGGAGATCTTTCCTCCTAGTACTGTATAGTCGAGCTCTCACGTTGGAGAGTTTTATCATGTTTTACGGTCTCTTCTATCCATGATGACCAATTTTATTCTAATCTTTTAAGTGACTTACCAGTGTAATGAACAACGGCGGTTTGGCCTTTCTTAGGAAAAGTAACCCCTAAATAGATCAGTTGGATAGGATAAAAACGTTAAAATAACGGTTTTTGAGTATGAACACCAATCGCATGAAAAGGATCTAAATTGTTATCGAATACAGTGGCTTCTCATCCTGTTCACTAATAGTAATATAATGACTCTACTGATGATTGATTCTTTCCATTTCACGAGTAAACTAGCATAATCATGCTCTAATGCAAATCTTGGAAGAGAATTAAACTGCGCACTACTGTCTATCCAGATTCTCATCCATTTTCTAGAAAAGGGATGAATATCAAATTCACACGATGTTGATTATCAAAATATTTAGGGTGGCATAGTGTGACTAATTTATCATATATTTATTCAATACCGTCGCCGGGTTCGATAGTTTCAATACGAAATTCTCCGGACATTTTGATCAATTTCAATGAAGGAAATGTTTTAGCCACTCGAGTCCAGCCGTATGTGCAGTCTGCTTGCAGCTCTTTCTTTCTTTTCACCTTTTATAAGTGGAGTTTGAACTTCGCTGACTCGTGCGCCAATACGTGATACTGTACTCTGCGTTGCAAAATGAGCTGTCACCCTATTGACATTCTCTTATGTAGTAGCAGAAGATATCAGAGAGAAAGCGGGTGACAGGCCAATTTGCACACCATAGTAAGAATACATTATACTGTACACTGTACTGTACAGTACGCACTGTACTGTACTTAGTACAGTAAGTCGTACGGTAGTAATACTGTAACTGTCTGTATACTGTACAGTACTGTACACTATTGTTATGGAAAAAGAAAGTAACCCATGCTGGATAAGTCTAGATGGGTCGTATACTGTACAGTAGAACAAACAAATAAAACAGTCAGCAATACTGGCTCTCGCTTGATCGGATGGCTTAATTTAGCTTTATAATGTTATTTCAATTAGTACCACCGATATAGAAAAACAGACACGGAAGATCCTTTTACTAAGTAGTCATTTTTCCATATTGAGAAGCCTCATTTGGCGATGAAGGTCCACCCGCCCGAGGAAGTATAACAAGTTTGGGTCGGTTTTTTTCTTGCTTTGTCTGTCTGTCTGTCTCAAAATTGGGCTTTAGAACGTAAATATGGCTAGTCATGGAGAAACCCTAAATGCGATACAGATTTTGCTATTATGGTTCTTATTTTGATGTAATTTCGATACTTTTTTGCGGCTATGCTTAAAAAAGAAGAGATTCTCACGTACAGTATGTTAACTTGCTCCAGTAAAATAAATTTCCTCCTGCATCACGAGCGAGTTACGGACTTCCTCACTGCCATATACTGTATTGTAGCTGCTCATAAAAAGATCTTTCAAGTTGGAAGAAAAGACTTGTTACGTAATAGTAATTTGCCCCAGTAATATCAATAAATGAATATAAAGCAACAATTCACTCAAAGTCTGAAACTGTAACAGCTGTGTAGAATCTGTCAATCTCTGGAGACGATAGTATGCGTGCATAGTAGATGACAGTTCATTTTACGCATACAGTACGAGTTCGTACAGAACGTATATCAGTTAGACCTGGACCGGACCTCCAGCTGGATTCAATTGTTAGTCTAGCATTATTACTGTATGCTTAACAGCAATAGTAATCGGATAAATTGATAAGAATATATACTCATATATCTCGTAATTCAATAAAATAGCTCTTTCATAGTCACTTGGTATCAACACTTCTCATTATGATAGCATTACGCTATTGATTAAACTATTAGCTCGTAGCCAAACTGAAAGTCTAACCTAATTTATTATCCGTTAAGGTTACGGATATCGTCATTTGACTCATAACAAGACTCGATTCTCGGGGAAAGATAGATATTTTTCTTCAAAAAATAAAGTCAATTTTATTTCGACGATCTGTACCTTATAATGTAGCCACCTTCTACAAGTAGCGTGAATAATTTTGAGTCCTCTTACCTATCATAACTATTTTTAGCCTTCTGTTTATCCATCAGTCGAACTAGTAAACGTTAATAGCGTAATTACTACTTTAGTCATGCTTTAGCCATCAATGAATCATCCATCAAGAATAAATTATTATCACTGTCAAGATAGTTATTTCATCATTAAATGCATCTGTTGGAATTCAATCTTGATTGTGATGACACAAAAGCATTTACAGTTTAACGCTTCAAGTGAATACCCTAAGGTGTGTACTCGTACACTCTACACTGACGTTGTGGCACACTCCCTCTCCTTGAAAGACCAAATTTAAAAACTAATTAATATATTATTCATTAATGGGTGTTCGCTATTCTACTGTACATAATTCTACTATGCTAAATCACAACGATTTTTCGATTGACAAGAACGAGTTTTAGGTATCTAGTAATCCTTTCGAATCGTATTTTTAATTGGTAACGGATGTGCATTAAATGCCTATCACAGCCGCCAATAGTCATATGATTGGTATGGTTATTAATTTCTATAGATGAAAATATGATATCTAGTAATAGTACATTACATATTCGTATTTTATACATATTCACTCTACATATACATATATACGAGTATACACTATTCAGATGGTTGCATTGTAGCTTGTAGCAAGCATACTTTCGTCGTGGATTGGCTATAATCCATCATGCGATGATACTAGCTTACAGTAATTGGTTCATAACAGATATACTGTACGAAGTGTCAAACTTTCCAGCAACTACTCAATATGAATTAATACTTGAATAGAACAAATGGAGCACAAAAAAATTAAAGTTGCACTAGTTACAAAGAATGTGAACAAAAAATAACAGCATTCAGGATGAACCATATTAAGTTTTCTTCAAGATTGATTAGTCTGAAAGGCTTTATTTAAAATAACGTGAATCACGAACAATTTGTACAGAAGAGTAGACCGAGAACAATACTGTAAATTATCATTATCCATACCGGCATATCTCTACCTCAATATTACGAAGATTTCGAAGCATTGCTATCTAACAATAATTAGTATAATATAAAGACAAAAAATTTTCTGATTCATACCGATGTACCAATACCGAGAAATTCAATAAAATTCTCTTAACCGATTTCAGTAACAGCTATTAGATGCAGTATTTCAGCAATTATTATTATCAGTTGAGTTTTTAATATTTTAAAAATGGGACTAACCGAACTCATTGATGTTACAATTTATTACTTAATTTATATTAGTAATCAGCTACAAATCAATGATACTAAGATACCACAACTTTTCCACTGTCTTCCTTCCCTTTATATTTTTTCTTTCCATGAGAAAATGGCAAATATCTGTACCTAATCATATGCTACAATTGGACAAGTAAGATTTCTACATTAGTTATTTAATAAATAGAAATGCATCCGTTGTCCTATGTAGACTACTACTATACCACACTTTGCGTAAAATGGTACAAACCTCGATTTGTCTTCGCATTGTCATGAAAAACAATAAGAAAAAATAAATTACCAATATTGGCCAAAATACTGGTACATCAAATACTTGGAAGAAAGTGCAGAAAGTTGCAATTATAATAGCTCGAGTAGTAGAAGTCCTATAAAAATTTTAAAATAAGCTTCAGAAAGCGCCGAATAATTTGATTATTGCATGATAAAGATATTTCCAGGACAATATAATTGCATATTGACTAATATTTAATTACCAAAACTTAAATTCAGGGAGCCTTCTCATAAACGGCTTGAATTCTTCATCTCTTCTGGTAGGTAACGTCGGTCCATCTTCCTCTATTCGTAATAGTCAATCATGTTATCAAAATTCGTCATTTTACGTAAAGTGATGTGATCAAATTGCAATCGTGTAGTAGACATATTAGTTGATTATCTAAGGAAAAGTTTTATTCAAACCTTCTTCCATAGACATTGCAGGATCCATTTGGGGAGTTAGGAAACCAATAAATTGGTTCAATAAAAAGATGGCGAGAGCATAAGTTACTATGTAGAATCCCTAAATTTTTGGCATAAAAAATGAAGTTGATAATATGAATTTTCTTGCTAAATACCTTTACCATAAGTACAAAATCATTATCTTTACAACGAAAATTTGGCAAGAGAAATATATAGTATAGCAAGTGTATGAAGAAACCTGTAGTCTAGCTTTAACTAAGATTTTAATCCAATAATACCTGGATTATATATATCCTTAGACCATAGATAATTGATAATACCATTGTCGAAATCCATCTAGCAATAACATACGGGGTGGCACGATCGAGAAAGTTCTGATAATACTTTTAATATTTAATGGACAATAAATTAATAACTAAACAAATATAAAGGTTGATAGTAATAAAGTTAAGCTACGTTGATCGTACAAGTGATATGCTAGTGGATAAACGCGATATAACGGAAGGAGAAGGTCTTCCCAATTCATCACCATTTGAAGACATTTTGATAATTTATTTACCTAAAGAACGATAACGATGCTACAGTTTAAGTTAAAGAGCAATTTAGAACTTAGAGCACCGATTACAATTTTAATCTAGTGATATCCTGTAATAGTTCACTAAAAAACTCTCGTGTGTAATTGTAATTATAAAATACTAGTAGCTATATAAAATTAGAGAAGTAAAAATTTATCCAAAAGGCAATCCTTACTCGATTAGGCTCAAAGTTTATCGGAAATTTACAAGCAGATTCTGTTTTATCTTTGCTATTCAGCGTAGTAAAAATACATTCCTTATAGACCAATAAATCTGGTTACCTAAGTTAAGCAAGAAAAGTTTAATTCGATCGTCAGTATACAACAAACCCATTTCGAAATGACATTAATGTTCGCGTGGTCAGTAACATTATAGTGTTATTTTCTAAATTTTGCATTCGCTTTTACAATTTGTAAAACGAATGGGTATATTGTCTAGTTTGGGAGATTTTTATAGATGTAGAACATCCGTATTGTCGGTAATATATGCTATGCATTATCATCTACATTTCGAAATCTGCTATTATAATTTTTGAAAATGAAATGATATATTATCTAGTTTGGAGGTTTTACAGATGTAGATTTTGAAAAGATTCATACATTGACGGAATCAGAGTATCAATTTATGATTGAATTGATTTTTGGTAAATAAAATGTTAATTCCGTTAATCTTATGGGTAATAAATAATCAGTTTTCTTTTGTCCATATCCAGTCTTAGCATGACCGACAATGTAACTCGGATATTTAACATTACGCAATAGTATGAAAAGCTAGGATTTCAACGATAGTGAAACGAAATAGCTCCATTGTTTCGCTCAGACACATATTCAGTAACGGATATTAATTAATACGATGTAGAACGAATAGTTGTACGTAGTTAATTTAGAATTCATCTTGTGACTAGTGTAAAACAGTGTACGTTATCAGTAGCATACGAGTACAAAAAGACTAAATAGACTACATATCTGAAGCTTGCAGTCAGTGAATTCTCACATATAAATAAAATACTGGTCCCCATCCAGGCCGTAGGAAATTACTACATTGAGATGACGGTGATTGATTGTAAAAATATGTGAACGTACGCATCAAGGAAGTGTATGATATATGTATGCGTATGTCTCATACGACCTAGCACTGATCTCTAAATTTTAGTCAGGAGTAGAACACAATTATGACAATAAAATGGAAGTATATTCTACATTATTGGAGGAAAGGGCGGTTTCGACTCGTAATATTGATGTAGGAATTTGAATACAATGAAGCTATTATATTTTACATCAAATCTTCAACGTTCTAACTTCAAAGTGATATGAATCATAGATAACGTTTAATTACTAAGTTAAGGGGGAAAAAAAAGACTATTGGCTACTTTTGATAGCATGAACAAGAAATCCCTAAATATGAAGATCCATAATATCGAATTTAGGTCATTCGAGTCCGTCAATTCTATGCTTTGTATTTGATCGCGTAATTTAGAAGTCTATGGATTATATTATTTGTATATACAAAAGCAAGTCTCACGGATTGACTCAGCATACATTGGTAGTAATTAAACGACCTAGATGCAAATAGTAGCATACCCGTCCGTATATTCATGTAACCTATACAGTATACATTATTAAAATGTAGTCACTAACGTTCAACGGAAACGACTACCGACCGAATCATCTTCAAAATGCAGTAGTAACCATCCTTACATAATATATAAATTTAATACATTAACAGAAACGGTGGAATATTTAAAGCGTTCTATTGCATGCTATCTAATTTGTAAATGACTGTACAGTATTTGTTTCATTATACAAGTTGGTGTAGTTCAGAGTACGCGTATACTTGTTGAGACATTTGCGGTAATTACAACTGAAGGTTGCATTTACGTTTATGATAATTATTCCTGTATTTATCAACTTATAATTGAAAGGCTGTATAACTTATTCTTAGACTAGAAATGAAAGATCCTACGATGATGAGATGAATAGAACAATGCTATTACTATCCAAATGTTGTAGCAAGTCTCGCAAATTGTTAAGCCTTGATTCTGATCACAAGTAATTGTATGCTTGTATGCATCAACCATTATCGTATACACGCGTACACTGTTACAAAACTCATTTCAATGTTGAATTGAATCGACGATTGTGAAGATTAAAATTTGTTTCCGATTAACAGTACTGTAGATGGGTCAAATACAAGTGTGATTATACTAGAATGTATGAATCTTGTTTTCGAATATTGTCTAGTATTGTAGAAATATAGCAAAGAACTCTAAACTTATCCGTGGACATAAGTACAGTACATTCAAGACAATTATTTCTCTGTTCTGTACATACGTGTACGAATCACTTGACATATTTTCTGGTTGTGATGAAGGTTACTTCAATGACTTAGATGAAAGCATTTCTTATAATACATATTTTGTATAAGCGTAAACATACTGTATCTGGCAATATTGTGAGCGTTGTATAGCTTCGGGTATTATAGCTGTATCTTCAGAATTCACTACTAAGGGCAATATTATCGTGAATCAACAGAGTCTATCTATCATCGATCTGAACTACACATGGACAAAAGGCTTCCTCCTGTTAATAATCTATCAATGTACTGAAAATAGTTGTATACGCGTAAGAGCAAATTTATTAGCAGCAGGTAGCGGTGTAATCAAAGCCTTCTTGCTAAACGTTGTAGTACTGTCGACGTAGGCCGAAAGGTAGAGTATCTATCATTCGATCTTTTTACTGTGATGTTAACGTATCTTTTTAGATATACATACATGCATACCTGTATGTACTATAGATCATTTGAAGGAATGAGTTAACAAGTCATTGATGGAAATTTGTCATCATCATCGGAAAAGTTCGAGTCCTTTTTACGGTACATCGTTATACGTATCTTACTATGACATGCTGCACTATACTACTGTACACTAGTAGAAATAGTTCTATAAGCTAGTTAGCTACGAATGAAAGTCCAGTACAGTCTATCATTTATATTGCACTACAGGATCTCAATATATAGTTTCATGCCGAGTGTCTTATCATTATGAATTGATAATGGTAATTGATGAATTTAAGCCCTATGAACTCTGATGACGTACGTATTCAGAGAATGTCATCTGCGACTCTAGTTTCTATGCCCAACATGATAACAACTGGTTTCTAAAGCAGATTTTGATCCTGTAGTCAAGATAATCTTAGTGCCAAGTTTGCCCATATCGGTAATACAATACTTGGATTGGTATATTGCAAGGTAGCTCGAGTTCACAGTCATGTAATCTTTTTCAACGCATCTTATTTACCGTCAAGTAATAATCAATTTACCCTGCATTCAACAGTTAATGGCGTATACACAATTCATCATCATCAGGGTTATATTACTGGCTAACTTATGAGTGAATTGTTGTTGATAATTATCCTATTGCCGTACTTTAAATCAATACCTTAATAACGTTGATGGTGGCATTCGTCGATGTTGGTCAGTAATCAACATCGCTTTATACTGTAATTGGCGAATACTGTAGTATCACTAGCATTGGTGAGCTAATTTAAAAGGCAGTTTTTTGCCCTAATCTTCATAGAGGAGCCTGTTATTTCAATCCATCGGAAATCTTTTGTTACTGATAGGTACAAATAAAACACTTAGTGTGTGGATATTCTATTTGGCATTATCATGACCAACGGTCAAATAAGAAGGCAACAGATGTAATTCTATCGCTACTCCTCGTCGGCAATCAATTCATAACCAACATGTTATGCTCGCACAGTCAAGTATTTTGATGAATATCGAATACAAGTACGATCATTTGCAGCTATTATACTCTCCAGATTAGATGATGGTAATGGTGATATCAAAAGATTGTTTCTGATAATAAATTAACGATAAAACAAGCGAAAATGAAGCTATTCTATCTAAATACGCTTACCTAGTAGCCCTTGGTAGCCCTTTTCGTTGGGTTCTTCTTCAATGAGTAAATCTTGACTGTACAATGTGGCACGTTGTACCCGCTAACGTCATACTGTACTGTACGGCACGGTGTATTATGTGCACTAATTAATGGCTTGATATTTTTCATCGACGCCTGATGATTAAGACGACTTTGTATCAAGTTCCTACTATGCTTTAAACAGTGTTCTCAGCTTCACTACGGCAATGACTTCGCCTACCACAGCTTTACCAGCAGAGCAGTCCACTGAGTATAGTACACTACAGTACAGTACTGTCGAACCACAGTACATTGTACCGTGCTCTACAGTGTACAATACAGTACACTGTACACGCTGGTAGTGGTGTACTGGTACTGTACTGGACGGTGTACTGTATTATGCAATTTATGCGCACTAATTAATGGCTTGATATTTTTCATTGACGCCTGATGATCAAGACGACTTTGTATCAAGTTCCTACTATGCTTTAAACAGTGTTCTCAGCTACGGCAATGACTTCGCCTACCACAGCTTTACCAGCAGAGCAGTCCACTGAGTATACAGTAGTACAGTACAGTACAGTACTGTCGAATCATAGTGCATTGTACCGTACTGTACACGCTGGTAGTGGTGTACTGGTACTGTACTGTACTGGACAGTTACGGTCCATATCTACAGTATGTGACGTCAGCAGTCTGTGAGGACGCGTAGAGTCCATCCATGATGGCGAACCGTATAATGCATTCATTAATTAATAATTAGAATGAGAAAGGAGGCTTTCTTCTGGTCTTCTTCTAGTACTCGTTGATTTAGCAAAGCGACGCTACTGTCTGTACGGAGAGTTACGTACAGTATAGAACAGCAGACTTTGCTCTTGAAAAACTTCTCACAGATAAAAGTTAACTTTGTAACACTTAAGACACCAACAGTGATGACGTTGCGCCCATTGTCGCCAGCTGAACAAATTTGGACAGATTGCAATCCCTACGGGGTGGACAGTAACTGTACTAGAAATACCGTACTGGACTGTACAGTAAGCAGTAAGTTCTGTACAGTAGTATGAATCTTCGGCGTCTGATTTCTAAATCACCGGTACTAATTGTAATAACATCGACGATCTGATATCACTGTCTCTAAGTGAAACTTGGGAACAGATCATAAGATTGAGCGTAATATTACTTCATTAGAAAAAAATTAGTCAATGCAAAATCGACCATCTGCATACTAAAGTAGTGTCATAACGAAGTGTTTGACACAATATTTGGACGAGATAAGGCCGAAGGTGTCTGTCCGTCCAAGAGTGATTAGCACAGGTCTTCTTCTTGCTACAGTCCATTGTACTGAGTGACGACTGAGAGCAGTGAGCAGTGAGCACGTACTGTACTGTACAGTACACTGTTGTTACAGTCATTTGCTACAATGCTGCATGTACAGTACTAGTACAGTATCAGCAGTTCTGACGACGTACTGTACTGTATTGCGCTGACCCTTGTGAGCCACCGTACATTGTATTGTACTGCACTGCGGCGGGGAGAGTGGTAATCCCACAGTCACACAAACACGCTGACCGTCTATTCGACCATCTCCCGCTTTTGACCACAGTACCATACGGTCCCTGCTTACAGTACTGTGCTGTAGTTACACCTGTCGAAGGTTTGGTTCTGTATAAAAGGAAACAACGTCAATTTGGGGGGAAATGAAGTTGATTGAGCTCTAATTACTTATTAGGGTGCAATCGAACGGCAGACTAAATTTGATACTGTTCCTAGTATTCTCTACCTATTTTTTGACTCAAATGGAAGTTCTACCATTACAGTATATTGTACGCTAAGTTCTGCAAAGTTACCCAACATCGATGAGATAGCTACGGTATACAGTACTAGAGGACCTTGGTTCCTTTTTTCATACTGTACAGTATAACGGCAGAGTTGTACACTCCTGTACAGTACAACTCTGTACTACTGTATCAAACGTACAGTACAGGATCTCAACACTGTACTGCATTGCATTGTAACGGAGAAGTGAAAATGAGTGGCAAGCACTGTCGCTGCAATTTTCTCATCATTTTCTCTTCTTTAATCTTCAGTCTACTTTTATTCTGATCGATGGTAGTCATCTTGAAGGATGGAATCAGCACGAGTGGCATAATTCAAAGAGTAATCGCCAATCCCATGTACTGAGTATACTTCAATGAGTACATGTAGGTAACTTTTATCCAATCACTAGATGATAATAGACCAATGAATGATCGATGAATTGTGAAAGTTGGGGTCGAAGCAAAATTATTAAACAAATATTATCCGCGCTATTTTATGCCGTTGTTTCCTTGTTACTTACCTTGGTGAATAAAGCCTTGTTGACACAATATGAGTGAGTAAATAATTTAAATATCTTCCTTTCATGAAGAAATACAACGATACGCTAGCCATGTCAATCTATTCAACTCTATCATAACCGTGTTAGCCAATCCAGTACTTGAAGTATTTCATTCATTCTATTGGACCAACTTTGATCAATTTATTTCGTCCATGTCATCAATGACTTGCCAATATATTATACCTATCTATGACTGCATTAGGACTATTCTTTAGTAAAGGTACATTTCAATTTTTTTCTTTTTTAGCCGTCATGCATAAAATGTGACTACAACAATTATATACTCCCAGTTGTTTCGTCCTAGGAGTGGCAGTACCTCATTATTCGTTTCGTTTTCATCGTCATAATAACGAGGTCTCATATGGCCTCAGATTACCTTAAATGATCGAGACAACCATCCAAAAAGTAATTACAATTGACAGCGGGTGTATTCAGTTTACTTTCTGCCTAAAGTAGTAAGCTTTCTCTGTAGAAATTCAATTCATAACTGACTAGTAATGGCTATTTTGGGGGACATTCCCACCTTTGATGGTAAATAACTGTACAGTACAGTATGACTTGTAGCTTTGCTGATGATTTGAACCCAATCTTCAACGTCGCTCATTACTGGAATACGAATACCTTGTCTAGAGATAGCGTTGTGTGCCAATACACTAGAATAATATTGACTAACTTAATTATCCTTCACCACTAAAAAATCGCTACAAAAATGTTCCAGTAAATTGCTGAGATAACATAGTCAATTATACATAAGGTCAGGTCTACGTGGGATGCATTGATGTCATGATTGCATCAACGCAATATCTACTGTACGTAGTTACATTTGCTTATGCGATGTACATACTGTACAGTACATTACATTCATCATTTTACGTCGTCTTGAAATAATTTCGTAAAATTACGATAACAGCAATACCTGTGCATTGAAGAAGACAAGAAAGAACGCTAAAATGAGTTACAGTATGATCATGATTGCACTCAACAAAATGTCGAGTGATGGTTAATGCCTACTTCATTATTTAAGGCTCATATTGCGCTTATTACCAACAATTAATGAATTAGACTGTAATGATGATCAGCTTAATTTTATCATCTTACACCCTACATTATAAGTATAAGCGAGTTATTAATATCAAAGACTCAGTGTACGCAGAACTACTTCGTAACTCGAATGGATGAGTTATGAATGAAGAAGCTACAAACCATTTACGCGTATAGTATCGTCATATTTTTGGACACTGCAGATTCGTATTATTGTCCTACCTAATATATATATCTTGTGTGTTACAATCTGCTTTTCTTATGCACGATTATTTTTCATCTATGAATATGTCCACTACGTCCCATGCCCACATAGATTTCCATCGGTACTCTTTGTCAGTCTGGGACAGGTAAGGATTGCAATAATCTTAACGCGAGTTCTTTCTATTAAATGTAACTATCTCCTATGCTGCTTGATACAAGTGCTATCATGTTTTAATTTTCAACGCTAGTACAAATTTTACGTAGACTATCGTTTATTATCCTTAACTGGATTAAATAATACATAGTAAATTAAAAGCTTGTAAATCTTAGTGCGATTAGTAATCTGATGTTTACTTATGTAGTAATTTTTTGATTGTCTCTACAGATGATAACACTGATCTTGGTGATACTTTTCGCAAGACTATTTTCTATTATTAAAATTCCTCCTTGTTCGATGAAAACATTAAAATCGGTAAGTAACCGAATCCTTGTACCTGCTAATGTTATTGCAATACACTCGAAACTTTGGCCATGAATTATTATTTCGATGCAATAATCTAGTTATATCCAGGTTATTAGCTTTTGCTTGTTGGTAAAAACTCAGGTACATATTTTTGATGGACTGGATACTTGTACAAAAGCTTACGTAGTACATATTGCAAAATGTAATACTTATTTAACCTACAGTACTGCTGAAATAGCCTCTGCTACTTATTCGATGGTTTTGTAGCTCGTTTGCGAAGAATTATACATACGTCTATTAACTATAAAGAAGAGTGAGAATAGTATAGCACTGATGTTATAAACTTATGCTTTATATTGTACATTCCCTTCGTTTTAATTTTTGTCATAGGATGGTACGTCTATGATATCATTTGCTTCATGTTAGATTAACATGTGCAAAAACCTTCCTTTATCACTTGATAGAGAGTATTACAATTTACTAATACATAATTAGATAAAATTTTATATGGAATGCAGCTTATTGATGCTATATCTTCTAAAAAGTAATTTAAATTTATAAATTGCATGTTAAAACTTTGTTAGATGTTCTTTAGATTTAACTATACTTCATTTTCTTTACGACAAAGATCTGGCCACTACCGCTCTTTTATTTTACCAATCTATCCTTGGGCTTACTAGGAACTGGATCGCTAAAGTATGTTAAGTTGCAAGCCAGTAATCCAATCAATATACTAACTACTTAAATCGCACCTCTGTTTCCCAGCTTGCCTATGTTTACTGTATTACGAAGATATACTATATTATTCACGATGATTCTGGAAAGTATAATACTAACTAAGCGAGTACATGTCATGGTCCAAATTTCTGTTTCTGTTATGATATTAGGAGCAGTAATTGCTGCAATGTAAGTCTATATCATTGGACATCAACTAAATATTAATAATTTTTGTTCATAAATTATCTCATTCATATTAACCCTTACCATGGATAACTTGTATAATGCAGAAACGACTTCACCTTTAATTTTATTGGCTACTTTGCCGTACTAATTAATAACCTATCAAGTGCTTTAAATGGTTAGTAACCTACTTAACTTACTACCGTATATACTCATAATGTCGTATCTTAGTGTGTGACATTATAATATTCATCAGCTATTCAGATTTATAAGTAAATTGTTTTGCAGTCATGCTTTAAATAACTCTAAAATGTTCGACACTAAAAACCAAGTACAATACCTTTCAAGATAATAACAATCAACACGAACAACATATTTATTAGAAATGTTGTAATTTAAGTCTTTACAGTCTTTAATATTGACGAAAATATCTGACAAATTTCTAATTTATCAGTAATATAAAATTTAAGAAGATAGGAAGCTTAATTGAGCATAAAATCACTTAGTAGCCTATCTTGTATACACAAAAGTATAACGAACACAGTTCAAAATATGTTAAACGTTAATACGCTCGTTAAATCGCCCTAAAGTTAGTATTGTTATATGAATTAATTGCGAATTCATTTTTTATTCGCGTTGACGCTAATCAAATATACAACATTACAGGGGTTTACACGAAGAAAAAAATCGAGACTAAGGTTATTCGTTTTTTTATTGTTATTACATGATTTATAAACCATTAGAATCTTATATGCTTATAAAATTATTTTCACGTAACAATCTAGGAACTCGGCATTTTTGGCCTCATGTTTTATAACGCATTAGTAATGACTATACCGGCAATCCTTCTAACATCTTACCAAGGGGATTTCAACAATGTAATTCGTAACAGTAAAAGTTTATATCTCTAGCAACTGTCTTACACAATTTGTGTACTTATGTTCTTTACAGGCTCTAAACTATAGCGGGTGGAGTGATTACTATTCTACTATGTGCTTTATGGCATCATGTGTTTTAGGGTTAGTCTACTTGCATAACTAACACAGATAAAATCGATATTCTTAACACTTTATATGCTGGTGATTATGCTTTCTTCAAATTAATTTTCTGCAATTCGTAAAATAGAATCGTCCTTGTATATTCGACAATGTTATGTACAAAATATAACACTGCCCTAGCAACTTCAATTATAGGGTGTTTAAAGGTAAGGAGAAGGTCTTCGATTTTAAATTGCATACCATTATTAAATTATGCATTCTTGTAAACTGATTTCTGGCTGTATTTGTGGGCGGGATGATATATTAGAATACTTTTGTAACATATTATGGCATGTCATACGGGGGTGAATATCACTTCACTTTAGCCAATTTTTGGGGAATTAATATAAGGTACTGTACAATAAATGAAATTTAATATATTCAAAGCGATAATCCTTAATGATCTTATCTATATGATGACCACAACTTGGATATACAAAAGCTGTTTTCAATTGATTAGTATATATTTTTTCTTATTACTTAAGTGTTTTTGGAAGCCTGATGTATGTTTATGCTAAATACCTGGATAGAAAAGAAATATTGGAAAAGTCGTCAGCGAAAACGTCGATAATATAGATACGTGGATTAAGTTTAGATTAAATATGTATGGGATATTAGAAATGTTATTATACTTACTTTGTGATCCTAAATATTAGGCTATTGTGCAGATATCAGATCTTATTGCGTAAGATCCACGGATTAATTAATTTTATTACATTGTGTGAACTCATATTAATTTACATTGTGCAATCAATCCCGGATGTTATACTAAAGTCAGTGATTGATTCTGTCTTTATATCGTTAATACTTTTTTCGCATGTATTTGCATTGCACTTGTTATCATAGCGGATTATAAAACATTTAATAATGCGGGGAAATGTCAACCAAACTACAGACAACAGCGATCAAATACCAGCCGCTGCCTGATTACATGCCGGCAGGAAATCCCTATCTTGCATAATAACATCAACATTTCATCATTTTGTCAGTTATGGCCTTTGCAGACGTATGTTCTAGGTGTCAAAACTCGTATGATATGGTGATCGTAATCATGTGTCACAATGAGTCTAATACATCAATCATGTAATAAATTAGTTTCATGCAATCACGATTTTATATGATCTGCGTTAATATACAAATAGAAAGAAAAATGGAAAAAATTAACCAAAGATCTAATATCTGTTTTGAAATACAATATTTTAGCGAATATACTGTACCGTTTCAAGTTCTTAAGGATTAGCAATAATTTTAGAGTACTTCTTTAGAACAATTTTGTAGGATACTGAGAACGAGATATCTAACAATGCCTTCTGAATGACATAAAATACATAAAATTTATTTAATTGGTTTATTGATAGATAATCGGACAAAAATTGCCCTGATTGTTTCCTGTTTTTATAACCTTTATTATACAAGCTGGCAACTAGTTCGTTCGACTTACCGTGATAAGAATAACAATAGAAGTGTTTATGAATTTTCATATACTCGTATAAAATATCGAGAGCGGAAAGATAACGAACGTTTATTAGCTGTTCTATTTAACAGTAATAATGAGAATGCATTTTTATAGTTCATTTCTGAAACTCTCTCAAATAGCTTATTGTCCACATGTATTTGTGATCGAGCTGAAATTACTTATATAGCACTTCAAGAATGTCACTCGACGTCAAGTAAAGACCTTTAGTTATTAGACCTTTAAGAGCTTTAATACGTACACACTTTAAAATGAACTGTATGATAAATTGGCAGCTTGATCTTACTAATATACGCTCACTTTTTGTACATCTTGAAATCTTTAAGTCAAACGTCTAATGGCATATAACTAAAACTAAATTTATCAATGGAAAGTGTTCCAACTGCTGTTTTAAAGGCAAAGATGATCAATTAGTTATCACTTCGATTCGAATAGTAATGTTTAATTATTTACAAATAAGAGGTGCGAAATATACATGTAGTTAAATGCGTTTAGATTTGCCTATATCCCTATATATTTAGAGAGCTTAAGCGTTAATTGCGCTGTTTAATTTGGACTGATAATTATAATTGGTATCTATTGTTTATAATAGTCAATATGGTCTCGAATTTCTTGGACGTAAATAGCTTGGTTACATAATTATTATAATTGATATAATCACAATTATGATTATATTTTGCTGTTATGGAATAATAAATATTTTAAAGTTTATACTTTCATAAATACAGTATATTGCATAATAGGGCAGTTAAACGGATTATTAAATTAAAATATGTGTATCCTATTACCAGATATATAGCTAGAAATTCTTATAACTTTTGTATTCTGTATGAACGATTGAATGAACTACTGTCAAAATTAATTGATTATTTTTCCTGAATTTTCATCAGGAAATGGAATTTCACAATAAAAATGAATACAGTTAGAGCTGGGTCAAAATATAACCTCTTCATTCTGTCGCCTTATCATATTCATAAGGCTGGCCTCTTACGTATGAAGGAGCTTTGACCGGAAGCCGATTTCTATTGAACTTATATATTTTTAAAAGGCAATAAGACAGTACGTCTGTGAATTTATAAGCGAAACTAAAGTAGGCAGTAAAAAGTAATGTTTTCTTTTCCACCGCTATTTGTAGGCTATTCTTAAATATATTTATACTCCATGTAAACTGCAATAGTCATTGCAGGGTATTGAATGAACCTACCTTATTTATAAATCATAATTGAGATCATTCGAAATTTAACCGTAATAACGCTGCATCCATTACAGTAATACGATGAAATCAGTTTTTTTGTTCTGCTTGTCCAATTCTTTATAGGATCTATTATTGCGATCTTACTTCTGCTCATAATAACTTGTCTACCATTCAAGAATTTAAACTATTGTTGGCTTTCTACTTACGATTTTGTCGGTACATGACTAAATAATTAACCTTCTCTAGGATAGAATGAATGAAAGCACCACATACTATTCGTACATTGTTTCAAGAATGTATTGAAAAGGTTGACGATTCATTTTGAAATTCAAGAATCATGTCCTGTAAATAACATAAACATAAATTACATATGCTGGTAGAGCTCTATTACAACAATAACATTCAGGTCCGATTACGCTATTTATTACGCTACGGCGCATTCGGTAATACTGTATTGTAGGCTAAAATATAATACAACGGTAAAGAGGAATTTTACTAATTGTCCTTGAAGTCGCTATTATCCCACGTTGATCACAGCATTGTATTATTACGTGCCTTACTAGCATTTGTTTATAATGCGCATAAGAGTTGCAAAGCTTTCACGGCATTTTCGCAAAGTGCAGCCAAGTCTAATTAGCTATGGATTATTGTTACCGTATTGCCCGATACAGCAAATACAGTAACAAGGTATCATACTCGCTGAAATAGTTTCCCTCATGCAAAACAAATATATGATGTCATTGTTTACAAGTATGCATGAATAGATACGCTTTTGCCGGCCGTTAATGCAGTTTTCGAGTTCCATATTAGCTTCATCTCTGATCATGTATGCTCTTCATTAGCCAATTAATCCAGGATGATGGCGTTTAATGGCCTCATGAAGGAGTTAACGAAAGTTATAATTACAGTTCGAAAGGATTAACGGCAATAATTGACTGCACTTGCCAATTTTCTCAACAGTCAATGTACGGTGTAATTAGATATGGAAAGTAGCTATTTCGCCTTTATGATTACGTGGCAGTAACGACTCAATTAAGATTACATCTAGATGGTACGATACGGATCTCACGGCCAGAGTCGACAGAATTAAAATAAAGGTAATTTCCATGATGAAGTCATGAAAATAATGTTGTCATAGTATTCTGTGATATTAAGACTCAAAAACAATTGCGGCTAGAATAGCATAGACAATGTCTCAGCAATCAACGATAACTTCGACGGAATCTAATTGATTATTGGCCAGCTTTCACGTGTCCTGTCATAGAATTTGGTTTAACAATCAAAGTATAGTGGAGCTACATGCGCATTTCTAGGATATAATTAATGCGTAGCAATGTATTACCAAAGAATGTTGCTTTTTATATTCTTTACTCTCTTTTCAGATTACCAAGTCCGAGGCTATAAAAGACGTAGCTTATGCATACATTTACTCATTATTGCTACGAAGATCTACCAGCATCAATTTCATTATCAGGTCAGTTGCTTATAGTTATAAGTTTACTTCTTACCTTCAAAATTTTATTTATTTCTAACGTATCGCTATAAGATACGATCACTCAATTTCTCAATGTTAATTGACTAGCTAGATAACCCTATGATTTTATTTTTTGTTGTTTACATTTTAGCAAACTAAGATTGCAATAGAATCATTTTCCCTTACTTGTATCTTCATTTTCAAGCCTACACCTCTAAGTAAGATAATTACAAATAATAAGCTATAATGCCATCTAGCTATAGCCTCGTTAATTAGTAGATCTTTTTCAAATATTACTCGTGCATTGATATGGATCTACCTCCAAACATAGCTACTGCAAGTAGATTTTATTGTGGTTGTTACTATTCATACTTGCTTCCAAAAGTCCTAATTTTCTGCAGTCTGCTTAGTTTTTTTTAAAATACCGGTACCCTTTTTTGCAATTTTCCTAACATTGCAAACAGATATACTGTACAGTGTCCAATGTAGTATCGATAGTACTAAATTTAACCAACTATTGATCCATAATCGTAAGAGATTCAGCGGTAACCCTCTTGCAACTTTAATGCTTTTCAACGTTAAATTAAAATATAAAAGCCTTCACCTATAACTTGATCAATACATAATGAAATTTCAAAATATGTAGGTTAAATAGATAAGTATGATAAAAATGAATCCATTTTTAAGTCTTATTGATAAGGAGTACCCGAAAAAATGCAGAGTAGCGGTGATATGGTTTGTTTACAATTATTAAACCACGTTAGTCTGGCTCTTTTTAAAATTTTTATAGAAACATAGACTACAGACCATAATAATGTACAATACGAGCGCATAGATAAAAAAGTGCATACAAGACAAGATTTTGTAATAACCTTTATTCTATAGTACAATCGACATATAGTAATTATTCCCTTTTTCGTTCTATTTATAATTATTTGACAATAATACATTAAAGAGAAAATTTACTTTATCTATTTTTCTAGAACTTCAACTGTTGACATAAAAGAATTACCGCTACCGTGATAATGCTACAGGAAAAAGCATTGATCATAATGATTAGCATTGCTATAGGCTTCTCTATGCAATTGCCGCTATCAAACGTATTAAGTACCGGTATGTTATTGAAAGAAGAACAATGCATTAGTATACGTCACAATATATTTAAACTGTAACAATTATTTTAAATTACATGAGATGCTCCATATCGTAAGTGGGCTCAAATTGTAAACATGCATTCTTGTACTCGATTAATTATTATTGTTATTAATTAATAGATGACTAGATGTCATTTGATTATCTGTTAGATGGCCTAGACATGGTACTATTTGTTTATCCTAATCTTTGTACTGTAGTTAGCCTACTGAGAAAATGTTTAATTATGATTGAAGCTAGAAATTGTTTTTTAATTACTTTATCCATTAAATGTAACATATTTCGGTAGATAACGGCTATTAACGATATGATATAAATGAAATACGGAGGACAAAAAGTAGCATAATGATTAAATAGTTGAGTTAGTAAGCAAGTCTCTTGTTGAGTACCTGCAATTCGTTTAGATAAGTATAGTACTGTCGGATATGGAATACCCCTAGAGTTATTACTAGCATATACTGTAGCCTGATGTGAAATATTGTATCTGCTATTAAATCAATTAATCGAGAAAATTCAGGAATTAGCTGTAAATAGTTAAAATTTAAATATGACCTAAATTATAGATAGCAGATGCATAGAATAATTCTGTACTTGATTGCATGGCCATTTAGAAAAAATGAAAAGCTTACGAAATAAATCTGAAATTTACTAATCGATTAGGAAATCTGTATAAGGAACGATGCTATCATTTCGTCGTTACCAACCTACTGGAGAACTCTGCACATTCAATGAAAGTCATAGAAACCTACCCTGTTTTTATGAACTATCGCGTTTACAAAAGCTCAGTGGATTACAAACATTTTATGATGACTTTCATGGTAAAACTACTTAGATACTATAATTTTTTATAGCTATACTACATAGTGTAATTTGCTTAATACGTAAAAGCTAACGATTACACTAATTTTAATCGACGATTTACGTCGTCTACGAATTGCACATGAGAATTACCATCGTACGTACAGTACTAAAGGAAGTTCTAAATGGGCGACAGTTAGTATAGTACCGTAATGAATTAAATAAATAGGATCCAGTCAACTGTCAGTAGTCAGTAGTTTAACTAGTAACTATAATTTATTTCGAATGCTTAGATATCATCAGGTCAGCTACGCATATTAAAATTGAGATTATAGTCAGCTTAAAATTGCATTAATAAAACTATTTAAGTATTATTGCTATTAATATCATCATCTAGTATTTATTCATTCTTGAACCACAACTTCATAAAAGCTTATTGAAAATTGTGAGACAACCTGTTAAATTAAGCTATATAAATTCTGTAGTACGCTATCACTCTAATATGCACCGAACACAATAACTTAAAAGAAAAATATTAAAATTTCCCGACTTATCAATTATGAATGCAACAGATCATATGATCCTGAGAATTGTTCTTTGTCGGTCACGTAAATTGCTTCCGTATTAATCATGCTAAACATTTAGTAGTTATGATAACTAGGCATACGTATATAAATTCATGCACTGTTTTGGTACCTTATTTTAACGGTTTGCCGTAAAATTTATACAATTTTTGCAATATGATAATTACAGAAAATTTAGATGTAAAAGATGTTTTTGATAATTGTCCTAAATCATAATCTTGATGAAGTTGAGCTCTAGATTTTGTATCATGTACGGGTATGAGTGTATTAATCAAAAGCTCATACCATAACTACTTAGCAAGCCGAAACTCACAATGAATTTCGTTTCAATCATATATCGTAAGATAAACTAATTTTACCTGTAACTATTTTTTCATAGCCTTGTCTGTATCACTACATAAAAGTAACTTTATGATATGTAGCTTCTTTGATTATATTTAGTTATTCATTCAGAAGCTAATACGCGTATTGACACAGAAACTTCACCTATGGATTCAGTATGCGATTTCTTAAAGTATAGCGATGTAGATTATAACTAAATAAGCCTAAAATAGTCATATAACTAAATAAGCCTAAGATAGTTATGTAACTAAATAAGTCTAAGATAATTATGCATTATGCAAAAAATATAAAATACTACTTTATGCACATATAGAAATTATTTCATGAAGTATATTACTGATATATTAGCTGTTACAAAAACAAAATTAAGGATATCATTGTTAAGTTACGTGTTTTCCATATTCATAATCTAGAGAGGTAAATCCCAGATTAACATAAACGTGGGTCAATCAAGAAATAAACCTATCAAGGTCTAATTGCGTTAAGTTAATAGATAGTCTCTTCTTGGTATACTAATTAAATCATATAAATTTCTATCGAAAATTTGGCTTTCTTGGATTAATGATCTATTTTTATAATAAATTAGCTTGCTTCCATGGAATCTGATGAGGATTATAAATCCTTCAGATTTCAATTCAAATATAAAGAGAGTAAGAAAATGCAGGATAAAGAAGTTTATTTTTCAAAGTCTGAAGACGGGTGGTCACAATTAATAAAATTGAACGAGTTTAAGATTTACTATGAACTCCCTCAGCTTCAGTTTAATTGTTCGGAGGCTGTTAAACCAGAGTGCAGGTTGCAAGTAAGTGATATCAAAATAATTATAGCAGTACGAGCATCATCAAATTTGAAACTAAGCAAACCTAGCTTTTAGTGCAATAATACAAGCCTAATAATTCAAAAAATATGATATTGTCAGGTTTATTTAATATTTCATTAAACAAAATCTAGAGCATAAAATCCTATCTATTTTGGACAATAGAGTCTTCCCTTTGGCAAATGCCTAGTTGAAGACAAGTGCCTTGGAGAGAAGGACAGTAATAGCTTGTTTGGGGAATACTTTCCAGGAAACTGCTACCAACAGCCTGCAAGTTGTAATGGAATGACTAGCAATGAGGTAGGAATACTTATAGTTGCTGTACATTTACGAACTATCATAGGTCAACAAAAGTTATTTCGTGGCTGCGTATATTGATGTTGAAGCGATTCCTACTTTTTAAATATTGAGCACTGTATTTTATTACCGTAACCTAAATCCTCCTTCGGTAAAATTACCTTAAATTGTACATTTCCATATTGTAATTCAATTTCTTTTTTGAATAATGCGACCAAGAATAGCACTCCTATTATGTATGGAGTTGTCAATGTTAAGCTTTCAAATAATTTCGTACTAGATTACTCAAACCTTTGCAACAACGATTGCTGCTCGTAAAATTCCCTATCAAAGTCGTGGACGAGTGCTAACTATAAGTATAGCAACTCAAAATAGTGAAGTGCATTCCAATAGTAGCGGAGTGCAACAGGATATTAATTTAAGGTATTTATTGAAGTGTGGCCACATTGTATAAGGGTTTAGATACAACATTAACAATGCGTATAAAATTATTATTTGAAATGATGCTTTTAGTGTTAAAGTAAATCTGAAGTATCAGGATTAGGAAAATTCTATTGATATTTGTACTATAAGAAAGGTTATTAGACAAGATAACTACATCCTAATACTGACATAGCATGATCGTCTCCATTTTAGCCGGACTATAAAATATAAAGAACAAACACCGGGCTCTTGTAATTTTGGCCCAGAATCAGGTATACTCACGCTCCTACTATATTCTTAAAATATATCTACATATTTGTCATTCTAACCTGTCAATACCTTTACAAAATACTGTACATCCGAAAAATAGCTGATTCTTTCTCCCAAGCAGTAGATGCTGATAAATTAGTATTTAAGGAAGAATATTATCGAAGAAGCCAAATTATAGACAATGTAGGTTCGGTTATTGTTTGCTGTATAATTCATAATGTGATAAAAATCGCTATATTGGTAGATTAATTTATTAGCTGACTTTTTTTGTACATAATTCGCCTATTATAGAATTAATAAGAATATTAAATATCATAATGGATAACAACTACATAGTCAATATTATTTGTAGTATTGAGAGTGTATCAATTTAATCATAGCTAGTATTTCAATTAAGAAGAGAGTACTTAAGAATTTACTTTAAATTGTCAACGTTAAGCTTGCTACTTCAATCACACCGTATAGCATTATATCTTTAGATATTATTTGTACTATTGAGAGTGCATAAATTTACTCAGAGTGATATGAGGCCTTCCATCGCTAAGTAGGAAGAGTTTAAGGTTTTGCTTTTAAATTATCGAAGTCAAGCATGGTACTTCAATGACGCCGTTTAGCATCATCTGTATTTTAACGGTATTTACACACTAGATCTTAGAAAGTACATCCAAACTTAACTGTTATTCCTTCTTATTATTCTCCACTTTGATGATAGCAGTTAATACACATATATAGTCGTTCTAAATTGAAACCCTATCGCAGTAAATCAATCCGGAAATTGATAAAATTATATGACATTGTAGTATACATATAGTTATTAATGCATTAACTTTACAAATTATCGTACTAATTGAATTTAATCCTTTAGACGATTATGAAATCTTATGAAAAGATCGAAGATCAAGACTCTGCTGAAGAGAACGTATGCATTATAATATATAGAATGAATTCTGACAGTTTCGAATTTGCTTTGAAGATTAAATCTAATCTGCATGAACATCATCCAGTATTCAATGATTTTCTATTAATTTAATATATTAGAATACAATCCGGCAAAAAGATAGGCATATATTAGGAAAGTTTCGCAACGAAGTTAACAACATGACTGAAAGTTTTAATACATTGACTGTACCACAATTAGCAGACGTTGAGAAAATTTTCTTCGGTTTCAAACGGTATGTCTTTTTGATGTTTATCCATAAATATTGGAGTATAAATTCAATTATATAGTAGAGTTAAACAACTATTAATATATGGCCATATCTTATTATATATGGTATATAATTAAAAATGCTCTTTTAGAGGTATCGCGATCATAAGTGTTGCATTAGCTAAGCAATCCTGTGAATCTCCAGTGATTCTCAGGACCTACCTTGCCAAACTCTATGAAGGAACATTGCCAGAATTTTTGGGAAAATTTTTACTACTTGGTCTAATGCAATGCTCGAAATTTACCGTGGGTGACTTTCCGGCCCTAAGTGTAAGAGATTAACTATTTTCTAACTAAACTTAACCGCTATAAGTGATCTGTTTTCGTTTTAAGAACTAATGACACGGTAATGTGGCTAATTTGTAAAATAAATTAATCAAACATGAATTTTTAATACTGGAAGAAATATTGTGCCTCTTCGAGAGCAATAAAGTATGGCTTTAGCTATAATTGTAAAGTAGCCTACGATTACCTTGATCGAAAGAGATCAAATGAATTAAGGACAACGTAAGTATCGTACTACAGGGGGATATCATATCTTTCTAACTAGATGCGATATGTACTGCACTAGCGTGGGTTCAGCTAATAAACATAACGCGTACATAAATATTTACAGATATCTATCGTAGAGGATTTTATTATTTACTAGTCAATGATAGAATAATGCTATACTAATTTTAAACACATTGTCTTTCTATTTCTATGTACCGTACTTCTCCCTTATGAGACATCCTTATTTAGTCTCTACAAACTTATAATACTAATGATATTATCGCCATATTCAAAATCTTATTTAGAGTTGTACAATTGGAGGTCTTTAAAAATTGCACAACTTCGCAAGGCTGTGAAAGCCATAGAAGAGATGCTGTTGTGAGAGAATGTGAGAAACTTTGCCCAGGTTGCCTCGAGATGGATTGGTATGATTCGCGTGAATTGTTGAAGCGAACTATCATAGGGGAAGGGCCTATGATGGAATATAGGCAGTTAGCATCAAAGTCGGATATTTCCAAACTTTTCAAAGGCGGAGGGGTTTATCATGTATCTAGAGGTGATGTGGTAATAAGTAGAAAGGGCGAAATACGCGTAAAAGAAGAAAAACTCGTTGTTACAACGTTGTAAGTTATCAACTTTTCTTCATGTAATTATAATTGCTAAGAATGTGAGATTAGTTTCAAGGGTTAGCGGACAGTTCTATAAAAAGGTTTCGATTCAAAAATGGACGCTGATAACAGGGACAACTGATAAGTATGGAATTTATATTAAATTTGAAAAATTGATCATAGACTGGACTGTCGGATACACACGTACATGGCAGTTGATGTAAGACTGGCCTACGGTTTGGAGAATTCTTTTCATTTGTACCTGAAATTCCAACAAATATTACCGTTCAAGTCGGGCAGTATGGAGTTTAACCGACATAAAAGCTCTAATCTGGTCTTTCTCGGATCCGATATACAGTGAGTTTGATGATATTGTTAATGCAATGATGGTATGCTATGCCAATGATGATTTAGGTCTCAACTTTAAAAATTGGATGCTTTTTTGGTAACGACCTTGTATCAGCGATAGGTTAGCAACAAATAGCATTAAGATAAAGTTAATTAAGATATTTTATTATTGTAGATGGGATATTTATTCCTTTGTAATTGGGAGTAACTTGAAAGTGCATCGAGTGAAACCGATTGCTCCAGCTACCAAGGCTAAGCTTAAGGTAGACGAAATATCTATTTCTAAGATTGCCACGTGGCTTGCAAAGTTATCTCTGGTAGTTTAGTCTGATTAATATATTCTCAACGTCATTCAATTCCCATTTTTAATTTATGACAATCACTAGAGGAGAATTTGTATTACCTTGGAAGCCAAGCGAGAGAAGCTATGCGTTCTTAACACCAAAGAAAATCCTCAATCGGCGGAATACCCATAAGATCTAAATTATTGATCATATTTACAGTAATAGAGAAGTTAGATTTTGCTCTCTAAGAATCGACTGTTTTTAGTAATAGTGTAGTAAAATCAATTATTATTTTTGGACAGGCGGTGAGACCGGTAATTAAATCAATATATTAATTTTATCAGTTAACATGTTACAAGGTAGGGGTAATATGGCATCTAAGGTGATTGGTAGTACTGCTTACTATAGCTGCAAGTTGACATCACTATGACATTGAATTTGTTTCCATTTTTATGTAATAACAGAATATACTTCAAGGAAAAAGATACCTTATAATTAACATTAGGATTTTAGGTGTAGGTTGTTAATTAATAATCTTTATTGCATAAACCTGTACGTGTCCGCAGTAATTACTACCAGGTATTCACATTCACTGCTTAGTGGAATAGGAAGTTAGCGCCGTAGGAACTATTTAATAATAAGCTACCATTAAGATTGTACTAGATAAATTGTTGTTTAAGTTAGCGTGGTAGGAACTATTTAATAATAAGCTATCATTAAGATTGTACTAGTTAAATCGTTGTTTAATAAAAGCTTAGACATTACAGATAGAAGTTGTAATGATTTTGATGAAATCTCGGCACAACTGTAGATCTTGACAGACCTGTATAGGGATGTAGGTGTGCCCATACAAACAATAATTACCGCAATGAAATTAAATTAACGACTGACTATTCATGTAGTGATTTATCATGATTTAGTATTGAAAGAATCAAGTAATAAATGGCGATATTGATAGCCACGATAGTCGTAATTTTAGCAAGAAATTGCTTCTTGGCTTTTCGTCGAAAAGTACCGGCAGTCAAAAGAGTGAACTTTGCTGAATTGAAATTCCTGTCTATTACTTAGGATATTACGGTCTTGCTAATCCTATTAGTACCTCTTTATTATCAACCCTGCAATGTGTAATTATTCATTACGGGGTTGATAACAAATAGGTAATTATTTTGTCTATATACAAATATAGTAGCAATTGTGCGAGTATACGAGTAGATTGTATAATTTCTTGGATTCTCTTGTATTCGCATACTATTTTGTCATATAAGTGTTAATATAGACTAATAGAGAATAGTCTTTTTCTGGTAGTCTATTTGTAGTGGCCTTCTTTTCTAGCAATCGTGATTTTAATATGTACGTGTATCTGCGGCAGATATACTTCAGGAAAAGAAGAGCACTGATTTACGAGTGACTTCTTTTGAAGATATCAGCATTTTTAATCTGCTTCATGCTCACCTACTGTCAGCATATAAAATAAATTTTAGATTTTACTACTGAGAGTGCAATACATTAGGCTCAAGGAAGTAGCAATAGCCTGATAAGTTAAAGAATTTAAGAAGACAGCCAGAATCTAGAGTATTCAGAGCGATACGAGTAGGTAAATCATCAGCAGAACTGTGCAAGAGTATATCATTGCATACTTTAACCAATGTTACTGGTCAATGTATATATACAGAGATACAATACATTAGCCAAGATGTAATAGAGAGAGCATCCAAGGATTGATAATTTCACATATTAAAGTTTAAAATCGTGTATTGACTGTGATACAAATGTTTGCGGGAAAACTATTCTAACTATTTAATGCTTACTCAGCAAAATCAGCTATTGATCATCACGGCGTCGTAATTGGCGGTGATTTTTTTCTATTCGCTATTCTTACAAGTACAATACATAGTATAATAATAAGCTTGATCTAAATTGCATCATCAGTCTTTGCATGGCTTTGTCCTGATGTTTTTTATGGTCAAATGTGGGATTATGTATTTCTTGATGGTTCTGTCAATCTCGCTAATTGTTTCACGAATTAGCATCCTATTGTATTCTGTTATGGCGGTATTAACCGAAAATGATTAAGCAGCAGGCTTTCTACGCTTTTACGTCTTTGCCGTACTCAAGTAGATCGTTGTTATATCATGAATTGATCTTGTTATCGACTTATTATCGGCTTATTATCGGCGTAATGCATTTGATTGCCTTTACTATCCACGTAGACCCTCGAATTCCGACTAACAATTGTGCATTGTAGATTATGAATGAGTTGTTGTATTCATTTTCGCTATACTCCTGGCTTAAGCTCAGTCCCACTGTCCTAATGAAGATTGTTATTGTGTCATACAGGCTAAATTGGCATAACTAGATGTTTCTTTACCATCAAATACAATCTGTTTCCTTGGAATTTTGCCTATTTTTAGTTTATTGTTCAACAAATTCATCTGCTATTATATAATAGCTTATTAAGAGAATAAAAAATAGCAAAAATGATAAGTTCTCGGTGTTTACTTGTTGCTATCAATGATATCATTCTAGAGTTCTATTTTTACACTTACTGTATACGTAATATTTCCAATTCTTATACTTTAACCAATAATACATTATCTATTTATTTGGATTCCATTTTTTTCCCTCAGTTCATCATCAGCGGGATGCATTTTTCCTCAATGTCAAAACTAAAATTAGCAAATGTTTTACGATTCTTAGACGTAGATGCATAATGGAAGTAATCAAAGACAACAGGTGATGCCTTAGCAATTTAAATAGACAGGATTATGAAGCATTAGCGCGTAAAGTCTTCATTAGCATTACTTTAGTGGCACGGTACGGTGTATACTAGTGCACAATCTCATCGTTTCACATAGACTATTTTTCATGTTGCGTTTATTTTTTATTAGAGGTTACCTTCCAAGTCAAGACTGTTCCATCGTAAAAGTGGTAAATGCAGATATAAATTACCTTTACGCAGAATTAATAAAGGCTGTTCACAGTTTATTAGTACAGGCGGCCATGAACAGACGCTTTGACTTTTAAAGCAAAAAATTAACTTAATAAAACAGCTAACAATAACATCGTAAAGGTAGAATTTGCTTATGCAACAAAATCTATTCGTTGTGATAATTGATCGGTGTGGTCCGCCATAGAATTCTAAAACAATGCTAATTCCAAATTACTATTATTGTTACTGCCAACAGAGGTAAAATTTGCTTTTGCAGTGTGGCGGTATACGTCATTGACTAAAACCGTTACAGCAAGTTGGATCCTAAGTTATTGTCGGTGTTATTTGCAATCATCCAAGTAAAGCATAATTTCTAACGTGAAATTGATTCAAAGCTGTTGTTAACATTTTTAATTAAAAGCTTAAGCTTACGAAGCAAAATTGATTTAATGCCACGTCACTTCTTGATGACTATTAATAACAATAGAAGGCAACATTGTTTTAATAAAGTTTTATTGAAAGTTGTTATAACTAATCAAGTCCCGTTTAAAGTCCTTATATAATGTACTATATTCTCACGTGTAATGTATTATGATTTATTCCATCATAATTTGACATAGCAAAGATTAATCAGCCTTGATGTATAATAATGATTATATCGTTTATGATGGACTATAAATGGGAAAATTGACAGTTACGACATAATTATTCACAGTTTTAGAAAAGAAATTACTTCTAAGGTAAATAGAGGCTATTTAGTTTAAAATTACTTCTACAGCATGGCAGACTTAAGTCATCATATAACTGACTTCTCAGGCATCTCTAATTCAAAATTATTTTTGTGACTGTTAGTGGCTATAAATATGCCGAAAAAATTTTATTGTTTGGGTAAAATGAATTTAAATGATTATTGTCAGTAGAAGTGGGAGTGAACTTCTACAGCTCAAGTAAAATGAATGCACGTTCAATAGCATATTTCATAGGAATCAAATTATCCATACAAAATTAAATTCAATGCTAAATATTAGCAGTCACAACTGACAAAAGTAAAATTTTGCTGATCTGGCAAAATTGTTTAAGGCTATTATTGGCGGCCGTAGGAGTAAACAACACTTTTGTTATTCAAGCCAAATTAATACAAAGTTATGGTGTAAACTGCAAAGGTAAAAGTGGCATTTAGTTCATAAATGTTAATATTTGTATGAGGCGGAATAAATTTATCTTTGAATTTTACTACACACATCATTGATGATCGGAAAGATAAATACGCTATACTTCAGAGCTTAACTAAATCAAAGCGATTAGGAAATGGTAATTATTAAAGCATTGTTTAGGACAAGATAGGTAAGAATTTACTGGCATATTCAATATAATTTTCAAAGTTCTGATGATGCTTATTGCTAATAAAATGAAGGCGAAAAATACTGGACTGTACGTAAAATATCATAGTACATTTATTTCTTTCCCATTTCTGGCTTTAATAGATACTGGTCATACTTGGCCACGTGTTCTATATCCAAAATACTAAAATCTATTAATTGCTGAATTTACTTTTTATTTTTATCCTAACACAATTATCAATTTGTTCCATTTCTTCACAGCCGATTCTCATTTTACAAAACTATGACCTCATATGAAATGCAAAGCCCTTATATTTTTAAATTGATTCTTGGTCTATCAAGAATGAAATTCGCATTTGAACATCAATATGTAAACTTATGCATGAAATTGACTAGTGCGGAATTACCCTGAAATTAACAGGAGTAAGATTTACTTTCGATTTAAAGCTACTAGATCTACAGTATATCGAATATTCTAAAATGCAGAGTGGGCACATTAGCTTACGTGACAACAACAATACAAAGATTAATGTTAGAATTTCTTCCTCGACTATCTTTGCTTTACTATGTGTAAGAAATGATAGTTAAACTAATCAATCAGTTTTTCAAGATGATGCAATAAATAAATTATAATAGAAGCCAATTTTAAAAACTACTTAAATTACGAATATGTTACACGACAACATATCCAGTTAAAGTTATTATGATTAATGTGCCCTGTTATTTGATACCAGATATAAATAGAAATTCATAGCAAGAATAAATGCATATGATGATATTTATTATGTAGAAATGTATAAATACTGTCACAAATAAATAAAATTTATCAAATCTCTCTATTTAGGATCTCATGACGTAGTTAAGGCTAATGATGAGTATCATACGATATATCGCATGATCACTATCTGTAATTAATAATTAATAAATTCAAAATATATAATTAATGATTCTTATCCCTATACTGGTATTAATTTATGATCGTCACTCTATTATACAGTATACTAAATATTGGAGGCTCATAAAGTAATCCAGAGTATGCCTGATATTTTAAACTATTGCTAATGTAATATTAATCTTAACTCTGTGCCATGGTGAGGTGGAGAATCGTTTAGAGAAAAACATGGGAATTGACGTTGCATAAGAAATGTGAAATAATCGAAATAGCAATAGGTGTGCCGTGCCGTATTCAATGGTTCCAATGAATAAATGGGAGAGATGAATCACAATAATAGGAAATATTACGTGCAATCTCACGATAACAAATTAAGTTTAATGGGATTTTTATGGTGCCTAATTTATATTTTCGGCTGAATGAAATTAAGATTGTAAAATAAAATAAAATAAGTGGATAAGTCTATGCTTACTTGAGAGTTTATTTAATAGAAAGCTCTCTTAGTTTTGTATATCATGGGACTATCTGACAAATTTATTTCCTAATGAGAAATTTTTAAAGTCAGATATAGTATTATAACTAGCATCCAAGGTGCGTCTAATATCAATTATATAATATAAAATAATTTATAAACAAACTTATAGATAAAATTTTTACCAAAGTGAAAGTAAAATCGGATATTTCAAGCAAATATGCTGTGACTTAATTGAAAGAATACAATGCGCTCTTAAGGAAAAGTAAAATATGCAGTTCAAGGTACGTTCTAAAATTGCATGTGACGGAGAGATTTTATATCGATTAGCTATAGTGATATTCATCAATACTTGTACAGTACTTACAGCTTGTATCAGCAGTTAAAAAAATTATATAGTATACAACTGTATACAATTCTAATTACAGGCGACTACACTTGAATAACATTACATAATAAAATTGAATTTTTATGCTTTCAGCAATGATCTCTGAATACAATTAGTCTGTCATAACAATTGCCTCATGCTTATACATCGTGTATTACATTATCGCTTAGCAATACAAATTAATTAAATTACGGACTACACGTTGAATAACGAGTTAATGGCAACTATTGTTGTCAATTTTACAGGTAAACTACCTCCTAAAATGCAGGTTATACGGCAAGGGCATTAATAGTAGAAATGTAAATATACTTTGCAAATAAATGCTTATCGAAAATTCACTTTGACGATAAATAATTATCCGGGTGTAAATTTTTCTCGACAAACGTTACATCTGAACAAAGAATCAATTGCGTATTAAGATAGAGATGATAGGATAAAATTATTATTAAGTTATAAAGGGTCTATCAGGAGGATACAACAGTCTCCAGAATACATTATCATCTTCCTACTAATTACCCTCTTGCATAACTAATAGCAATATATAGGAGGAACTTCAGCAATGTGAAACAACTCGTATGGTACAGTATATACCGTACATTACTTACGCCCACAAATGCTGTTAATTTGATAATTTAGACTACAAGGAGTTTACAAGTAGTTTACTGAGTTAAATGATCTTCTGTAGATTATTTGTGATCTTTACAACTAATTGCACGAACTCCGGCACTTTTGAAGTTTGAAATGACTCATATTATAATTTGAATGAAATTTTAATAACGGCCAAAGACTACGTGAAAAACGATCTCAATAGAAGAGATTTACCGAACGGTACACCCAGCAAGTTGACATGATTCTCAGTGTCAGCAAAGGTCAAAGTGCTTCCCTCAAGGTTGAGAAAGATACAAAATATCGTACAGCCTCTTTGCATAATAGCATAATAATTGATTGTCTTCAAAGTTTAAAATTGTTGCATCCTCGATAAAATAAGCTAAAAAAATATAAACAGTGCATTTTTCGACACAGCTGGTACTTTTTCTGGCGCCAATTTTTGACAGTTTAATGATTAAATGAATTATCGTCTATTGTAGTAATTATAATCAAGTGACAGGTCGGTTTATGGAAATGTTATTAATTTTTAATTTGAATTCATTTAGATGATATCCATAATGGGACAACACCCGAATATAGCTGATGAGGAATGTTTGGAATTTTCTGTATTGATTTATGGCCTTTGAGAAATTGTAAGAGATTGATCAGATTCTAGAAGTAGTTAAACGGACCAAGAATATGTATACTAGCTGTAACTTTTATAGTCCAGTAAGTAGCTGCTTATCCATTAATATATTTATCGTTTTAAAATAAATAAAGGCAAGCCATCTATAGATATCATTCCTATTTGTATCTAATTAGGCGTATTTAAAAATAGTTAGAGTAATTTTGCACGGTCTATTGTAGGTCAATAGACTAATATGACGTACATTTTTGAGGAAAAATTCTATATACCTTCAGTAGTAAATACTGTGTTATTATCGCTGAGAGAATCTTTCAGTATCATATACTTTTA
This sequence comes from Trichoplax adhaerens, assembly GCF_000150275.1. Classification (NCBI taxonomy): domain Eukaryota; kingdom Metazoa; phylum Placozoa; class Uniplacotomia; order Trichoplacea; family Trichoplacidae; genus Trichoplax; species Trichoplax adhaerens. The sequence continues at coordinate 1,082,176 of NW_002060949.1, read as the reverse complement.
TAGGTATTTCAAAACTCGGTTTGTTCGAATTTGGAAATGACGTTGCAAATTAGATGTGTGATTTATATAGATATTGTCGTAGTTATACAGTATAAGTACTTCGTAATTACTTATTTAGATCAAAGGCTTGACTTTTCATACCGAAGAATGTACTGTATATTGTTGAAAAAACTCAGAATGTATAAGAAAATGCTTATTGTATCTATTTTTAACATAATCTCAAAATTATGGCCAGTCGTCAAAAATTAAAACACAATAGATTAATTGGTTTCTTGAAGGATGTTGCCTTAATAAAAGGCCCGGAAGCTAAAATCACTGTGATTCGTAATCTACATTGGTAAGCCATAATAGTAAAAGTATAAAGGGTGAAAATTATAAAGAGAGTGTAAATTTTAACTACCTGCCACAGATCAGATCAAAACATTTTCTTCATGCCACAACACTGATACGGTTTGCAACAGGTTTAATATGCAGAATAAAGCCATAATTGCAATTCTCTTCCAAATTTTGGGTTCTCTTATTTTAATAGGTGAGATAAGATAGAATTAGCTTTCTGCCTTTACGGTATTCTGAGCTAGGTTAAATAGATTACGCCAATCTATTTTGTTATTACTGTCATTTCAGCCGTGTATTGATACACTTTGGTGAATGTAGAATGTGAAAATTTTTATACGTCAGTTTTTCTTTACACTTTAAAATTTGTTCATTTCGTAATAGCACACCTCATATTTGACTGTATTATTCCTAGAATAGACACCGGTACTAGTGTAATTAGAATAGTTGATCAGAAATAAACCGGAACGTGCTCAGTGCATAATTTTCATGCAAATTAATATAAGATTCTATATAATAGTATGGTTCTGCATGCATGAATTAATGACCGTAGTAGTTGCAGTATATAAAATTTTCTTCCATCTGGTACTTAAAAATAAAGGAGCACAAAGGCAAAAGATGACTTTAGTATTGGGCTCTACCTTATAGCATGTTCTATAATTTATCAATAATATTACTTTTGATAATGTATGCATATAAAAGTACTATATATGAATTAGATACTGCACCTAACTGATCTAGAATCTAGTCGTTTACTTTTGCATATTACATAAATCAAGAAATAATCTCGATTCAGGTTCATACATACCTTAAAATTTTGCATCCAATACGGTATTTTAGATACCTCGCCGCATCCATGTCAAAAGTTTCGCTACGACCTAGTTCTCAGCAACAGTGTCGGAAATGAGGGAGGTATCGAGTTTCTTTTTCATATTCATCAGAAAAAGATGGACGACAACAATATTTATTTTCAGGTAAAACAAAGGCTTATAACGAAAAGTTAACCATCTATTACTAAAAATCAGATTATGAGAAATTTAATTTTAGTATACTTTTAATTTTTATATAAGATAGAATTTCATGAAAAATTACTTATAATATTTACTTTGCTGTTAATATACGCATGTAAAATGCAATACTGTAATAATTATCTTTCTTACAACGGTAGTAAAAGTGTCACTAAGACGATATCAATTATTAATCTACATTCAACTATGCTTATGCGTATTAACATCAATAAATTCAACCGTAGTAATTATGATATTATAGAAAAGGAATGATAAATCCTTGATATCATATACTATAAATTATGTATAGAATTTATTTTAGAGTTATTGCATATTGTAGACATCCTTGATATAAAATGACGGGCTGCATATATTTGATAAATTCACAGTACTGTATATACGATTATATATAATTTCATCCATAAATTTCAGTGGTTAACTATTCGCAATGCGGTGGATTTGGCATTCTATGCAAATAATTCTTATATCGTGACTTGTAAATTATTTATTTTCGTACTGGGATATTCAAGCTTATAACAAAGTTAAATTAACTTTACACTTTTACGAAAGTTTATCGATGATCTGTCTTGTGGTATCATGTATTACTATAAGCATTACGTGAATTACCATGACCTGTTAAGGTTGTGATAGAAATGGGATTTAAGAGTATACTTACTTAATAGTACTCTACTATTAATTTATACATTGTTAAATAAACCATGTTGCAAAATAATTCTAGACCAAAATTATTTTAACGAAAGACTATCTGTTCTTTTTATAACTTGGAATAACTTGTTGAGATATATTGTATTATGGTCGAATATTAACTTGCCCTGTTTGAACTACTTTAAAGGTGCAACCGGCAGTACAGATGCTGTACAAATATTTAAGTACTTCTTCAGACCGAATAAAGCAATTTTCCACTTCGCTTAATTATTCAATGATGATTGAAAATAGAAATGGAATCAGCGAAAGGCTTTATTTTCACCCAGATGACATTAATTACTCCACAAATCTTAAACGTGGAGCTATTGAATTATTACAATTTAATAACAGTATCATCAAGAGCAATCCTGAGAAGGGTGTAACTGTGGTCGAGGTAAGCAATAGTTAGTCTTTATGAAGCGATGGAAATGTGATTCACATTGTATTGTCTTCCCTTGAATTTTATTATTTCAATTTGTAGAATAGCTGCATTGCTTATTACAGTAATAGTATAATTCATTATTAAAATTTAAACATTAAACATACTATCATTATAAGGTAGCAAATTAAATGATAATTCATTTGATAGGCTTGTATCAGGGGAAGATGCCATGTTACTTATTATCCATGCCGTGTTATGAACAATTGTTACGATAAAATAAATACTGGTTTACGCTGTAGCAATCGACCGCTTTATCCTTCAAAGGCTTACTCTAGTTCTAAAGGAGTACCTCAGGTAAATCAAACGGAAGATTCTACGATTAAGAACGTAAATTACACTGATTTACAGCGTTATGATATTTTTTCGACTCTTGTACTTGATCGTTGACAGATAACTGAATCAGCTAGTGGTCGGTTTGAATTTAAAGAAATAAATGGAATCTATCAACTGACTAAGGCCAAGATATGGACAGAAAATGTAATCGATCATCATGGCCGGCAAAGAACCATTAGTTTTTTGTAAATATATTCGTTTTTTTGTAAACATATCCGTTTTTTGCCTGTTTTAAGCTTTTTAAACGCATAATACAAACTCTTTTATTCCGTATAGGCAGGAGCTATCATACCTAAAAGATAAAGCTTGCGACTTTCTTCTCCGTAAGTTATAGTGATATAAAGGAAATTATAAGTAAATTTACCTGATATTGAATGCGAAAAGGCGTAACAACTTCTATATGATTGATTGTAAATTTTTAGCAAATTATTTTAGTTATGACGAAAGTTCTATCCTTTATCAAACCGATTTGGAGACCTTTAATAAATTTGACTATATCAGTTATGTAAGTATGCGCGTATCTAGTTATTTTGCTATCGTTTTAAAATAATAACAATTCAAGAACAGATTAAAAGCTTGTAGTATCTGTTCAAATTTTTATTTATGTTTAGATAATTTACCGAGATTGCAATAGAGATTTTGTAATTGTAATTGGTAATGCAAAAAATTTAGTTATTATTTGTGTCAATTATTCAGCATTCATTCAGCCAGGAAAATGTTCTTTACTTTTCTCAACCACTAAAAATTGAATCGTATTTGTTATATTTTACTGATTAAAGTATCTTGATTAGTCATGATATTTCGAGTATAATTTGCACACTTCGATTGCATAATTGAAATGCAAAACTGAACATTGATTTTTTATATGTAATTACATGAAAAAAACTAATCTTAAAGCAAACAATTTTCATTACTATTCATTGCTATTCATGGTCATAGAATCTAGTATACTAATATGTTTTATTAGATATTGAGTCTAAAAGGCAACGGAGAATTGAAAAAGCCATCAATCAATTTAAGGGAGCTATCGGAAGAGTATATTGACGAAGAAGTTTTTGAAAACGAAATGGTATAGCATGTAATTTATTTAAATAATGGTATAATATTAAATTTTAATTAAGTTTCTTCGTACTATGTTTGGTGTTTGCCTCATAATGCTTCTGAAGCACTCACCCTTCTTTGTTCTCAATCAGGATGAAAATCAAATCACGCAACAGGATAGAATAAATATTCAATCATGGTCGTAATCATTTGAAATGGGAGTATATAACTGTACTAATATGGATGAGGTAGAATTTAGCCATTTGAATTCTATGCATAAAGAAAAAACCGCGAGGTTAGATGATTTGATTCCGATTTCACGCTAAAAGCAAATTTTTCAGTTTATTAACATAAAATTAATCATATTTAGAGATTTCTTTATGGGCGCAATTGCCGCTCGTTCATCATCTGTAATATTACAAAAACTTCAAAACGTTTGGAGTAGAACCAGTTCTGTTATGGAGATAAAAGCTTTATTAGAAAGTCTGCAAGTTGCTCCGACAGTAAATGATGTTGTTGTGCAAACAATTCATGTAAGTTATATTTGATGTTGGAATTGATCATTGTCAAGACTATATTGTTGTCGCCTTGATTAATATGTATAGACACGACATCTAGATATACTAGAGTTCATGACATAGATATACGTATGCTTATATGTGGATTCCTAGCTTGATATAGATCTTCATTTATGTTAAGAGTTTTTGCCACAGCACTTTTGTTAAACGGAATCTGATGCTGTTTGAAGTATGCATATCTACATATGATATTTTATCAGGCAAGAGAAAATCCTATCGAAGACCGGGGACCGTGTACGTATATTCTAGTGTGATTATTAAATATTTGTTAGTAAGATACTTTAAAATTTCTAATATACTTGTATTTGGTATACAGTAAAATTGGATAAGTTTCAAGTAGGAATCAGTAATTTGTATCGCTGTTGACAGATTTAGCCTTGGTAATAATATTGAAATAATAGCTGCCAAAAAAAGATTTATTAAAATATAAAGAAAAGACCTTATTACGCACTTTAGACCGCAATAATAAACTGATATACTCAATAATATAATGCTCAGCCTTTATGTAGTATAGTAAAGTGCTATGCCTGGATTATTTTTGAACGGACACAGAATACCTGTAATTCTTTATAGAAATGAAAGTTAACAATATTTTAAAATACCTATCCTTTATTTTGTGATAATTGCAGAGATATCTCACTATATCATTTTAATAAAGAAATAAATGAAGAAATGAATGAAGAAATGAATGAAGAAATGAATGAAGAAATGAATGAAGAATTGAGCTTGGATGTGTTAGCTGAACGAATTGAAAATCAAATCATGAATGAAAGAAAAATTTGGAAAATTGATGAAGAAACTTTAAATGAAGTGTTCTCGCGATTCTTGAATAAAAGAGCTTTCCTTATTAAGCCTGCGCTGATATATGAAGCTCGCCAAATCAATGCTACAGCTCCTGGCTTTCCACTGCTATTAGAAACTTCCGTATATAGTATCGTAGCTGTTAATGCATCGATTACTGGTGAAGATGTGATTGTAGACGTCCTGTATGTACTATCTTCGTATATTATACTTATTTATGACTATATGGATATGCGTCAGACCCTTGAAGTTTCAATATTTTACTTTCGATAATTATGAACACATATCACAATTTCATATTGGTGTACTGCAGTCTTTAATGCCTAGTCTAAGATAGTGTTATTCTCTTATTTTCATGCAGTGATTCAAATTGTGATAAATTTATAAAATTATGATTCATTATATTACAGAAAATCATTTCGAATCAGATCCTACAGTATAGTTGATGTAGCGCTTAGTATGGATGGCATCGAAGAGAGCATTCAGATTTATTTCAAGAAAAGATTAATTTTTAAAATGGGTGAAGATGGAAAAATTTCGACAAAACCGAAGAAAAAAAGTAAAACTATGTTTGATTGGCGGTAAGAATGAGCTGTTTCAATATTATTATACGATTCATACTTATATAGCAGTATCATATGGTTAAATGTGAATGATATTTGAACAATATTGGTTAGTTTATTCGTTAGAAGTCATACTTGAAATGTTTTACAGCACATAAATGAACAATTTTCGATTAGTCTTTAGCACTAAGCCTTCATCTTAATTATGTAAGTCAGTACTAATTTAAATTAATAATCTATTATGGGTCGATCATCTTAATATACATGTAGATGGAATGAATATTCTATTAGCATTCGAGACAATAAAGTTCTTCGTGAAAAGGAAAAACGCCGACTCAAACGAAAGCATCGCGTAAGTTAATAATGACTAGTATTAATGGTTCATACCGAATCTTTTACTAATTTAAAGCAGTGCATTTTAGCTATTTTTTCATTCATTACTATTACTTTTACATGAACTATCCCTAGGAAAAATTTTGCATTTTTATTAATGCTCTCAATCAACGTTTCTGCTTCCATAATAATCGCTCGCGAAAAGAAACGATGAAAAAGGAAGCTTAATTAATTTGCTGGTGTTCTCTGATGGTGTAATAATTAATTTGCACATACTGTTGTAGTCTTCTATAAAGTATAGAAATAATGCTTTGGTAGGGTTAAGCAATCGTTCAGTAGTCTTCGTATATACTGTCACATAATCATGATGGGATTTTTGCGTTATCAAGTACATGCATATATGCGTATTACCTCCACATTTAGCTTACTTGTATAGCTTACTAGGCACGGATCTCATGAGATGATAAGGTAATTATGATCTTTATTACGATTGATGGTCAATTGAGTAATTAAGGATATTTCTCCTACTATTAGAATAATAGTAAGTGATAGCTTAGGCAATCAATAATTGTGAAACCATGAGTAAGTGATTGAAATTAACTTGAATATGGATGTGAATTTTCGTTCTCATACTTGTATGAGATAATGAATAGTAAATTAACACTATATAGTTGGATATTTATTTTAATCTTAAGTTCCCGCCTCTTCATTTTTTGAAATTTAGCTGTGGGTAATTTTAGTTTCCTCTTTCATTGTTTCTTTGTGGACTTTACGATTAATTGATTACTTTGAAGTGCAATAGTATTTTAAATAAATGCCTTAACTGTATTCACCCCGGATCCTATTGAATAAATGTTATACTATTCTATGGTTTATGGAGATCAAGGAAAAAGGCACTTCAAGGGAGAAATGGGCTAATGTAACTTACTGCGTCTTTAAAAGATGAGAATTTTCCTCTCGATGTGCATAGACAGTGCACTCACTATAAGTGGCTTGACTTCCTTCTACTATTCAGTATCATGCAGGCATGGCATACTATCCTATGCAAGAACAATAACTGATAATAGTTGTATATGTTCTATATATTATATGCTGTACTGTCATACGAGTCTATCTATCCACCGTACTCGTAGAAATTTGCGAATAACGATTACAGTTTTAGTCTACTGGAAAATATTAATCTACGATATTAATACACTCCCATGCAAACATCTGTCGTGTATTTCATCGTTAATGGAGTACTGTCATGTAAAAGCCCTATATGACTACAATACTTTTAAACATGATTTCAAATTTTTTGAAAGGAATTCGTATGAAACCGGTGAGCCAATACCAGTAATGGCTACATTACCGGCTTTGGCCGTATCCTATATACTCAGTCGTACGAGTATAATAAAGAGCTGGTGTCTTGGGATGGAAGTAGTCTTGGTGATTTTTATTAATTATCAAACAATATTTTACAAGTGGAAGTTGTTATCCAGAGTAATAACTAATTGAATTGATAGACTGCTGCATAGCTAATAACTCAAGTTCAAATTAGTGATATGAATTGTATAATTAATCAGGCAGTTCTGACATGAAACACACCATTGGTAAGCTACTGTACACTGTACTGCACTGTGTACAGTACAGTAGAATGGGCGGGCTGGGCTTGGTCGGCCATTCTACAGTACAGTACAGTACAGTACTGTACAGTGTACAGTACCTACACTACAGTATACAGTACGTACAGTACAGTACTGTACTGTGCAAAGCCAACCCAAGCAGCTGATCAGGATGACACTCGCGTAAACGGTCGACTTCAACTGTGTATCGTGCTCGATATACAGTTCACTTGAGATGACTCGCACAATGGCCAGCTCCGTCATTTTGGGGATATTGAATGGCCGGTGGTTATCCCTCTCTTTCCTTTTTAGAAGTGACGGTAGTCTACAGAAGTGGTATGCTGCTGCAACAGTGGAAAGAGTACGAGTATGGCCATTTTTAGTAGACATGGATTTTACAGTAGACTTTTGACTTTAGCTCTGTACAATGGCCACCGATCCAGTGCTGTCATATCCACTGAGTACACTACAGCACCGGGCCCACTGACTACTGAGTACAGTATTACTATCTTTTATTCATACAATGTACGTACAGTAGTGTACTAGATGGTGCAAACGTATCGAGCAGCGCCCAGTAGATCAGTCAAGTTTGTATCCAACTTAACTGGTCTAGTGGACGTTACTCACGATAGTCACGTGATTTATAGTACAGTAGTATAGTACAGTACATAATTACAGTACTGTACACTGTACTAAACTGTACTGTACTGTAGAGTGTAGACTGACATGACACACTCGGACGCCTGTATGGACAGTTGGACACTTCAACAGCTGTAATTAATAAGAGACAACGGTCAAAGGGCTTGACGCGTTACTATAAACGTTTCTAGTACAGTACAGTAACTGATCTTGTCAGCGCATTTGGATGAAATGGATAGCGAAGTTTTGTGCGAAAGCTTATTAATATGGGTAAAAATGGACTAAAATCTTGTTGATTTCAACTCTATTGGTTCTAATTGTGATGCTGGAAGGTGGATATTGAAAGTAATTTGGACTTTCCTCATTGTATAACATGATTTTTAGATAGGAACGTTCGATGGCATCAATGGACCTCATCAAACTGTCCAAGACTTAATGGATGGTGTTGCAATGGCCGAGTGCTTGTCTAAAATGTTAGCATATACTATCCTAGTATAAAAATTGTAGAACCTAGAAAAGTAGAATTAAATATTTAATTGTGAATAATGCTGGTTCTGACTACAGTATTAAATAACCCTTTAAAAACTTTCAGTTGGTAAAGGAGGCTCTACTACTTGGACAGTGAGCGCTTTATTCTAACTTTAGTAATACTGTACTGCAAGCAAATGTTTTTATAGTCATATACTTGTCATGATCATCCAATCGTTACAAGTAGTTCAATGAATTTAGTCAAGATCGACAATTCTGTCATACCAAATTCATACCAATAATAACGTACCAAATGCTATAAGTACAGTCCCCAAAATGCATTTTTATTTATATAACAAGAGCGATCAATAGTACTGTAGATGTGCAATAGCGAAGCTGATCATCGCGTAGCCAGTCGAGATGGCAGTACTGTAGTGGACAATAAGTAGATTAAAACGGACGGATACAGTAGTAGTGCGGCAGAATATGATTATAAAATTGGGAGATACTCAATTTTGGCCAATTGAAATTGCTTTGCACGCTTTTCTTACTCTCATTTTAATATTTGCTGTGAGAGATTACAGTACAATGATGATGATGTAAGCAATACCGAGAAAATGATAACATTTACAACTTGCAACATCACTTGTAAAGTACAACACTAGCTGAATAAACTATTTGTTAGTTTAACCAGATTGAATAAATTTATATATATATATATATATATATATATACCAATGTTATTAGAACAGTTGATAAGAATAAAGTCTAAGTTATCAGTTGAATTAAATCATTGAACATGAATACGATTTCGTTAATGTTGTTGCTCTTTAATATTTTATATTGAGAATAAAACTATATGCGCATATACAATAATGAGGAAGTAATACTTGTGTAGTCTATATAATTTGCATAGATGTAACAATCTAAATAGAATGTAGGATAGTAAGAGAAAATAGATTAGTCGCTGACACCTGGAGAATAATTGTATTTTATCTAAATATCGTCTCAAAGGTCTTACACGGATACGTGTATCTCCTAATAAGCCAAAATAAATGATATGACGACCCATTTATTAATTTTATGATATGCTTGATTAGAGCTTCTGCTGTATTTAGTGGAGAATGGCTTAGTAGAATCAAGCGTGATGCTAACCATTGGCGGTTAAAGGTAAGATTTTGCTATGACTTTTATGTACAATGCAGTGCCTACTTTTCTGGTAGACAGTTTAGAAGATTATTTGATTTGATGCAACAATTTTTTAATTCATTGATAATATAGTATAAAGCTTGAACTTAAAGTCATTTAATATAGATAGTGAATGAATAACTAAATAATACTAAAGCCAATTACTGTATGTGCCATTCACGGGTTGGATTATTAGTCTTCAGAGTTTTAAGCTGTAGCGCACTGCCTGATTCACCAACGTGATATGTTTATTTGCAGTAATTACGATATCTTCACTAGTCTTACAATTTCAATGTAAGGTACAATGATACAGTATACATACCACAGCATAAATATATAACTGATATAGTACTCTTAAGAGAATACTTCAGCAATTGCGATATTTTATCGTTATCCGATAATTAGAATTATTAACTTATAGAACTTATAGCTGGATATTATTATGATGAAATGTAGATATAATTTACAATTAGATCTCTTGTTAGTTACTTTTAACTTGATTAGATTCCAGAATACTACATAGTTATCCCTCTAACGTTTTTTAATCTTAGATGAGGTAGTATATATTAATTCGATCAATTATCCCTTTCACTGACAGGTTAAAATACTGTATAACTCTCTTAGCGCGATGTAGTATTTATACATGTAAAATATTTAAAAAATACTTGTTGTCGTACTTTTCTTGTCACGATACTAGTATCTAAAAAATACCTAATGAAGTATTACAACAAACTCATCTTTATTAACCCACTGATACAATATGCTATCACTACTGTTAAATCAATATTGACAACCAATTTTATTAATAAACTAACTCAATAGCCATTTCCTAATACTTATCATTTATTTACCTAATTATGTAGGTTAGCAATTTAAAGAAAGTCCTGCGGGGAATAGAATACTACTATCACGAGGCAAGTTATAAATGTGAACGCACTAAACAGTTCGTTTTATTGAGAAACAGTAGTATAATGTAAAGTGTTAAGTTCATATCTATAATCAATGCAACATATGTCATCATACAATGATGTATTTTATCATTATTTATTTATTACTGTTCTTCTACTAATGTCAATGGCATAGTGCAATTCGTAAACTACCCATTTCTTCCTTTAATTAGACATTAAAACAAGACTTAAGCAATCTGTCCTTGCCAAATGTAGAAAAAATTGGTTGGTTTAACAGAGCTTGACAAAATTTTTAAAATAGCTTAAGATAAATATTTAAAGTGAGACTCTTTGTTTCAATTATAGCTATTAATTGTGATGAAGAAGAATTAGGTAAAATGTTACAGCTCATTCTTGGTTGCGCGTTCTTCTGTAATAATCGAGAAGGTATGATAGGTAGCCCTTAATTAAGACATACGTATACGTAGTAGTATATACTTTAATGGTGTCATTTAAAATTTTTCGTAAATTAGATAGCTAGCTAGAAATTAATTAAACACATAGGTTGGCTACGTAATTTATTTATGTTAAAAATTAAACAATTGCTAAAATTTGAATTATGTAATCACCATCGTTGTATAATGTTTTATCAAACTCATCGTCATGGATATGAATTGATGATTAATATTTCACCAATGAACTTATCCGTCTGAAAGTGATATATTTTTCTAATACTAGGTTATATTAAAGTTATTATGGAGTTGGAGCAGTCCGTACAAGAGGTTATTATGACAGCAATTCAAGAGCTAATGACTCCCACATCTCAAAATGATCAATCAATAGAAGAGGAAAGGGTAGAAAGATTGGAGCAAGAAATACATGACCTAGCAGTCGACAAGAAAGAGTTAACAAATAAATGCCGTGATCTTGAAAATCAAGTTGCTAATCTGCAGGAGGAGCTAACATCTAATAAGGAGTTGTTAGATCGTTATAACAATGTCGAAAGTATTATAAATGACCCTACAACAGATATTGGTTTTAAATTCCAGAATCTTCATAATAAAATTGAGCTTTTGCAGAAGCAAAATTTGTCACTGGAATCTGGTAATGAACTATTAAATTTTTATGGTACAGCAACAATTTGAATAGTTATTATAGTGTCGGTATTTATCCTGTATAATTCTTTAGAAAGAGACGAAATAACTACGCGTGAAGAACGTCAAGAAAAGATACTTATCGAGCTTAGACAAGAAGTAAATAGTAGCATGACTACGATTACTAACTCTGTGAATCAAATAGCTGATGTGATACTTGTAGACACTTATTGTCTCATTCACTATTATTGCGCTTTACGTATATCTTAGAGATTACTATTAAGTAAGAGAGCAGAAGAAGCACAAGAATTAAGAGATAAAGTTGACGAGTTATCTCACACAGCAGATAAATTGGTGAGTTGGATGAAACCTTATAGTTAATCAAGTCATATAGCGTATAATTTAAATTATGTATGTGACAACTTGGATTTATTGAAGTAATATTACTTAATGGCGTAATATAGGCACAAAGCGAAGCTCAATTAACCAATTACAAGAAGAAGTTAGGTAATACAAATTAAACATGTTGTAGCTCTTTTAGTATGGTACTATCTTTTGTACCTTAATGAATCAATGTAATCCGATGTTTTATTTCGTAGATGATGCTGCTGGTCAGCGTGATCAAATAAAAAAATTGGAAGATAGAATAGCTGGATTTGTTAGGGATAATGCGGAGTTAAAGGCAGTAAGTAACCTGTGCACTTCATTGAATTGTGATGGGAAGTTTATGATACTTATATAATGTAAAATTTATTATTTGTATGTAGAAACTGGAACAACAAAATTCACAAACGAAATTTCATAATGAATATTACAGTGAAAAGGTACTATGCGTACTTTTATGTTGCATTACTAGTTTGTCTGCTTTAAGAGAAAATAGAAAGTATTTTTAATTGTCTCACTAGATCAGCCAATTGAAGAAGGACATAGAAGAATGTAAAAAGATTGAAGAAGAAGTAAGTAATTTTAAGCAATTATTAATTTAAGTGTACTTATTTAAACTGCTTACGCTGTCTTTTCTAGGCTAAAGTAGACTTATATGGCAGTAGAGAGAAATGCAATAAATTGGAATTTGAAAACAAAGTTAGTGAGTGTAATGAAGGTTCTTAACTTATTCATCATAAATAATTGGCATTAACGATATGACCTGTGACTGTCTTTAAGAAATTAATTGATGAAATGAAAAGTTTACGCGAGATAAATGCTCATTTATCAGCGAGAAAAATATCGGGTAAGAGAGATACTAATCTTAATATTATTCAATTTGGTGTATCTGCTAACATGTCCTTCTTTTTCTAATGATTTTAAAATATGCGCACAGGCGTTGTATCGCTAGACGATGCACTAGGGCAAGCACTGGCAGATAATGATAGCGATGCAAGGTATGTAATTTCGACTCTAGAATAGAAAATTACTTTTGTTAATTTTCTTATCAGTGACTTATTATAATAAACAATATGGTTAATTATGACGTATCCTTCTTATTTCAATACCATTACAGGGAAAAGATGATCCAATTGCAAACAGAAAATGAGAGTCTAAGAAAGCGGGCGGAGGAAGCAGAGAAGAAATTATTTATTAGAGAGAATGAACATCTTATAGAGAAGTAAGAGAATTTTCCTCACTTGCTTCTGTTTACATATATTTAGTAGCCAGAATTTGAAACATGATTCTCTTCATTGATATTAATTTTATTTTTATATAAATTTTAAAATGCAGGCATAATACACAAATAGTGCAACAGAAAGAAGATGATAAGGTAATTTTGCTTTAGATGTATTCAAGAGTATCAGCGTATTGACCTTACAATACTCGTGTTAGTTAAGGACAACATATCGAAACTATTATTTAAATCGACTTAATCTAATTTATCCGTCTTGTCACTATTTCAGGATAAAATTGAACTGAAGCAAGCTATTGAAAATATGCAGTACGTATTGTTTGCAACTTATAGACATATTGTGTTTACTTCGATTGTTAAGGACATTTTTATCTTAGATCCAAAGTGGATGAACAGAGCAGTCTTCTTATGAAACGAGAAAGGGAAATTCAAGTTCAGCAAGAGAATGGCAACAAAAATGCTGACATTATTAAAAGCATGCAGACTGAACTGGCTTCCCGAGGTGATAATTGTGACTTTGAATTAGCTGATATTAAAGAATGTCGATTGAGGGTTTTAACGGTAGTGAAATTAATGATTGATAGACGCTGATATTGGTAGACTGAAAGACCAGCTTACGAATAACGAAAACGATATGATCCGTTTGGAAGATAAATATAAAAAATTTCTGGATAAAGCTAAACAGGTATTTTTCCTAATTGTTTTTCTGCAATGTTCTTCGTTGGACGCAGAAAATACGAATCGCATGAAATTTAAATTTATCGTGATACTGTATGTACTTATATTTGAGCTTTCTCTTATTGTTGTAGTTATTACCAAGAAACGCTACTGGATCTCCGGAGGTTACTAAACCTAATTAAGTTTATTTTTAATTTTTCTGTATATTCCTTAGATGTAGTCGTGTTTCAACGAAATCTAAATTTGTTTTCTGATTTTATCATCTTGTCCCGTACGTGCGTAAACAGCTACAAGCGCTTCAAAGTCAAATACAAGAAAAAGAGTATCGAGTCAGAGATTTGGAGGTTTGCGTAAAAATTGTTGTCACGTCGTGGTCTTTCACGGTAGTTAATAATAATTTTCGAATTTTGCAGCGCCAAATCGAAAACTTGAAAACTATTCATGAGCGTGAAATGAAATTGGTTACAACTGCTTGGTATGAGTTGGTTAGTATCATCGAAAACTTTATTTAGGGCTTGCGTAATTACTTGTACTGGACTCTGACAAGCAATACGCTAATATTTAATATCTGACATTGTTCTTGCTAGGGTCTTGAAGTACATAAAAAAACGATGAATGATAGATTAGCTTCTAGTGGAGGTGATTCATTTTTAGCTAGACAGAGGCAAGGTTTTAAGAGGCATTAGATGTACTTGTCGAATGATTGGCAGGTATTTGCTGCTAATAGACCATGATAGCTATTAGCCTAGCTACTGATATAAGGGATGAGTGACACTAAAATGTCAATTTGTTCGGCATAATATATAAATACACGTATCTAATTAGAATTATTGATATTTAGTTTGATGGCTTGAAAAGCATCGCGTGATTTATTCCCAATGAGAAGTAATTCTGATCCAACATAAAATGAGGCATGTTTTTAACTTTGCAAAGTATTCGACTATTGAAATAAGTAACTACGATAAATGCTTGAATATAACATATCTATGTACAATACAGTTACTATAAATACAATTTTTTAACATAATATTTTGTAATAACGAAATACAATTTTTAATGTAAAATTTACTGTTAATTTAATATACATATTGGGTATGAAGATGGAAAGATAATCTTGATGAATTACGTTTTATGTTTCCTTGTTAAAATGTCAAAAGAAAATCCACTGTCGTTCTAATCATATTTAAAAAACAATAAAATGTTCACTGTAAAATCGGATTCTTGGTTATACAGTAAGTTTACTGTAAGTCGTAAGGAATATCCAATGGATGTTAGTTACGATAAAGTGGATTGGGATTGTATCCTCGCAACAGAGATAGCCTTTCAGAAAGCGAATTACATCATCAATTAACTAGACTTTGATTAATCGATAGCAGTTTCAATATCAACTCCAAGATCTTTATCATTGTCAGAATCTCCATCGTAGTATTCATTAGCTGGTTCGATACTTGAATTTGAAAGAATCAATTTAATAGCACTTAATACAGTTATAAATCAGATTCTATTGGCATTGTAAGACTTTTTTACCTTGGTGGTTGGTCTACTTCGCTTAGATATTGTTCTTGATCCTCATTTTCAGAGTCAAAATCGATTAAATCAGGAGGTACCTAACATAGTGATTAATGATATATAATTCTAGTAAATAACCTCATGATAAATTCGAAGAAAAATTTCAGCAATTTATTTATCGAACTAACCGCTTGCATTTGAACCGCGGGCGCCGAGGTAATACATTTCAAGTTATCGTTAACGCTTTGAATGATATTGTCTAGATACTACAAAAGGCGAAGTAACAGAACATCAAGTAGATAATCATAAGTATAGAACCAAGTCCGGTTTAACAATGCAAATAGCATATGACAGCAGTTACTTTATTTAGAATTTCAGACGTTATACCTGTCTAGTATTTAAATTTTCCGCTCTCGCATAGCTGATCGAAGGATGAAGTGAAAAATCGGGAGCAAAATATTCTAAATATTCTAAAAAGTCATGAAAATAAGCCGTGATATCCGTCAGTATATGTTCAAGTTAACATAGTCTTTCTCAATAATTAAATGATTCACTCATACCAGTATACGGAAGATCATTGGTAATGTCGGCATCAACCAATAAAGCAGTCTCGTAGCACCTGAATAGCATAAGTCAGAGTTGATGTGTTATTTATAATAGCAACTCTATAAACTTGATCTGTAATTTATAATAATACGCATATTACCAGCATCTAGATACATTGCTAATAGTATAACCACCCCCACCGAGCACCAAGGTCGGAATATTAAAACTTTTAACAAACTGAACACATGCTCTACAAATAGAACAAGCACATTAACAACAACAAATTTGGACGCAATGCGAAAATAGCTTTTACAACAAACCCGTGAGCTTTTATACTAAGATTGAAACAACCTAAGCGATCACACCCTAAAGAATCAGCACCACACTGTAAATGAAAAAAAGAGATGTTAAGCTTTGCTGGGATAACCTATAATAATGAATGCTTACTGACCTGTAATACAATACTAGATGGTTGGTAATGTTGAATTACAGCTTCTATGACGGGCTTAAAAACATATAAATAGCCTGATAATGCAAAAAAAAGATTACTAAATTGATTTGCTATCTTAGATATTAAAGAATTTAGCCTTTATTCTTTTACTACCATGGTCGTCAATGCCATCTTTCAATGGCACATTAATAGAGTAGTATTTTCCTCTATCAGTTCCAATTTCATACATATCACCTGTTCGTTCGATGTTAAAACACAAAAAGCGTACATTTACAAATTTAATAAATACTAGATCTTTTAATATATAAGTATGTTCCTGCATATAGAATGAAAGTATCCCTCTAGATAATCCTGAACTACTTAATTACCTGTTCCAGGAAAGAATTGATCTCCATACTTGTGAAAAGATACAGTCATAACACGATCAGTTAGATAAAACGCTTCCTAAATGTTGAATAATGCTGTATATCAGTGTATTGTTGCAGTAAAGTGAGACGATTAGCATCACATTCCTAATTCTGTAAATAATTATAACATATAGTAGATCGTTCAATACCATCGAGATATCTAACAACTTTGTATAATCAATTAGACAGAAAAAATTAAATACGCGTACTTAATATATTATTTATAATAAACTAAAGGATAAAGCATAACACTAAAAGCATTCCAAATCATATAACTCAGTTATTCCGCGTTCGTCTCAAAATTTTAATAACATGTGATAATAGAACTGCATAAAATGTAACGATAGGCTTAAACAAAAAATTTACCTGAACGCCATCACCATGATGAACATCTATATCGATGTATAATACTCGGGCATGATACCTGCATGGAGAAATTGTTTGGTATACAATGATACAGTATGTTAGAATGTAATTTTAATGATTACAGAAAGAAATGATTCTGTATTAAAGCAGAAATTTATAATCAGATCTTGTAATTTTACTTGATATAATGTTATCTTGGTAATATTAAAACAGAGTGATACTGTACTCGTAAACAAGAATTGCTTACTTTAGCAGTTCCAATATTGCAACCACAATATCGTTGACATAACAGAATCCAGAGGCCTTTCGCATGAATGAGAATTAGGATGCAAAGAATAGTTAGAAAGTAAACTAAATATGATCCTTAAATTACAATTGAACGACTATAGCTACAGTCTGTAGTTGTATTGATAAATGTATGATTTCCGAAGTTGCTTATAAATGATTAATACATCAATAGATTTCACGCCGAGCCTTGGCCCATCATATACGAAAGTAAAACATCCTATGATTATCATTTATCTACGTTAAAAGATTGTTTACTTCTCTCTTTTTTGCATGGTGCAATCCCCCTGACCAATTAATAGCGATGTCACATTCCTGTAAAAAAGGGCAGATTGATAAGTTGCCGGTATCATTAGAATTAGTATAATAAGAGTGACCTAGTTGTAGAAGTGAGCATAAAAAGATGTTAAAGGAATCCTACCACAGTATTTCTTGTATTTTTAAAACAAAAATCTTATTTTACTAGTTCGGTGAGCACACTTTTACTTTATCAAGTGTACCAAGATATCGTATGGATGAACTTACCTGATGATTTATTTTCGTTGCTCCTTGAAGCGATGCTCCAGTATACATAGCACAAAAATCAAAAAGGCCACCAAAAACAGGACTATGAGGCAATTTCATTTCGATAATACAAGAAAATTAAGCTTAATTAATTGATGAAATTGTTTGTTTCATTAAAATAATCTCTAGAACCTAAACTGGTATTGATAGTGGCCTTAATGATCGCAAATGTCTAGCAAAAAAATTTATGGCGATACATTACCGTCCGTTTCTCCATAAATGAATTCTTATAATGCATGGTATCAATCATGATTGTATTGCACAGTATAACTATACTAGCAGGGTTTACTGTATTATGAATAGAATAGTAACGTTGATCAACATTATAGCATACAATCAGGGACTGCTACAAGAAATTCTCCTAGAAGTCCCTGATGCAATGGTAAACTGCATATATGATGGAATATTGTGTACTATTCAAAGATAAACTGAGCGCATATATCAGCTTACTGGATACTTTACGAGTTCAATAGCGATATCCTAGTACATTATTTTTATAACTTCCTATTATACTATACTGTGTGTTATTAACAGCTAGAGAAATGATCATCATTACCAATCATCGCCAACGTTGTACGTGTTCAAGGTACTATAAGGAAATTCTCTTATATTTGCGGGTGTGATCCTGTAATAAAGTTAAGCTTATCAGCAAGAATGCGTCTAAATAGCGATCCATAGCCTATCCATTTCGATTACAAGTAACTTTTCATTGGATTATCTTACTTTTTAAGAAATTCTATATAATCGTATGCATGAAAACGGCACAAGTTGAAATCGGAAGCTGGGATAGACCGAAACATCTGTATTTGAATATCAAAAATCATCTTACTACGTTATATTCCGTTTTATCAAGGTGAATACGTAAGCTAATAAGGCTAGTGTAATGAAGAATATGACAGCATTTATAAGGCAGATCCGAATCGATCAGGCCATGCTCTAATGAAACTTACAGTCATTTTCTTGTGTAATCCAAAACTTAAGACTAAACTGTTGGTTAAAGATATCCTATGCGGTTTCATGGGATGTCCTTTGCCTGTCGATATACATGAAAGCACGAATTATTAATATTATTTACTATTCCTATTTATTATATCATTATTGTCGTTGGCATCAAGTCGAATATTGTTCAATTGCAATATTCTGTCTTGCTTCTTGACAGATTCCATCCACCAGTGTACTGTACAGTAATACTATCAGTGGTTTTGATAATTTTTATTTTTATACAGAAACAAGTATTTCATCCTAGCAGCTAGCAGCAACTAGTGGAAATCATTAACTGACTGAACTTACCATAATGGAAATTACCCACTTCTGGATCATAGAAATACATGACATCGCGTTTGGGGCCCATTTTGCTTGGCTTGCAGGTCGAGCGGGAAGCAACTGATGCTGGTGTCAGTAGTTCTGACAGTATATCGCATTGGAATCGATGGTACGGACGGAACACCAGACAGAAAATGGACATCAACTGATGCTGGTGTCAGTAGTTCTGACGGTATAACGCATTGGAATCGATGATACGGACGGAACTTCAGACAGAAACTGGACATCAACTGATGCTGGTGTCAGTAGTTCTGACAGTATATCGCATTGGAATCGATGATACGGACGGAACACCAGACAGAAACTGGACATCAACTGATGCTGGTGTCAGTAGTTCTGACAGTACAGTATATCGCATTGGAATCGATGATACGGACGGAACATCAGACAGAAACTGGACATCAACTGATGCTGGTGTCAGTAGTTCTGACAGTATATCGCATCGGAATCGATGGTCCGGACGGAACACCAGACAGAAACTGGACATCAACTGATGCTGGTGTCAGTAGTTCTGACAGTACAGTATAGTATATCGCATTGGAATCGATGATACGGATGGAACACTAGACAGAAACTGGACATCCAATTTCTATACTAAATCTGTAGTCACAGTCATTTGAGAGATATCTGTATAGTGACAGTCATTTGAGCGCTATCTCTATAGTAACAGTAAGTGTAGTAATGTCTGCAGCAGTACAGTACAGTACGGTAAGTCGACAGTGTACAATACGGTACGAAGTGCACCTGTGTGATACCTTACATGCGCAATTCACGCTCAATTGCTCATACTGTAACATACATTTGAGGCAGAATCTCGATAGAAGTTCATATGGGTAACAACAACGAAGGCTGATGCAAGCCTCGTTGATTGCTTAATAGCTAGAGCTGCCAATGAAGCTAAATGGCAGCAGGCTGTGGAGCTCTGTTGGATTAGAAAGTATAAACTCTAGCCTAGGCTGCAAATCAGTGCTGAGCTTATGTGGCTAAAATGACTACTGCAACGGGTAGTAAATATGGCAGCAATTCCATTTTGTCTCAACCGTCAGTTAAGTTTTTCATCAGTCAGATTATTCGTGCCGGTCTTGGAGCTCAACGCTTGCAATTAGCCTTGAAAAGGTGCAATCAACAATCTCTGCCACTGCGTTGTATTTGGCTACAAGGTGACTTATTAGAATGGCAAGATGATGGTGATGCACTCTTATTAGATGATGGTACAGGTAGAGCCAAGATATGTCAGGTCAAAAGAATTTTAAGCGATCAAAAAATTAAAGTAGGCAAGTTGATATATGAATAAGTGGATACTGATATACGTTGTGCCCGTTGTACTATGCACGTGCAGTAGATGATAACTGGCCCATAAAGGTAAAAAAAATACCAAGCTAGGGTTAATTGCAAGAGTACAGATGCTCTTTACTCAGACGGTGAATATCGAGTTTAAGGAGCAAGTACATGTATACTTTTGCTTCAAGTGGCAAAACACTGTTGTAAAGTTATATTGGATACAGTAAAAATCGTCTACCTTTTTGTGCCTGATACTTCAGTCTTATTCCGAGTTATGCTGCGCTGTAGGTAAAGTCTACTTTATGCTAACGCTTAAACAATCGGAACGATTTTATATCAACAAGTCTATAATCCATTGTGAATTAAAGCGATATCATCATTTTAAATCGTAAATTACCAACATAATAGTCATTGAATTGTGACCATATGATAAATAAATGTAAATGTAAATAATACTATACAATGAATTAACATTTAATAAATTCATCAATGTGCTTACAACAAAATTTAATCGATTTGTTCCTTACTTAGGATCATATGTCATGGCTATTGGTGAAATATTACATATAACCAAGGATCAAGTAATAATCCGAGCTCTGAAGATGGCGGATTTATCCTCAAATCCAGATACAATGACTATCTGGCTGTATGAAACGATAGATCTTCATCAAACGATATTTGAACCATGTTACTAATATCGAATTGAAAGCAAATGCGATCATAACTTTGAAATTATGCAAAGGCCATATTTCTGTAGCGTTATATACTTATATTAATAGTACTGCATCGGTACTTGCATACTGTAGTACTGTATATAGATTGTATTATACTTTTGCACATTTGTAAATTCGTCACTCTAATTGTACAGTACTATAGAGTGGATAGGTAAATTTTCTACAGTTGGATATTTGTATTTAATGCTTTATAGTAGCTAGCCATTGATTGTTATGTGCATGGTACAGTGCTACTGTTATACTAATATTCCAGACTCTTCGATGATATACCCGTAGATGGCAATTCAATAATAAAAAGATTGAAAAGTAACTCTAAATACGTTACATCTTCATACCCTATGCAAATTCGTATTTGCCACAATCAATTGTAATCATGTGATGGATTGCAAAACGAAAATAGCATTTTATTAAATGAGATGAAGTAAGTCATCATTACTTATGCAGAAAGTGCTAATTTTATCTGTTAATCATTTCAGTACTTCAAGCGTTATCACAGTTTACTAACAAATTAAATCCTACGAAAGACAACACAAAGGTATCATTCTACTGAGCAGAGCAATTAACCATAATACTAGTAGATCAACGTAAATTAATGCATCAAATCACACAGAGGTGAACACTGACATTTGTAATCTTCCGAAATAATAGTCGGAACTACTCTTGTTGAGCTAGTACGTAGGAGCTCATAATTAAATGTCTGTTGGTTTGAGATATACTGCTTAGTTAAGTCCTTTTCAGCCACTGCATCAGGACAAAATAAATGATGTGGAACTGCAAGACTTCCCGTTGGAGTACAGCCTGGTTTGCATTTTAAAGTTGGACGAGATGTAAAGCAGACTTGACTGCCAACCTTAGCCACTTTAGGCGTAAGTTTCAATGGGCAACCTAGCCATGTAACGGAACAAGAAAACCTTCATTCAAAATTTTTATCTCCACATCAGACTGACCAATATATTACTGATACTATAATAGCGATACAGTATATCGTACATTTTATCTTGTATTATATGCATCTCAATTTTTTATCACAAACCTCCATGACATGATGCACTAGGTTGGATCCATTCTTTAATAGCATTATAACCTGCATTTAATCCTTTGGGTTGTGTTGCATAGCCACACATGCCGCAAACGGGATAAGATGGTTTTGCAGTATAGGTAATCTTAGTCTATATGATCGACGAAAAATAGGATAGGTTCTAGTGTCAATCTACTTAACTATTTAGCATATTAACTGTTAATAAAAAAGTCTTTAATAAATATCGTTCTATCAAATTTTACCATAACTTACCGATATCTCACCATAAGTTACGATAAAGTGATTTTTGACATTAACAATAACGTAGGTGTGAACTGGCTCTTTCCTCAAAGTGATAGTGAATAACCTTGATGGATCATTATAGGGTCGATTAGTATTCACTATAACCTTTTCGTTATCGACCAAAACAACACGATTGGGCTTCAATATTATCACATGGGTACTAAAAGTCAATTTAACAATTTTTTGAACTCCGTTTAATTCTTCACTGATAGTAAATCTACCGTTTCCAGAGCAGTCAGTAGCTAAGGTTAAAGGACAATCTCCAGGATTTAAATAGTGATATGTCGCATTATTAAAGGTTTTTACGGTGCCAATGTCAACCAAGCAGGTAGCTAATAAAATATAAGAAAATTGGAGGAAAAGTCGGCGATACGATCATGATAAATTTTACAAAGAGTTCAGACTAAAATTATTGGATTCTTTGCCCTGGATACAGATTAATTTTAATGTTGAGCAAAAGATATTCATCTTACCGCCTCGTTTTGACTCCTGTATTGGTGACGATGGTTTATTGGTTTGTTTATCGGTATAATCCATTGTTAATATAGCTCTAGCTGTTAGTGTAAACTGTTGCGGAGTAAAAGCATCAGTGGCAATATCCACGGTTGGATAGTACCTATTGGTATAATTCCTGAATAGTAGAGAAATGAATATGTTTGCGTACATTCTAAATTATCATTAATAGCAATATTATATCGTTATCTAGCTAAACAGATCGCTAAGTACCAAATATTTACAATTATATTCGTATATTGCTATCGTGTAGAGTCTGATGAAATAGAAAAGTAGCCATAGCTATCTTCGATTTTACAGAATACGTATAAATTTCATGTACTCAGATACCAAAGAACCTGATGTTGACTAATATTTATACGTAGGCGTATATCATAAAGTATCTAATTTAAAATTGGAATTACTTTAGTAAATGATGCCAATTATCGTGATTTTTCAAATTTATGTTACAGGATAAGACCGAGCTAGGCAAAATTTGTAACATTTGTACTATTCCACCTTTGCCTTGCTATATTAAACACTAGATAGCCACTAATGTCACTTATATATACGATCGAGCGAAATTAAATGGAATAGAAATGTACACATAGCTATTTTAACATTTTTAATATTGTACGTGTATGAATGTGTCATAGAATCTCTTAACGTTGTGTGATATTGTTAGATATACCGTTAGATACAAACTGCGGTATTTTTTACATATAGTGTTAAATATACTATCAAATATCAACATTTTCATAACACTTTATAATATTGTTATGAAAATCTAATTGTAGTATTTGTATTATTATAGCTTTATATCAACGTAAAAGGCGGACTTAAAACTTACTATAATAATTATATAATTACACCCTGTGAGAGCAACCAATACTTAGAGCTGGAAAGCAATTATGTGTGTGATAGCGCAAAGTGTAATCATATGTAAAGTGCAGAACTGAAAAACTATATCGAATTATTGCCATAAGGAGTCAGTGGCAAATTCATCTCATGAAATGTACTGTACTTATTACACAAAATATAACAGACATTTCGCTAGATATCTCGTTAGTAATAATAGACTGTTTTAGTAAACGATAGCGATCATCACGATAGTCCAAGCTTGCTTCTAACCATAGCGTACAGGTAAAAGTCAAATTTTGGAATTCATTGCTAAGTTATAATTTTAAAAATTTGATTACTGTTGCTTACCTGGTGATAACTGCTAAATCGGTTGGCGTGTACGGTGCCATCATATCGCTAATTTTGTTGACGTATAGTGTAGTACCTATGGTTTTTCCACTGACTTGAAAAACGGTTGAATTTTGTTGTTTATTACAAGCTATAACTACTTGATCATACGAGCAATTATATCCCATATGGATAGAGAGTGGCATAGACATATTAACAGGAAATTGAATCATAACACAGCCAACTGTTATTTGCTTTCCACCTTGGCTACGATCGGAAGCAGTAAGGCGATAACTAGCCATTTGAGTGTGTCCATCATATTTAATATGCAGCTCTCGCTGATATCTGGATAGGAATTGAACTGCAAGCATAGATTTTCGAATCATTTTATCAGAACTTGGGAGATGTCGATAAGAAATATGTATCGGCCGAGGCTCGCTACTAGGTTTGATCCAAATGCGTGATTGCATCGGTCCTGTAAATGGCAACCAAGGAGAATTTCTAGTAGGCCGGTAGTACAATGCTTCAAGACAGAGTTTTCTGCCGTCCGGACTAATTTCATAGCATGATGCGGGGAACTGTAAGGGTTTTAAGATATTTGATGTTACGCTAAAGGTATCATTTAAAGCTATTAAATATACGCAATTCCCACGATTAAGGAGTTTGTTTGAAATCTACTCAATCTGTTCACGCTATATAAGCTGCAGCGATTAGAGTAGTATCATAGGATAGAATTAGCACGAGTATTTTAAGCAATAGCAAGAAAAATAATGTATAATGTACTAAGTTGGTAACGTATTTTTGAAATGATATTATTATGCTAAGATATCGTTTACTATAATTGAATTAAATTTTCAATAGCACTACAGTAACTGGTGCTCTCAAAGGTAAGACAGATCAAAAATTGTTATCTAAAGCTCCAAGAAATGGAGAAAATTATCGAACTAAATTGAATAAGAATCAAATTCATACCTTAGTTGGATTTAATAGTTTACTTTCGGTTATAGAAGTATATCTAGGCTGCTGAGCTTGTACTCTGACATAGTTGTAAATATTCAAGCTACGTAAAGTGATTAAATTGCGAAGAGCAAGAGGGAAATGATTAGTTATAAGATATACTTATGTGACCGAATGGTAGTATCAGGAAGATTGCTAAGGTTGCTTCCATTCCGAATTAAAAACACATTAAAAATTTAAGAATAACATTCTGTGGTTGTCTATCAGATATGCTAACATACCTATGTTTTACCAAAGTTTTTTCTTGTTGATATGGCTGAAGGTAGATATCAAATTCTCCAGTACTTATATCGGCAGTGGTTCTGAATATCAGGCTGACTTCATGAGATACTCTAGATTTGATTTTAATACCAGAGGATATGGCAGAACTGACTAAGCCCATAGAACCATACAATAAATCAGTTGATCTAGGATAAAAAGCAGTTCCATTAGCCTACATAAGTAAGCATGAGCGATAATCTATAAGTATCTGCTGCAAGCTTGTTTAATAATAAGTATTGGTAGTAACAACATTACTCCTTCATT
Organism: Trichoplax adhaerens; assembly: GCF_000150275.1. Taxonomy (NCBI): domain Eukaryota; kingdom Metazoa; phylum Placozoa; class Uniplacotomia; order Trichoplacea; family Trichoplacidae; genus Trichoplax; species Trichoplax adhaerens. The sequence goes on along the minus strand of NW_002060949.1, from coordinate 1,055,852 downwards.
ATCCTAACAACCTTGTAATCCCTCAAGAAAGTACTGAATTAAGGTACGAAAAATGTTATAACGCTAGCTAGAAATCATGTCATCGTACGATAAAAGAATTTTTAGTAGTATTGCTCTCTATTATTATCGCAATCACTTTGCAATCTATCAAAAAAGCGTATGATTTAGGTACGAGCGATAATACTATCTCTTGGTAGTTTACATAAGAAGAGTTCGTGGTAGTAATACTCTCTATCATTATTCTAACAACTTGTTAATCTATCGACAATTAGGATTAAAGAACCGCTAAACAATATGATGGTTATTGGTAGCTATATGTGAAGAATCTTCAATGCTAAAGCTCACTGTCATGGTTTACTTGATAATCGGAAAGGTAGTATTTAAGGATAGCTAATGTAATAGCGATAGTGTATGATATCGATAGGGCAAGAATCTTCAAGAGTAATACTCTTTATCATTATTCTAACAAATCAGTAACCAATTAAGAAATTACTTAATTAAAGGATAAACTATATAAAAACTCTACATAGCTTTAATTTTCTCGGGCTTTCATTATGCCGCCTTAAACACAATACATTTTACTCCATTTAAATGCAAAAAAATCATTTGTAAAGAAAACTTTCGAACTTGTGAGTAAAGGAGCAATTCCAACTAATTTTCTTGCTACCCAAGGCATTCAGTAACTGCTTGAAATTCAATGATAATGAAGCATTCATATATCTAGCCTCGACACCAGTAATATTAACATGGAGTGGAAGCCCAATTTGAGTTGGAATAGAATGCCCATTTTCCATCCACAAACTTCCATCTGTCCAAGAACTAACCGACTTAGATTGACGTTGCAATTGGCTAATAATCTCAATGATGCTCGTCGAATTAAAAGTATCAAAGTACACTTCATCCCCGAAATATTTCAAGTAAAAGGTACTGTTGACATTGCTTATCTTGGTTATGAATTTAGAAAGCTAAACAATTGTTAAACAGTTAAAATAGATAAAATTAACAAGAATAGCGGATATTGATTGATCAAGGTTCATAAACAGTGGAAAGTTAAATCTTGTAAAGAGAAGCAACCGTAATTGAATAATTTTATAAAGTTTAACTTGCTTTTTCAAAGATTGTTCCAGTATTTGATTGGAGATCTCTTAGTAACATTGGAAGACTTCCATTAGGATAAGACATCAACGAGGTATAGCCGTGCATAGAACTGCCGATCTGTTAGGTCAAGAGTAGAAATTTAAAACTAGTTAATTGTTTCGATGAAATATAATCTCCTTTGCTGGATAGCTTTATAGGTGAAATTCAGTTATAATTTAAACAGGAATCCAAGAACTACGGCAACTTAAGCAGTATTATTGCCTGTTCATTTAGAAATTTATCAGCGAACCTTAGAATTTGTCTGTATTATAGATAGAGATATTATTCTTGTTTTTATTTTTAAAGTGAATCAATTAATCTCATGATCGATTTTTTTGACTGCAGTTTAGAAATAGGTATTTGGAATTACCGAAACTATGGTATCTCCAGAATTGATTATTTTTTTATTGTAAATAGAAATATTCATTCATCTTAGAATGGACTAACGAACCTCCATAGTACTGGTGGTATAGCTTAGTGCATCGGATATAAATTTAACGCAAACACTTCTTGGTTCTTTCGTTTTGGAATCGTAGATCATTTTAACATCGATAGCAGAACCCATCTTCAAAATTTCTATAGCAAATGATGGCAGTCAGATTAAAGATTGTCGAGCATCCAATTATTTTCTGATTGAATGATTTTGCTATCAAGCAATTTTGTGGCATTGGCTAGCAAAGTAACCCGAGATAGTTAAGTCTAAAATTTCGAATTTTGAAGAACTACATACTAGAATAAGCGGAAACCAGGTAGGATCGACTTTGGAACATATTACCAATAGGTTTAAGGGTCTTCAGCACCAGATAGGCATTTGAAGCTCTAATATACGCAACAAACAATTAGAGATTTCTCTCTTTTCAATAAATAATCTTTTGCTCATTAAATGAAAATTTATAGAGACTAAAGAGCTAAATTAACGATATAATTGTAGTTATAATATTATTTATCGTATTTTGCTGACATCTTTAATAAAAGTTTAGGTTAGTGGTAGGGGCGAACAAGTGGGACTACGGAGGGTACAATAGTAAGGGAATTAAACATATTACTTGGCAGACGAGTAGAATCATAAATAACCTATAGTAAATACCTATATATTTATCAAATGTTTACTTTTAATCATTATACCTCATGATGGTAGTACTTAATATATGATATCAGAAAAATTACCGTACTCGATAGATTAACTATAATTTAGATTCAATTAATTTTATCAAATTATTCAATTTTATGATCAATTCCAGGAAATTTAGATGAAATTCTTTGACATAAAATACTAAAAGCTATACACTTATTAATTATTAAGAACTTACAGTTCTTGTGAACATTTCAATTTGTTGCTTGAGACGGCAACTAGATGAGAATATACAAAGCTAGCTACTTGTTGATCCATTTCCTTTCGAACACCATCAGCAACTAATTCCAAGACTGCTAAACTAGGTTTAGTATCAAAGATGACAACAACAGAAGCAATTCGGATTTCCGTATTTTCGCTATGGCTGAGATGGATCGGTAAAAGAGTCGAGATAACCTAATATTATTTAAAATGATCTTGATCACTATTACTGACTTAGCAATCTAAGATTGTGATCATGATTGAATGGAATATATCCATTCATTGGACAACATTTAATATTCGCTACTTTAGTTTTGCTATAAAAAGTGATGATAACAGAAAAAAAGAATGTATATTATCAGGGATTCATATCAAATATATTATTTCAGCCTAATAAATTAAATCTACAGAGACGGGTGCTGCAACCTACACTGTTACATTTCGTTAAATTGTTAAGGCTACTTATAAAATGCAATCGCGATAGTACTGTAGTTGAAGCTATAACACTAACTACCATAGTGTAATTGTTCTAGAATTCAATTTTGAACGTTAAGTTAAAATGATTATAATTAGGGAATGAATATTGTAAACAAAGAACAGTCTTAATTGCAGTTTGATAGAAGTAAGGTGAATTGTAATTGCTATACAAATTTATATTGGCTTTATACTTAAACCTCTTTAGGCTCTATGATAGCTATTCTTCTCATAGCGTAAATGGCAGCCACTCGTTCATCTTGACTGAGCGATGTTTGATTGATTTTTTGAGCTAAAACAGGTAAGCTCGATGGTGAACCAGCATTACCAATTGCTTTCAAGCACAATAATTTGTCTTTATTGCTAGTTACTTTATTCAACGAGGTATGCAAGACTTGGACATATTTTGTGGGACAATTTTTCCAGTTATACGTGGAGTTGCACATCTTGAAAATACTTGAACCGTAAGCCAACCAGCAAGATCGATGCATAGCTATACTATTCCTGACTTCAGGTAATTTGCAGACAGTCTATGTTGAAATTAGGTTTATTTATGTTATTTTCCTTAAGAATTGATAAATTGAGTGAAGTCTAATAATAATTCTATAAATGTGTTAATTATAGACCATTTTTATTAAAGATCATCGCTACATTAAAGTATAGGTCGCTTGGGAACTTACTAAAAGCGATTCTACCATGGGTTCTGTTACATTTTGAGCCATTGGTATACGAATAAAAATGTGAGGAGCATCCTTTTCAGAAAGTATCTTACTACTAATCAATTGGCCAAGAAGAACCATCGATTCCGAATTACCGATACTAGTTAAAGCATCAAGTAGCCATTGCCTAGAATAATCAATATAAATGTAAATGATAGCGTATAGTATAGATAGATATTTGACACTAAGAATGAGAGTAGTATTCTATAGAATGACATAAGTTCTATAATTTAATGCATATTATTGCCAAAAATATGGAAAATTCAATTAACAGATTAAAGCGATTAGTATTATTTTTATAACATAATATAGAGCTTCAAATTTAATAGACGTGTATATTATGACTAAAGTATGAAGATTGAAGCTAACCGACTAAAATAATTAATTTACTACCATCTTTCAATATTGTATCTATATGTAATTCTACGACAAAACTTAAGTAGACTATTACTAGTTTTATCAAATGCGAATTTAATTTCTACGATAAGGTAATCGTTCTCGTTATGTGGCCATGCTAGACCGTAAGCTATCTATAGTATCGATATTTTTTGAGTAAGAATATGAAATTTATTCATAAAGGTTTAACTATTTTAAAAATCTCCACTAGTGGATTCCAAGTGATAGATTAAGTTGTAGAAAGTACGAAAGATTTTGAGCAATCCATAATGTACCTAGTTAGCTATATGTGATATTGCAATCAATTTTATGGATATTCTATTCCTCTATATCACTCCATGATGAAACGAACAAGCATGCTAGATACACTACATGTACTCTTTACGGCTCGTAAAAGTAGAAAAGAAACGATAATTTGGTATTTGTTGACACCAGCGATTTTATGAACAATCTTAGTTTCATTCTTTTAACTACTGTGTGATCGTATTACATTCCACTAGTGAATATCCTAAGTTTCTTCATGATGAAATAGATTTCCATAATTGGATATTTTATGGTAATTATTACCTTTCTTTGGGATTTCTAATACGATTTTGGTATATATTACGCAATTCTGTCTGGCTTAATCCTCTCAATGCATTGATTAAATGAATAAAATAGTACGGTATTGGATCAGTTCCTTCACTCTCCGACTTTGCAGCAATCTTTTCTAGCATTTTCAAGGCCTAGTTGAGTGATAAAAGTATTCAAATAGAAGGTAACGATATATACTTATAAAATGAATAGGTACTATCAAATCTTCCTTGTTATCTAACATTAAATTTTACCTCTTCTTTTGCATTAAGATTTGGTTCAGCTGGATTATCAGTGATTGACAATGGCCAAAATTGAAAACCGATGGGGCCTCTTGACACTAAGTTTCCTATATCATTCAGTGCAACTTTGATTCATGCCTTCACGAATTTGAAAGGCTCACGGCTAATTTTTAACTATTTTAAGCATAACAAACACAGGTGATGACTAATCGCCTTTTTTACCCTCTTACCTGGCAATGGAATGCTTTGCTGTTTCTGACTTGTTCGTTTTAGCTTTTGCCTATATTACCATCAGGGTTGAAATTGGATAAATTTTCAGATTATTTATGACTTTAAAATCTGATTTAAGTTAAAGCTAATTGCCGAAAATTAACCTGATTACTGTCATGGCACTGCCCTTATCTCCACGGAATGGACTGAAAACATGGCTAGCTTCCGTTTCTACGGCTTCGATATCATACTGCGGTTTGTTTTGACTGTTTAATTGATATCTCGTGACAACATTGGATCTCAAGAATTTAGACTGCTGGACATTGAAAGTATGAAGGGTTATAAAAACAATATATACCATTGAGGATCATCCTTACTATCGCAGTTAATAAGCAAACCTGAGTTTCACAAGATTGATTTCGTAAATTCCAAATAGATCGTTGACGACTTGGGCAACACGAACAATTATTCATATTTCTTGCTTTAACGATGATCCAATTTTGAGGACTAGACTCTTGAACATGATAAATTGATTCACATTTGCCTTCAATTCCCTCCTATTTTAATGAGCATTGAGAATATTGTTATATACAACTACTTGCTTGTCTCTAGTACAAAAATGAATTTTTTTGATATACTCATATAGAAATAATCGTGACAAGTTCGCTTTAGTTTATGATAACTACGGCTACAGCAATTTTTCTACCTCAAGATCGCGCACAATTTGAGGGTGTTTTTGGATAGATTTTAAACCTGGAAGATGGAACAAATTTATAACACCACGCTTGATATTAATGGCTTCATCAGTTTCATCACGTTGAGCATATATATTGCCTACACGGCCATTTTCATAATCGAAGGTGACCGGTTGATGAATATGCTTTAAAAATGTGTCGGAGACTTTAACGGGTTGGTACTGACTGCTACTTGATTGCGGCCATGTACCATTAAAGGAGAAGACTTGCATACGTTCTAACTATATTCAGTTATGGAAATAGAAGACAAGCTTAATTCATTTATACGGTTAACGTAATATAGAGATAGTTATGCTATAATTAGTACAATCAATTCTCATAGTAAAATTACCATAATTTAATTAATGTAATGCCCTAAAAATCAATACTATCTCGATACTTATAAGTTAAATTTATTCATATTTTATTAAATAAGGACCACAGTGAGTGTAAACTCCTGCTATTGTTTAATAAATAAATTAATTAAGAAATAAGAAAGATTTCATTGATGTGCGTATGACCAGCAAGATCAATAGCATAAACTGTAGACGATATTGCAAATGGAATAACAAAGTTAATATAGAAAATAGTATGAAAGAAGATAACAATAATTATTATTGCTATTAATATTGATATGGCTTATTACATAGATTTACCTTTAGATAAGTTTTTCGCAAGTTATTGCTAGGAATGCCAATATTTGCTTTAGCCTTGAACATTAATCCAGCGAATTTGTCGCTTGTTGCGTATATACCACTAGCTGTATCTCCCTCATATTCATAGGAATACAAGTATCCTGGCTTAAGGATATTGGTATCCTTGTGGATAGTGGTAGCAGCTACATAAATCGTGAAAAAACATACAAACAGCAACTTCTTATGTAAAGATATAATTAAGCAATATAGTTAGTCATTTATAAATCATCAAAATTGAACTTAAATAAATTGTAGGTATAGCATTGTTATTTCTTTATTTATGCGATACTATTTCGTCTATGATTTGTTACGATATTTTACAAGAAGAATGAGGCTACCATAAGCTTATATTTGCTACTGAAGCGTAGCTCCTAAGAATAACTAGTGTTAATTTACTAATGCCTTCTTTGTGGTATAAATATACGTAAATGCAATAAATGATGGAGGGCTGATTTGAGACAGACAGGTAAGGGGTAATAAAATAAATTTTTGAATCGTTCTAACGCTAATTTAATCTAGGTTAATAAATTATGCTGATAATGAATAGTAAGTTATCATCAGCATAGTACATATGATTTTAATATACGCTTATTTAATTTAGATTAACAAGTATCAAAAAGTTTTAGTGAATTAAACATTTAGTAATTCCTGTCTGATGAATTTTTCTCACCGTTTTGAACAGCTGCAAGGCTCAATAAGATTAACGCTATAACTTTTATCATGACCAGCGGATAACTTGTTGTTTCACGTTGTGTTTTCTACTCTATCAGAAAGTCTCAACGAGTAACACTAATGAAATCAGGTAATTGGTCAACTTTTATACCTTTCCAGTGGCTTGACGATAGCATATTTACAACCCGGTACCGATTCAATCATTTACCTTTAAAAACCAGAAAATTATTTAACTAAATAAACACTTGCTAGATGACAATTTTGCTTCCTTACTACAACTAAATGAAGCAATGATTATTAATGGGTATCTTACTTCCATATAATTAGGCAAGTGATATTATTTCCAAAATATTGTTATATGTTGCCATCAATATTCATTCGAATAAATAAATACAATTTTCTATGGTACTTTTGTTGACTTTTAGCATTGAAGATAGGCTGTTACTTCTTCAAAGGGAAACGGACAAAAAGTAATGTATTAATTCCGTCCAATAACCATAATAAACAAGCGTTTCAAAATATTTTATGAGTAAGATAACAATGATCATAAGAAAATTGCATCTGAGCAATCTATCTATTTAGTTATATAATTAAATTTGACAGTAGAGTTAAATCAGAATAAGGTTAGGCCTGGTTAGACTGTGCTAACTTATTACTATCAGAGGTTTTCATCTAATAAAGTGTTCATAAATACTTACGTAATGTACGTGTTGCTTAATGATATAAAGATGTTGAGAACGATTTTAGTGAATAGAATTGCTAACAAAATCTGTACCTGCGAGTCTTTTATATTGTTAAATTTCGTTATTTATAAAACTAAAACAAGTAAGATATGATCTAGCAATTTAAGATTGATTTTCAAGGTTTAAAATTAATAAATACTCGTACATGCCATGGCTATATAGCATTATGTAATGCAGGATCAGCAATGCATGTTCAAATCATTTAGGGAGCGCCTTAGAACTATTACTCAACAGTACGAAATGTACGCAATTAATTGGCAATGAAAAAACAACTAAAGTTATCAGAAATTCAATCGTATACAAATAAATATGAGATATTCTCATTTTATTACAGAAACGGAACAAGAAATAATAGAATAAATCAGCTCTTTCAAAGCTTGCTTATCAGCTTAATAAGCTGGGTAACGAGAGTATAAACAACACATCTACAAATCATGGTTATGACTGGATTAGAAACGCACATACGCGTAATTATAATAGCTCTATTTCTACTGATGAGATGAATTGTATGCTTTGAGATATACGAATAGAAAAAATTTCGGTATCATCTTGGCTCATTATTGTTACATCAACAAGGAATAAGAATTTCAAGCTATAGTTGGGTGAATAAGCTTATTCCGGATACAAGCAGTATTTCGAAAGAGTTAATATGCATCTTTAGAAATAACGAACTTTCCATAATTAATTTAATATTCGAAAAGAAATACTAAGTACAAGTGGTGCTAATAAATATATATCTTTATACCTATGTGGTTAACGTAAAACAGCTCATAAAATTTAATGTATCCATGATACAGTAACTTAATTTAATACAGAATTTATACATAGAATAATCATTAAGGATAGGCACTCATAAGAAAATTAGTCACCATTGTTTATTGATTTGAATCAGTTGTATTAGAGAGGAACTTGCACTAATCTATTCTTCCCAGCTCGCCTTACCATCATTAGTAACGCGATTAGCACCATTACAGTACTAAATACGAACGGAGGCCCAGGTAATGAAGGCTGTAAAAGTTAAGAGCAAGTATTAATATTGCATGCAATTATACAGTACATCGGTATTATAAGATATTCGTATGCAACGAATGTTAATATAATTTTTTTGTGCAATTACCTGTACGGTGACTACAGTATCATTCACATTTGGGGTCTTGTGTGGTCCAAGCTGATTATGTGATACATCTTGACTTGCAATGTTAACATGGTAAGCGTAGAAAATTAAACCATAGTATGCTGGTCCTAAACCACTGCATAAACCTCTAACACCAGTTACCATACCTTGTACCACACCTGTTAATTTAGGATACATTTATTATATGTTATTCAAGCATGCATACAGTATTTTAATTATTTTATCTGTATATTAACCACTAAAAATACCTTGTCTACTTTTATCAGCATCTACAGAAATAATAGCGTTTAGAGTAGGGTAAGTTATGGATGATATTGCGGCAAATATGCAAGCTATCCACATAAGTCTTTAAAAAATCAAACATAAACATAAAAGAAACTTAATATCAAGTCAGTTGTTATCATTAAGTTTCAACATTAATATTATGCATTAAGAAAAATGACATACTTGGGCTGTATACTCAGGCCATACAACAATAATTGGATTATTTGACATATCATTCCGATTATGACTGTATTGTAAATACCAAAAGTATTCGAAAATATCGACATCAGCCATGTCTATATATAATGATGTAGCAATAATAATGGATCAATAAATATACAAACGGGGTAAATAAAAAGTATAATATTGCAAAGAATTTTGTCTTACTTGGGCTATTACTGACATAATACCGGTAACACCTACTAAAATTGCTACTTGTGAAGAAGGAAGTCCAATAACCTACCAGTAGAATTACGGTAATAATTAAATTATCAACGAAGCTAAGTCTGGCCTTACTAATATTAACAGTAGTTGATCATATTTTCAGTATAATATCAGGTTAGAGCTAACGAATACATTAAGTCAATGTTACCTGGCGTAAGTACAAGAAGATACACGAGTATTCACCAGCTTCTGGTAAATACGATAGAAATACCATAACGCACATGAATAACAGTTTAGGATCTTTTGCAGCGACCTTCAAGGACTAATGTAAAAATGGATATTTCATAGTTGCTAATTACTTCTACTGTAGTCAACGTAATCGACAGTAATGATTACCGCAAATGGATCAGCCTTCTTCCATGATATTTCAGTTGTTAGTTCCGATGATAGAGATTCCGGTACCATAACTAATATAAATAAAACATCTAGGAAAGAGATAGCAGTTGCTATGAAGACAACCACATCGTCGCTGTATTTATCACTTATATAGGTACCAAGTGCCGGGCTGATAATCAAACTGGCAGCAAAAGTTGCTGAAACCTACAAAAGTACCATTGATTTAAGTAATTTTAACTACCTGTTAAAACATCAATACGTGCAATAAATGCTTCTATAATCGTTTATTCAGTTCCATGTTTAAAATTAATGTTGTTACCAGTTAATATGATTAAACATCAAAGTTGCTATACAGTATATAGCATAGAAAATTGAGAAAAAGCAATTATTTAATCATGAAAGGTTACTAACCAAGCCATATGAAGAGCTCCTTTCTTCAGTAGGAGATATATCAGCAACATAGGCAAATACAATAGAATAAGTTACAGAGAACATACCAGAGAGTGTAAAGACCACAAAGTAAGACCTATAATTTAAAGGTCATTGTAAGCATATACTATTACGTTCGCATACCAATGGAATAGAAAAAATTATAATTTTTGATTTATGTCGAAAATAATACTGATTCGATTAGTAAAGATTTGTACTCCAGTTACCAAATTAGGAGAATAAATTCGATTAGTAGTAATGATTACTTACAACGCATCAAACCACATAACAGGTATTGGGATGCACGTACAAAAAACCGTTAGTAATAAAAAAGGTTTCCTCCCTACTGAATCCGACAGACTACCAATTAGAGGAGAACTAAAGAATGATAGTATTCCCTAAAATGAAGTAACAATTTATTAAGATTAGAAATGTATATTGTAAAATTATTTAAAATAATTTCTAAAAGACGACCGTTTGCAATTTTTATTCGTACATTAAGTTATTCAACTTAGACTTTCATATTGTACGGTAGTATTAACGAGTACAGTGTTGTCAAAGAAATTTTCTTTCGTTCAATTTTAGGTTACATTTTTTGTAATGGAGTTGAGAGCGTGTCAACAATTATAATGATCTCATGCAATCAAGATTATCATTATAGGCGTGAGAAACAATTTTGCTTTCTCAGAGTTCCATAAACTAGTCTTTTATATGTTGAGAACGTTATGATAATTTTAAAATTTTATAAACACATAGTAGCAACGGTGGATTTGCAGTTTCAGATTGTATGGGGAAAGTAATATAGTAACATTTAAGCTGCAAGATATGGACGCTTTACACTAGGTATGAAAGTAAATCAAAATGCTATAGTAAGCGAAATACAATAAACGATCAAACAATTACTATAAAACTAATCTATTGCGGCTCCGCAAACCATGATTATTTTTTGTACGGCATTGGTTCCGGCGTTCAAAAAAGTAACGCTAATCCTTAGATTGCAATATTTCTTCATACCTTGATGCCTTGAATAATTCCATTGATGAGAAATGTATATTTAGGAAATGTTTCAGCCAGTAGCTAAAATTAGAGATGCAAGAAAAGAAATTGCAATAAACGTATTAATTTAATTTAATAACTATTTGCAAAATAGGGTAATGTCACGGATATAATAAAACATATACAGAAACATTACAATTTGAAATTAATTCTATGCAAAGTCGCAAACAACGGAGTTGACATGGTATAGTACAAACACGTTATTCAACGTTGTACGAGTGCAAGACGAAAGAAGGATACTCCCTAACTATACACATATCTTAATACGATAGTATGCACACATATAGAGTAACATTTCATCGCCTAATGATCTGTAAGTTGAATGCTATCTGTGATTGAGTAAGGATTGAATTATAACGGACGCTTTGTTACATTTATCGGGGATAATTGTATTTTTGTACTTCTTTTGCATAGACTTTTATATAGAAATACCTTAATTAACGGCGATGTCAGCAACCCCCAGGAGAAAAATTCTAAAAATATTATAATGGCAGCATGATAGACACTTGGTTTATCGATACCCTAAAAAAAAAATGAATTAAAATAGAAATAAATGATTACTTCCATAATCCAACCAGTAAAGCATAATAATTTTTAAAATATTGACGCGATTCTCAATCAGTTCTTGTAATATTAGGTATTGGACTGATCATTATAATCGATCATAATAATATTGCCGTATGGTTGTAAACGTTCTACGTTAACATGATTGTAGTCGATATCGTCCACATTATACAATTAGTACATCCATCTGCCATATACGCCTACATAACATTATTCATTTTTACTAAGTATGGTGCTCGCATCTGTAATGTCATCTGTTTCACATTAACATACTTGCATCTTTTAATTTGTTTACAATATCAAATGGGAAAGTTCAACAAAGTGAAGTGATTATCCAATCTATTACGATATTTAGTGAGCAGTTGTTTATAGCTTTCACATGCAGTTGAGTTAATTAAAATAGAGTATTCAACAGCCGGTTAATTTGTTATTCATGATGTAGTGACGATTCGATTAACGTTGCTGTTTAATTAATCAGCATAATTCCATAATATTTATACTTCAATATTATGGAATTATCATCACCAGTTGAGTCCATTGGCAAGTTGTAATTATACTGATCTGTAGTTATGCTGTATATCAGATAAAGTTAATGTTGATCATTTAACCCTAACTCGATCAACTTATTGGAATAATTTATGCTGTTGAGCGACGAACTTGATTCATTTATTATTGACAACTTTGTAAATTGTCCATGAACAATCATTGGCTGTGTTTAATAACTTTCATTAACAACGAAACCAACTGTAATGTACTCTACTCTACTCTACTTTCCAGTCCTGTACATGAGTCATTACAGTCATTTGATTGATTGCAATACAGCAAGATGTTCAACACAGTAGAGCATAGCCAGTGTATTATGGCGTAAAAGGCAATACAAGATTATTTGGCTAGAACTACTTTCAATTTACCGCTAGGATCGAATTATCCATGATTTGATCGAGGAATCCAATAGAATGGCTGCAACATGAAAGTATGCAGGTAGTACAGTATTATTCAATTAAGTAGCCGACGTTGATTGTAGAGGTAATGCAAAATGTTGCACCACAATACGCGTGGAAAGGATTTTTGTAAGACGAATTCAAATTGTATTTGTATTGTATTGCACGTATGCATAAAAGACTAATGTTAACAATTCCTTTCTCCTGATGACTATGTTGGCGTTTTGGCCGGTCAATAATGAATTAGAACCATTTTCAGATTGTCATTTTCGTTGTGCTATATAGATCGATTTATTCAATAAGCGTAGTCTTCTGCCAATCGATTGTAGAAAGTTTTCCTACTCTTGGGGCTAATGCGGGTAATGAGCAGATCGGATAGCTGTAATAGCAACGACAAATCTCCCTTAATGGTAATGCCAATCGTCATAAAGTTGAACCACCAGCGAAATGGCAATGGCTAATGTTTGCAGACGGGTAAAATAATGCTTGAGAGAACTTCCAATCCAATTGAAATCAATGAAGATTTACTGCCACCATCACACACGATAGAATGTCTTTCGTTATCGCCTGCGTCAAAAGTGACTGTCAATGTCAACCTCCTACTGCAGTACGTCACTCTTTTGCGAACGTACTCTGTACTAGTACGATACCGTGTCCATTCTTTAAGGGTAATTGACCTACTATATACTGTACTGTATACTATGTATACTGTACGGTATATATACGGTGTACTGTACAGTATAGAACCAGTACTGTAATGAAGTCAACCATTATGAATCGATGGGCGGCAGAAAGAGAGTCTACAGTACTGTACAGTACTGTACACGTGGACTGTGATAGACTGAGTCTATTTGCAAAGTGTTGATACAGTGTTGTACTGTACACTGAGTACAGTATACACTGTATACTTACTATACAGTACAGTACTGTATTTCGGCTGATTTGTAGATGAATTTTAGGGGCACAAAGTTACGTCCAATGTCATATGGATCCGTCGATGAAGACTTGGTGAACCGTGAATGTATCTGTAACGTGCTAGTTGATGTGAATAATGGATCTAATATGGAAATAACTGTACTGTACTTCAATTACTGTAGTGGATTTACTACTGTACTGATTGTACTGTACAGTATAATACGCAAACATATTTTGAATTTTTTTATTTTATCGACAGTACAATGTACAGTACTGTACAGTACACTTGTACCACACAGTACATTGTATCGTGCATCGTGTAATGTACAGTACATTGTACCGTACACGTGTACTGTACGTACTGTACAGTGTACAGGTGGACAACAGGATATGACGGGACTGGCTTGGCTAATACGGATTTTTGTATCAAAATTGGGGGTTTTGGAACAGATTTTACAGTACTATACACTGCACTAGTGTACTGTACTGTACTGTACTGTACAGTGAGTGTACAGTACAGTACAATTGTACAGTGTACAGTACTACAGTATATTGTACAGTACAGTACGATACTGTACTGTACAATGTACTGTAGACTGTAGATGGTAAAAGGTAAACAATCTTCTTATGATACGGTACTGTGTACTGTACTCTACCGTACGTGAATTCATAAAGTGTACTGTACACTGTACAGTATTGTACCGTCGCAATGTCCTGTACTGTACTAGACAGTGGTACAGAGATGACAGCTTTCGCTATGCACTGGATTCATTACGCTTTAGACCAGTGACCGGTGGCCTGTGGTGGTTGACAAACTTTCTAAAGGTTACTAGCATTTTCAATTTTAGGCTGGGGCCTTACCTTAGATAACTAATTGAACATTGAAATATTGCTAAATTATGTTTGGATATGACCATTATCGTAAAAAATTAGGCAAAATCCGCTGTCTAGTTGATTGTATTGATAGCATTGAAAATGCGAGGCCTCTTCCTAAGGGGTTCTGCTATGTGCCTACATTATTGCCGTATCAAATCAAGCATTACAAGGGAGACTGTATATCGGTCTTTGAGGAAGCAACTGCAACTTCAAAATTATTAATCAAACTTAACGTTGGTAATCTTAAACAACCAATTTATCTATATGGTAACGAATGGTGTACCAACGAAGGAACATGGCGTAAGATAAGTCAAGTGAGTTCCGTTAGCTTGTATTTTGGGGACCATGACTCGATGAGCAGAATATTATTTTCTAGCTTATATAAATGATTGATTGCGTGAAATCAACAATCCATTCCATATTTGCCAATATCAATGTTTGATGCATCTTTTGAACATCAAACCGAACTGTAAAATTGTCTTACTTGTATGCTATAATACAGTGAGTTAAAATAATACAAACTCTACTACTGCATAGCCACTAGTGTTCATGTTGCCAACCTTAAATGGATGCAATACTATCTTGATTCTAATGTTGATAGATATCAGTTGATTCTCAAATCGGCCAACACCGGTACTATGTAATTGTCTATGCGCATCCTTTATTGCCAGACCAGTATACAGTAATATACGTTTAGTAAGAAATAATAACTAGTACCATAGTAATCATTTCAGCTAATACCCAAAATGTTGATGGATCAGTTGTATTATTACTACAAGATGGATTTAGTATTTGGTGTAAAATTCTTTGATAAATCGCAAATACCTCAATACCAACTGTAAATCGACAATCATTTCTTGCACAGTTAATTACTGTACTGTACTGTACTATATGTGATGGTAGTAATTGTTTGTGCTTAATACTACAAATCGCAATAAACAAATAATGCTAGTGTTGTGATGGCTTAGAAATGGTCACGAGCGTCATGCAATCTTATAATAACTGCAGTGAGAAATGAATACTTGACATGATTGATCAAAATAATTGATAGGCAGGACAAGATCATCAGTACTTTGGAAAGGAACACGAGGGTTGGATCCTTGTTTCATCAAGTAATAATTTTCATGCTGACAGCAATAGCAGACCTAAAGGAAATGGTTTTCCGTTGCAGCTTGATTATTCGGCACTACCTGATAGTACTGAAGCTTGTAGACTCGAACGAAACGGGTAAGCCAATAGCAAATCTAAAAATATATTCCATTCGGTATGGAACATAAGATATTAAAAGTCTCTAGTCATGGATTAATCCATACCCTGATAGTACTGGACATTCATGCAGTACAGTACAGTGTATCATTTGATTTTACGTCTCAATTCCCAGTTTAACATTGCATATCGTGTTAAATAAACCATCTTAAGATCCACGCAGCTATTAAAGTAATCACACATATCCAATGGTGCACTAGCACATGTACTGTACTGAATTTTGTGTGCTTAGATATTGTGAAATTCGACTAAATAGTTCAATTTAGATCATTTTTCCTTTTCATGTCATGAAAGGTAATATACAGTAGGCTAGTTCTTAGTAATTAATTATTCTAGTAAAAGACTAGGATCATCAGACTTGAATTCCGTGAATAAATATTTCGTATATCTTAAATATCGTATGTATAGTATTACCCGCGTTATAACATGTAGTTCACTACTATTAATATTATGCTGTTTTTTTCAAGACATTCTAAATTGCCATCTATCTACTTTTTATTATTACACATTATTAGACAATTAAATTCGAATATGATCAGTTCCTAAAGCTAGTAACTACGCCAGTGTCTATCAATTTGCAAGATAACTAGCTATATCGCTTTAATTATTCTTATTCAGCATCCCTTGCGTAATAATGAGTATTCGTATTGTGGTAGTTGGGCTACTGTCATTACAAACTTAAGAAAGTTAATTGCAATTGCATCAATCTTCCCAATACCGTATACTTTCAGCTATATATGATTAGCTGAGACTTCAATACAAATGGCAAAAGCCATATTGTTTTAGTCTAGTCAGATATTTACAGCCAAACAGGGATCAACTATACAAATATTTTTAAATCCAATACAATAATATGTACGTATTTTGTAATATAAATCTAAATTTTCAGCTTTAACAGTGTTGATGTAGTAAACATTCTTCTGAACGTCTATGTATAAATGCTGTATTTACGATCAATATTTCGTAAAAATCACTCATGAAGACTATATGAAAACTTCGAAAACAGACATTGCTTATTTTTGCATTTAAAGCACTTGTGATTACATCGTCTAGAGTGGATCAACTAATGTTGTGATAACTGTTGCTATCTTTATATGTTTACAGATTAAGATTTTAACCTCAAGTGTTTCTATAAGATACCATGTTCTTAACAAAGCTGTATAGATTTATTAAGAGACTTTAGTATATAAGTATACATATTGCGCTTCTCTTCTCTAAATCATATTTTAAATGTTACTTAAATGCTGCTTTATGGTAGATATATGAACTCTTAATTTAAAAGTACTTTGGTTATTCTGATATTGTAACAGGTGGGAAATTGCCGTTGAAAATGCATATTCGTTACAGTTATTATATCCTTTCACCTTACCACCAAGTGATGTGGAATTAGAACACAAACTTAGTATTCCACCTAAAAATTGGAAATTAGAACACAATAAATTATTAGCTACTTATTTATCAGAAAATATGGATAATGGGAACACTGCATATGGAAATCTAAAAGACTATGTTGAAAGTATTGCTGTTTCTTCGGTAAATTTAGAACTTTGACCTTTCCGATCAAAAATATGATGCATTGTAAAAGGCCGAATATTTTGTAAGTGTTGCTTGGATTGATAATAAATCATAAACAATTGCTTTATGTAAGATGGAAGAAGACAAGGATGCGTTGACAGATGGTAATCAATCTTCTTATTGGGAATCTGACGGCTCACAGGGATGCCATTGGATTAGATTAAGAATAAAGAAAGGAGTTATAATTAAGTACGTTATACGCGATCAGCTGTATCTATGTAAAGCATTTACTTAAATGCAAAGTGTCACCCGTTCTTTTAGAAGTAATTTATCTCACTTTTTAACTATTAACCGTCTACCTGTTATGTTTTACAGATGCCTACTTGTAACCGTCGATCCCAACGATGATAATTATATGCCGCATTTAATCGAAGTGAAAGGTGGCGATCATGATGATATGAGAAAAATGGCCGAAGTCCTAATGGACTGGTATTTTAATATATTTTTCAGTTTACTCGATATTTTGATACAGATTAATGTGGTTTTACTTACTATATTACATAGCACCAAAATGTCAGATGTTACAATTTTGCAAGATATGGCCGAATACTTACCAGAAATAGAAATACGAATTAAAGAATGCAAAGGTATATTTAGAAATTGTGCAGTACATGATTATATTGACATTATATGCTAATACTTTTCATTCGATCTAGATGAAGGGATTGATACCAGAATTCATGGTATTAAGATCATAACTTCTTCCGATATATCCAGTAGTTTAACGATTGACTTACTCAAAAACAAAAAGATAGAGAGGTATGTTAGAGAAACTTTCTATCGACTAAAGCTGTATAATATTGAAATTGATCTTGGATTATCTACAGATTTCCACTTTTGGCAAATTTTAATCCAGAAGCATTATATTATCGCTCAATGGCAATTTTAAGGTATTAAAATTTTACAGTTAATTTCGTAAACATAGCCAAGAGCATTTATAGTTTAGGATAAAGCCATGCAAACATGTGGATAATAAAATGACATTTATTCGCTGAATTTGTTTGTTATATAGATTTAACGAGCTATTTGACAGTGTGATTAATCTGGTAATTCCAGATTGGTCAGAAGAGTGTACGAATATTTGTAACTTTAAGGTATAGTCATATTTGCGATACTGTAAATGTATTTCAAATTAGTTTGTAAATTCTCATGATGTTTCCTTGTAAATAGGCTGTTAGACAAATATTACAGCTATCGAAACGGAGGCTAGCTTTAATTGAAAGATTACTCAGAGATTCCCAAACTAAGTAACTATCATTTGATTATACAGCACACTTTCCTGCTTTCCTTGACCTAATTAGCATGCTGAAGATGTACTATAGTAATAGTAATTTTTCCGTTGTAGATGCGTTCCTGAACCAATTCCCAAAGTTTATCTCGACCGACGATTAGCTTCCGAGCACAAAAGTGATACATCCCGCGATCCTACCGCGGAAAATGCTCTTTTTAACCAGGTTTCTTATTTGCACTCTATCCTGTACGTACTCTCTTATTTATTTACTAACTATTTTCAATTTCAGCTATATAACGAACTAAGGCCAGAAAATTGTAGATTTCGATTAGATTATCGGTTAGCATATTGATTAATGTGCAAGTCATAAATTAGATCTCTTATATCATGAATTAATTAATAAGTACTATTAATACCTGTCAGATGGTCTATACAATACGAACAATGGTGGGAATGTAAATTTGTATCTGAAGGTATCATCGATCAAGGTCAGGAAAACTTTTGACGTCTTTCATTTAATATTTTCCAAACTAGCAGTACATCTATCTTAATTATGCAACTAAATTGTACGCGATTGTAGCTCTAAATCTTATAATTTATTTAAAGGTGGAGGCTTTCGTGATTCTCTTGCTGATATCGCCGAAGAATTATGTCCAAGTGCTGAAGATGTTCAAATACCTTTACCATTTTTCATCCGTAGCTGTAATCAGGTAATCAAAAGTCTCATGAAGCCTAGATCAAGATTCGTACTAATTCATTTCGTAATCGTTATACGTACGCTAAGGCGCACGATGCAGCTAATATTCATCGTGATGGCTACATTCCTAACCCTGCCTGCAAAGAATTTACCAAATATGAATGGATTGGACAACTTATGGGCGCGTGTTTTCGTAGTCGTGAGTGTTTAGTATTATCACTGCCATCATTTATATGGAAAAAATTAACCGGAGAAGTTGTTACCTGGGAAGAT
The DNA here is from genome assembly GCF_000150275.1 of Trichoplax adhaerens. NCBI lineage: Eukaryota > Metazoa > Placozoa > Uniplacotomia > Trichoplacea > Trichoplacidae > Trichoplax > Trichoplax adhaerens. Next base: position 1,035,922 of record NW_002060949.1, on the reverse strand, counting down.
TATTCTACAGTTGACGAAGCTATAGTCAGACTCTTGGTTGCTTTGGAATCAATGAGTGAAGAAAGGTTTAACAATGATTACGCTGATGCCTTAACGTATTCTACAGTATGTACTTCTATATTTGTATTTTTAAGTTTTCATATTTCATATTTTTACAATTTTTATTTCTTGCATTTATCGAAGAACCTTAGTGATGGATCAACAGTTGATTTAAAATCTAATGGATCAGAGACTTCAGTGCTATATGAAGACAGACTGCATTACGTTCAGCTTGTTCGCGAAGCTAGACTTCATGAAGTTGATGACCAGGTGTAGATCAACATCCTAAGTACAATATCATCGAGTAAAAAGCTATACATTGAGATACTTATCTAACTTGCACCTATTGCATGTCACAGATTCGAAGTATAAAAAAAGGGTTATTGAGGGTGATACCAAAAGCAGTATTACATATACTTACTTGGCAAGAACTGGAAAAAAGAATTTGTGGAAATCCAGAAATAACTGTTCAAGAGTTGAAGAATATCGGTTATTTGCAAATATCCTAAGTTAATAACTGGAGCAAAAAAATTTTGTATTAATGCTTATAATTGAGGTTTAAATGACTTAATGTTTAGCTCGCTATGAAGACATTGAAGTCGATGATTCGAGAGTGAAGTATTTCTGGAAGGCACTAGAGAATTTTTCGAATGGTACGAGTTTTATAAAACTTACTCTAGTTAACTTGAATTTATAGACATCTACAATTATACAAGCCAATATATCGTTATGATTGTAGAAGATAGAAGCAGATTGTTAAGATTTGTCACTGGTAGGAGGCGTTTGCCTGCTCCTCTTTTTATTTGCCCGAGTAGAAGGTAAAATCTAACTTTTGAAGCTATACAGCTTTTACTGTTAAACTTTAGCCTACCTAATGTTTATACCTTACAATCATATCTAGTGGAGCCGCTGAAGACTCTTTGCCTGAATCAGCAACTTGTTCTAGTACTCTTTTTCTCCCGGAATATACTAGGTATATTTTACTTAGATTTTCTTTCATTACTAGTGCAAAAGTCTCATAATCATTGAAATGTAACTCCTACTTCTTGAAATACTAGTGAAAAATTATCTAACACTATGTCACTTTACAGTCCCAAGGTAGCCGAGGAAAAGCTGCTCTATGCAGCATATAATTGTACGTCAATTGATACAGATATGAGGACCTGGGATGATTAGTAATTGGATAGACAGCGCAACAATACTTGCTGTAGTCATATCTTTACTGTATATTATAATAATTATTAATCGAGCATAAATGTTCAGAGTAACTTTTTTGGTATTTAATTGTAATGCAATTAATTTCGATATTTTATAGCATCACCCATGTAAATTATGTGAAAAGCGTTAGTAACCATATCAATCAGCAGTATTTTGCATAGATTGGTGTATAGTTCGCACATTTATATTTTTGCCTTACCAAATTACTCTCTATGTAATCCGGTATATTGCTGTATAAATGATTCTTATACAAGATTTATAGCTATTATTCGAACATATCGCGCATCATTTGCTAATTATCGCAGTGATGTCATACCTTCTGTAATTAAGTTGGGAGTTAACACTCTATTGTTAATAATTTAATTAATTTTGGGATGTAATTGGAAACCGTGCACTTTTCATGTCATAGTTATTTACACCGTGAACAGTAGATCTACATCGTATTCAAGATTTTATGCGAAGTTTAACCAAACGAAAAACTTATCCATAGCATCCATTTATCCATATTTTATTGTAAATGATATATTCTTTCATATGTAGGCGTGTAAATTGCTAAAAAATTTGGGTGCTAAATTAACTGTTTAGTCATTATACCCAAGTACTAAACGCATTATGAATGTAGTCATGCATATAAATAAGGCGTTTTTCGGTTGAAGTTATCAAACAACGTATAATATTTGATAGTCCCTGATTATCATGACTATCTGCAATTTTATCCACTACTAAGATTTCTGAAAAGGAAAATAAGTAGCATTAGCGGTAGTTTCTAATTGATGCTTTTTAAAATATAAATTTTAAACATTAATATAATAAATGAATTTTTAATTTAAATCAGTTACTACCATAATATAATTTATTTAACTTGATTTTGAGACGATGATAACGTATCAACCGTAAGAATTGCTACCCGAATTGCTTTGAAAGGATTATACACATATTACTGTAAGACAAAGGTTTTTTAATACAATCTTCCATTAGATGGGAAACCTTTATTGGAACTATTATTGGCATTAACCGATTCGATATCATCATGTAAATACAATTATCAATTAAAAATGTTATCAAATAATTTGATATTATCATAATAGTGATCAGTATCAGATCAGATGAATCCAATTATAGGATGTAATGAAATCAGAAAAGGCACAGGAATGGTAATGAGAGAGGTAAAAAAATTAATAAAGTACATTTATGTAGCGGTTATAGTGATAATAGTAAATCAAGGCCATGTAATTATTGATAAATTAGCACAGCTATGATATTAAACAGCTTATAGCTTAGAATACTATTCAAACCATAATAATCAACACGGACATATTACAAGTTTCTTGAATTGCTTACAATAGTAAACTTTTCACTTATCGGAAGTAATGCTAAACTTACATAGGCATGATATCAAATAAAAGTGAATGAGTACATGCTAAAGAAGGAATACATTCTGTTGCGGCCATCATAATGGCGAGCCATGTCAATACTCAAGTGTTTTGATCAAATAAAGACCACTGAATAAAATTGATACAATAGCGATAGTATGAGATAAATGTAATAACTCTTTAAATATCACTATAAGTAGACAAGAATAAAACAAAAAAGCTTTACGGTAGCAGTTCTAAATACGAGTGTAGTATAGCGAATAAAGTTAGTAAATGGTTATGATTAGTAATCACCTAAAGGTAAAACCAGCATTACCCTGTATGATATAAATGTACGCCTGGCGAGAAAGAAATAATTCAAACTTATCATCTTATTGTTTACAATCTTCCTCTATGAAAGGAATAACAGCAATCATTGCTATAATAGATTATTAATACCGGTTATAATATTGCAATTAGATTATAATTATTATCAGTGGAATCAAATAGAAATGAAGGCAGAAAGTTAAATCAATTTCAAGAATAGTTTTCACTTGTAGAAAATGGCGAATAACAATGCTTTCATTCATGCAAGATCTATGGATGAGCAAATATTAGGACATGATAACATGATAAGATGGCGAATCTTCAAATTTATAATTTCTTAACATGTAGCATGGCAGAATTGATTCAAATGTTATTTAAATAAGGTAATAGCTTTTAAATTGCATTGTATTGATGAAAAATTGCCAAATAGCAATTCTATCATTTTCACGTCAAAGATATTAATCATTATCGATCATGCTGAAACTTAAGAATACCTTTTAATATTAATTATTAAGAATAATTAGAATACATAGAACTGAAATGAATCCAAAATTCAGAAACAGTTATGCAACTTATAATCTAGAATGTTGCTAACTAGGTGTTAAGCAGTATGCAGGCGGAAAAATAATTGAAACAAATTCAACAACTTTCATGGCATGCCAGCATTCAGCTTGATAATAATAGAATGAATTAATTAATTACCGTAATTAATTAATTAATTAACACCGTTAATTGAAGATTGATTAACTAACTTATTTATCAACATCTTCCAATCTATTCCATGACAGAAGGAAACAAACATGATTTCTTTTTAAAAGATAACATGAATTGTAGATACTTGGCAATCATGAGAAAACATACTGAAGATATTGAAAGACTTTTTAACCTTAATTAGAAACAAATAAAAGAAATTATTTTTAAAAAATAATGAATATAACGTTAAACATGAATTGGCATGATTAACCGGGTTACAATATTTGCTCTTGACGTCATAGCTTGAAATTGATGGATGATGAAAAAACAACAATATCATATCATACCAAGATACCGACGGTTAAAATTAGTACGGAATACAACATTTATTATAGCTTCTCTCCATATCTTCTAGTGAAGTAAAATAATGCCTTGATTATGTACCGGTTACATATCACTATTGCAGTTGTTATTAGTGTTCTTTTCTTATGTTATAATTGAAGGTTTAAAATATAACCAGGAAAACAAATTTACTTTTGTCAGCAGAATTTGTTGCGTGTTGATTTATCATAGCATAATGTTTTGCAAATTATTATTAACTCGTAGAGTTATCTTGGAAAATATGGAGTCATTTAGAGATTTCCTTCAAATAGCAATCCTATTAACCATTTATATACTAACGTGATTAAATATGGGTAATCGGATATCTTGATGGCGATTAAGATCTACCGATGGAGAATAAAATTTTCACTGCAGAGACGGCAATAACTATTCTCCTTTATCTCTCTTTTGTCTTTCTTTCCTCTTTTTTTCTCTCTCGCCCTCTCTCTTATTATTCTTCTTTATCGCAGCTATATTATATTCCACTGCATAACTAAATTTGATATCGTTGTATAAATGTTTAGGCTGTACTCACCATTTCGATTTCTCGTCTTACTCTTTCGTAGAATTAGCTATTTTTTTTAATTCTACTATGGACATAATTGCAAGAACGGATATTTGTATTAAACTTAGGTCAGAAGGAAAAATCAAAGAAAAATTACATTAGAAATTTAATGGTGTATCCTAATTTCCAGGTTCATTATATTAGTGATTGAAGATATAGGCTAGAAACATTGACACTGTTCTACTCTCATATTCGGTAAAATAACGGAGTGTAAATAGCCGTTACTATCTTGATAAATGATGGTTAACGAGGACATTTTGCCGGGTGAACAGCAAGGAATGAGCGAATTATCTTCTTCTGACAGCTTTTGTAAAATTTTCAACCGATAGCCAAAACTATCCATACCAAAACATGTGCCACGACAATAATTAGCAGTATAGCCTTGAGGTGATATAATCCAATCTGACCAACCAATTTCTTTAAAGTTAATATAGAATTCTTCGACGCAGCAATGAGTTGATTGTTTACGACATGCATTTACTGGACTGCTTTTAAAGTTATTGCTTTTAAAGCTACTGCTTTTAAAGAAATTCTCTATTCCCGATTTTGGATTTGATTTTGGCTTAGCTGTGTTAATAGATAAAAAGGGTTTTAATGCACCAGTAGTGCCAATAAAGGGGATTTCCTTGTCTTTGCATGTTTTGCAGGAAATCTTGATACTATTTAACAGACCTTCATTACCATTTAACCAATTTTTAACTACTGACGTTACATCGATGTTAATCCATCCATCGTTATATCTTGAGATATTGGAATAGCGGGATGTGATAAAAGTTTTACCATTCGCATCATTACGGTAGACCTTTAATAATTCGCTCTCGCTGGTTACTGGATAGAACCATAATTCCGCTGAATAGATAAACTTTTCCATGAGATGATGAGAGAATATAAAATCGAAACAGGCATGTTTCTTGCAGTGTTTTGTTACTAAAGGATATCAATAGATAAATAGAAAGCAAGAAAAATTTAGTCTAAAGGTAAAAATAGCAGCTTTTAAGCCAATGTTGTTCAGATTTAATTAGCATTTTACAATAACGAATGTTCCAGTTAAATTTATTATAGCGCAAAATATCATTTTTAAACATATTTTCATTGCATAATTGAAATAATTATATGTAGTCAAAATAAGTCATCGTTTGTCGTAGTTTATGACGTCAAAAATTTTTTAGAATGATTCTAAATAGCAATTTAGTATTTAAAAGGATGAGGGATAATGAAGTGAAGTATCAACTATGAATTAAATTGTCTGTCAATTAAGTTAAGGCGCCACTGGCCTCATTATACTTTATCAAACTATTGACTAATGAATTTTATCTACTCCGATTCAAAAAAATAAAAATAAAGATAGCATAAAGAAGAATTTCACTTAATCTGTTTAGCTTAGAACTTGCTATGGCTATCTGTGTAATAAAGAAATAAGTACTGAAGTATGCTCTACTAGTATCCTATTTGCGAACTGTATTCAACAACTTATTTTTTAAGGTGAAACTCTTTTGATTCCGCTCTGTATGCTCTTACAATAAAGAGAAATGTGGGTAATATGCTAGTATGAAAATGAAGAATAGAATAAGGAAGTTCCATGACAGTAAGTAGATCAGATGCAATAGTCGTGCGCCACCTTAACCTTTTAGTACCGCTAATTTGATGGTGCCACTCGAATAATGTTTTGATTAATAACAGCGTAATCAAGATTTAACTATAGAACATTAGAACAACATGTGGTGTGGTATGGAATGTTAATTATTCAACTTAGAACCTTAAACTACCAATATCACATCGAGTTTAACTTAATTAAAGCATTTAATTCATTTTTTTATGCCATTTGGATCCAAATTTGCATCATTTAATTTCATCATATTTGTTGTTGTTGTTGTTTTTGTTTAATGACTATTATGATGACAAAAGCAAAAAAAAGAGATAGACTGTCACTGTTCGCCATCTCCAGCGGAGAGGGCGAGTAATAGAGGCTCGCTTACATTGATTCTATTATAATAACGTCGTTAATTTGATAAATTAAAGAAGTATTCATCTAAAAAACATGCCAACGGTGTCAATTACAAAAAATTCAATACACTAAATTGATAACAAATATTAACATAAAGTTTTACTTGTTGCCTCAACCAATACAAAATATTATACGTGGGAAAAAGATCATAGGTGTTATTTGATTAAAATTTACTGTATAGTCAGATTATAAAACGTCTATTAGCATAAAAGAACGGATTAATGATTGGAAGGATTCTTAAAAGTCATTATCGGTGGGAAAAAATCAGGAATTCCATAGCACGAGGGTGAAAATGTCTAATTGATTAACTTATTTGTCCTGACTGTCAATTAAAAGAATTGTTTCATTCTCCGTATACGTTAAAAGATGTCATAAAAAATTCAGTCGGCATTTACAGTAAACTATTTCAACTTGATAAATAAACCACTTAATCGGATTATCTTTAGACATGTGAGCTGGTACCCTATACAATCATGATATTAGTATCATGGAATAAAGTTATCTCAAGATTAAAATATTATTCATGATATTAGTATCATGGAATAAAGTTATCTCAAGATTAAAATATTATTCTTGCCTAGAAGTACAAACTAACTCGTGCAACACGATTCAAATAACTTCACATTGAAACACAACTATCGTAGCTGTAACTCGAAATGTGATCGAGATATCAGTAGGAGAAGGTGAAACAAAGAAGTCAATGAACATCAACGCTATCAGTGATGCTAAGAAATCATTTTAATTTTAATAACTTACGACCTGACTCTAATACTATTAATTGATGGTGATCAATAAGAACTATGAAGTGAGGAAAGGACAACAAAGAAGGATAAAGTAAGGAATCCGTATATGAATATGATGTCCGTGCTACGACGATGAAAATATCAATTCAGCTAGTGGAAACAGTACTAATCGCTAACTTTAAATGGCGAAATTGTATAGATTGAATGAAAAGGGTTAAGTTGGACTAATAACAATTATACTTGCTAGTTAGGTATTGCATAAAAAAATAGGATGTGGTATTGACATGTTGAAAATTAAAAAAACAGTAACAACCACTGGCGCCATCTCCTCTGAGTTGTAATCTCCATATTGTGGCTAACGTTGCGAAAACAAAAAAACTTGCATGCGTAATTTTTTTACTTTCCGCTATCTAAAAGTACTGTAAAAAATCAATGAAATTGTTCCTTTTCCTGTATATGAATGCCACAATGGAAGGTAAATAGAAAATTGATCGAAACTCATTCCAAACTGTTAACTCTACTAGTGCATGACTATTAATTTAACATATGAAATCGATTTCATTATTTTAAGACGTATTTTGTTAGTAAAAGTTAAGATCTACATAGTTTTAATCTTATATTACAGTAATAACCTTTGTTTTAATATCCTCCCTTTTTTGAAACTACTTAACTATAACGTAATTATCGTCATATAAATATTTCGATTGTAGCCTATCACAAGACAAAAACAGACAACAGCGGTGTATTGTTTTACTAATTTAAAATGTTATGAATCAATAATAGATTATTCATAAGGTTAAAATGATTGGGCACGGCATTGAACTATCTATTTCAATATTAATCTTATTAGTTGTCACTTTGAATCGGTAATCGTTTCAACGCAAGAGATTAATCGGTAATTAGATACGGAAAAAAATAATCAGAAAGTAAAAAAGGAAGCTTTATGAAATTGATTTAATATTTGATGGTTATCCATATCTCTATCGAAGTTGAAATACAATAATAGATGCTATAAAATGTCTACAGTATTCCATTTTTTAATTTAATTATTCCATATATTGCCCATGTACGTTGGTATGCAAAGTGTTTAGGTTGAAATTAGCATTATAACCTATATGTGTACGTATGTGTATGGTATTAAATGTCAAGGGCAACATTTATAACTTTATCTACTGTACGTACTGTATGACATATACATACTCGCATCTATAGACGTAAGTGATGTTGTGCTAATTTTCTCAATTTGCAGCATTTAGAGATAAAACAGCGAGAGAAGCTATAAGTAATGAAAGTAACGCGTATAAAAATGCTCGTAAATCATTTTTTGGCTTACCGTGTTCACCAAAAACGAATAATTGAGTTGTTTTGCCGTAGAATTCAGTTTCATCCATATTTTCAGGATCGTGACGAGACTCTTCAACTTGATAGTTTAAATTAAAAATTTGTTTCGGTACTACCCGATCACGTAAGTCGTCACCAACTTTGGGAGGTTCCGTTAAGCGTATTTTACGTAGAATCTTAGCTTTAATTCTATCGATACGAAATTGCGTTACATTGATTTTGCTAAGATCTGAAAGGAGGCTGTCATCGTCCTTTGCATCAGTTTTATCTTTTTGATCTGTGGTAGTTTCACTGTTATCAGTATCCAATGTACGAAATAATGGCATATTTGCAAGTTTACCACCAAGAGCGTTCTTGTCGCCAGCTTTAGGTATATTATTTCTGACCGAAGCCGACAAGGCAACATGGTTACAGGTGGTAGCCCAGACTATCGTCATGGCTAAGACAACATAAGCGGTAAAAGGCATTTTTTCTACCATCATCGGCACGAAATCAAAGGGATCAAGAGTCAACCAATATGAATAGACTTATATAAAAGCAGGAGAAAAAACGCTATTTGACGGGATAGTTTATATCTTTTGAAATGCTTAGTAAGGTGTTGTCAACAAGTTTAGGTATAGAAATAAAAAGGAATTTGGATGCAACAAGCGCGCACTAACACACACGCACAAATTTGAAGATTTGAGGAGGAAGTAACCAAAGGAAAAAAAACTTAGATTATGAAGACGATTTTCTAATTCAGTACTTTTTCAAATTGGATAAAAACGATCAAGGGAGAAAAAATGATAGCTGAGATGAAAGTAGAAGGAAAAGTCTTCAAGATGAGCGTGGAAAATGGGCCAAATCGATTTAATGGAATGGGGCTATGTTGAGGAAGTAGTATTAGTTATAAAATGTTTGCCTTGCCTGTACGATGAGAATTATCTTCTAGGTAGTGGCTTGTAATGGAAGTTCTTGATAGTGTAAGACTGACTAAATCAAGCAATGACTTCATCCAATGCTGTGTAAACTTGCAAGTTGAGCTAATTAGCACGATGTCATCTGCTTATATAGACTTTGAGTCACGGCTGGTGATAAGCTTGTGTTTGTGTTAGGTTTATTGTCGATGAAAACAATGGAATTTACTATAGATTCTTGCAGTGTTGTCTATTCTTTTAGCACTATTTTATTCTATTGATAGTTAAATGAGATGATATTATTAAAATAATCAATATTCCAACCTTTATTAACAATGCAATTATTAAATGTTGAGCTAATACAAACTTCAATGATGAAGCATAGACTTTAATATCTATGTTGAAATATTGACTATCTTAACCTCGATCGTTATCAACCGACACTATTAACAGCTAAGTTAAAATTTTGCAGACATCAATAATCGATGTACAGTCAATTAGTGGAAAAATACTTTTCATCAAAGAATTCATTTTTCAGCCAATCTTTATTCACTTTTTTTAATCTATACTCGATAACGTATATTAAATGACAGCCATAGGATCTTCAATTCATTTTCCATTATGGAGAATCAATGCAAAAGCTATATTAAAAATATTTTTTAACTATCTAGTAGTAGTATAGTAATTTAGAATTAATTGAAGAAATTGTTTAAAATGATGTTGATAGGATATGATTAATAGCGCATTGACAGGATTAAAATGCTACTATATTGGTATCATATTATTGGAAAAGAGTTAAAAAATAACTTGTTATTACGGTACTCCAGCCAGGGCTAGCGACACAACAGTTAACAATTTAGTGAAAATAGAACAATCGACGATAACTAAAATGATGAATTGATTATATTATTTATTATTATTGCTGTCTCATCCGCGCAATAAAATATTAAGCTTTTTATTCGAATGTATCTGTCTACCTACTTAAAACATTAATTAAATCACTATGACTGATACGGTTACGTCAAAGAGTCAGAAGCGACAAAAAATTGTCTCAATCAGATCTAGATCGATGTCATCATCATTGGTCAACTTGTATTATTCAAGCATGTAGACACTGCAGGGGGGAGATACAATATCAATCAAGAGCAATTAACTCCCTTGCTTATCATAAAATCCAGACAGGCTAGAAAATATATCGCAAACTGTATCTGTCAGTTTAAATAATGCCAGTAAGTTCATGACGAGAAAGGAGGGGAGTTAATTTACAGTTAGGTACTATTATGCATCGTTTATACCTTATTCTTTTCAAGGTAGGACAGGAGGTGTGTCAACTTTAACTCCGTCGTATGTGTGCATACACTACAGTACTTTAGACCTGACGGATTTCAGCGCATGTGATTACCTGGGTGTTTAGCGTTTGATTAATCAACTCTTACTACTTAAGTAGATTTTTGTTGTCTCACTTTATCTACATTAAAGACAGCCATCAATACTATTTTATTTATTAAATTGCATGTGATAAGGCTGGAAACAATAAGATAACTACTCTGAGGTCATGAGAATAAGGAGACAGGTGGTACGTGTACGAAAAAGTAATGGGTCGAGATAGTAAGTAATCTGCCAATCTTCTATCATCTGTTTTTACTTCCTCACGTATTAAATTTTATTCCATTGGTGAGGTCGAGTTGTTCATTTCTTATCAAATCAAGACACTAAAAGATGTTGTTTTGGTAGACTAAGTTGGAAGATAACGTTACATCAACTAGAAAATATTGAGAAAATGTGCAGTCACACTTTATGCAGAGCACATTTGATTGGATGAGCTGTATCTTCTGTGTTCTTACCGCCCTACTAATAATATAATCAACTCCATGGCGTACTTAGTTGGGGATTATATGTCAATAAAATATAAGGAAAATATAGTAAAACAAACATGATTATATAGGTCGATTTATTGATAGGAGGGGCTAATTTGAAGATCAATTCTGAATTCGTTATTCTATTATCAACTATATCAGCTTCAGTAGTCTATATATACCAGTAATAATAGGCCACCATGACTGACAACGGATTACGTTGGTGTAACAACAGTTATGTCAAATTAAGTTTGTTTCTTAATCATCTTTGCATTTGTAATTATTAACATTGATGATGATTAATCATCTTATTGCAGATAATTGATGAAAATAATTTTGACAGTTGGGCGCTTATGCTACAGTGCTATCTTCTTTTACCTTAAAGCGTGGGCATATATATTTTTGATCTAGATTATTATTTCCTCCTTCAAACCTATTAGTTTTAGTTTTATCATCATTTTACTGATAAGGTGGCGTCGTCTGCATAATCACAATAGTTTCAGATAATATTAAATTCAATTTAGGATGACCTAATATATTCAATTGAATGCTATCATTTAATTGCAGCCATCGCCTACAATTACTTAACGATAAATTAGCAATAATTTAATATTAGTAATAATTATTAAAATATTGATGACTCTACAGTATATTTGGCGTTAAAAAATTTCAAAAATCCAATATATTACATACTAGGGCATACAATTGGAGTTGATGATGACAGTTACTGTAGCTATCGTTTGATCATCTATACGTTGCATTATTACTACAGTACTTAGGTATGATAACTAACTATTCAATGTTGGCGACTTCATTTTTTATGAAAGTAAAATATATATATATCATACAGTGACACAGCAGAAGACATGATTAATATGGATGGAAAAATACTATCTCGATGGCAATTTACCTCGAAGCTAGTGATATAACCAGTAAGAATGCCATCATTTATATATAATTTACTTATTACTATAGCATCTTAAACGTGATACCGTCTATAGGTATTAGATATCTATGACTCATACTGCATACCTTCTATACCCTATACAGTAGGATTGTTTATTTCGTATTTCATCATTATTTTATCCCAGACAGATATTAACGTCTAGAATTATTAAATATATTTAATTGATTATTGATTATGAGTCTAGTCTAAATTTCATAAAAAATTAATCTTTCGTGCGATTAATTAAGGTTTTTCATTACATGGTTATTTTATAACGAAAGTAAACTCTCAATTTACTGCTTATAGAAATATGATACTAATGGAGAGAGGTTAGGGTTCAATTTACACGTGGATAAAAATTAAAGATCAGAAGATCTTTAAAAAGACCTTTGCATTAAATTATATATAGAAAATATTATGATCTTCTTGGCATGTCTATGCAGTAGTCAGAATAAGGATTAATATTGAAGCAATAAGTGTAAAATTCTTCCATCTAAATAAAGCTTTTCCTATTTCAATCTTCTGAAATAGGTAATATTTAAAATGTTTATACTACATTGTTTAATTGACTGGGAGCTTTAACTGCTTTCATTAAATGAAATTCGATAAGATATATTAGCGCTAGCTATTCATAATGTGTTATGTAATTCTAACTCCATTGCTTTATATTTAGCATAATGGATTTAGATATTTATTTTAGGTGCGTGCTATAATGTGAACAGTAGATAAAGTTGCGAAAATAAGAATTGCTAATGGTACCGTAATCTGAATTGTCATAATAAGTGCAACTTTCATAAATCGTTTGAATTCTTATTTGGTAGAAATGGTCATAAATTCTAACATATAAGAAAAGATAAAAATGCGATGAGTCACATATTCTTGTATAGTAAAGACAAACAAGGCCATTTAATTTTGGGGAATAATCTAATATTTAAAAATTTAAAATATTCAATCAACATACGTAGATATAAAATGAAGTTGTAAAGTTACCATTTACCATTATTTTAATTATTATTTTGGTGTTACGACTTCAGCTTACTCCTTTATTAACCCTCATATCGGTAGATGACGTCTTTTTATAAGGCATCAAAAGTTTTCTAGATATATTTAAAAATATCTAAATTTAAAACGAAATACAAACAATGATTCATCCAACAGTTGTATTACATAATGATTAATTAATTAACTGCATGATTGGCATATTGCATGATATAAATTATACTGCATAGACCAATAAAGTGGACTAAAATACATCAAATGGATAGTAGTTATATGCGTAGCAGGATTTGAACAATTTTTGATTAATTAATGAAATATCATTAACATTAGATAACTTTAGCACTTGGCTGTTCTACTAATTCGATATATCTACCTTATCAACACCAGTCATATTTCATTTTAATTTACTTTTTAAAACTTATGTAGTAACCTTTGTATCTATGATACTACGAAACTACTATCATGATAACCAATTTATTCTATAATGCGGAACTTTTTAAACTTCATTACAATCTGATTAGGTTGGCATTCGGATGTTATTTTTACAGGCTCGAAAAGATATCCTTCAGCTACCATGCTGCAAAAGATAAAGACAATAATCATATTTATTAAAGGGCTCTTTGACGATAAAAATATGAATTGTTGCCATTGAATAAAACTACCTTTACAATAATGTGATAGAATGATCACTTGATCAGTTTATTCACATCAAATATCTTTAAATAGTACCAGGCGCCTGAATTATCCAGGTTAAATTCTTCCTCTTTTAAGCTTCCCATTCTTCTATTTATCAGAGGGTGGGTGTAAATCTTGAGGTGTATCAAAAGTCGACTTTTACTTCCTGTTCCGATCCTTTACTATCCACTTTGAATATAATAGAATGGAAGTAGCTTTTTAAAACAAAAGTTGATTCCTTTATTGAGCTATTACTTATAATAATAATACCTACTTCTTAACAGACTGAACATTAATGAGTAATATAAAACAACCTGAATAATATTTCAGAACGCTCATAATAACAATTATTTGAAAGTTTAATGTCGTATTTTTTTTTATTGATAATTAGAAGTATATCCAAGGCTATTTCCCTGAACAATTCCTTGGTAGATCTTAGAGCGTAAAGTTTAAGCTAGTATTTTAATTACTGAATTTGGAATAAATTGCATAATAGAAACAAAATTAAACGGATTATTCTGATACCGGCAATTTCAAAAATCAATGTGATGATTAATACGTCAATAAGATTGTTGTATACAGTTGCAAGAATACATGTTATTGACATAGATTTGAATATTGTTCCTTAATCTGTTTGCCAAACTTATTTTGAGCATACAAACTATCAATAATACAATAATTATACTAATCAAAATATTAAACTTTGAAACTATGCCTGCCATTTTCTGAAACTGTTAGGCTAGAAATTAAAAATGATGATATTTTGATTTCTTGTTATTTCTTTAGCACCTTCAATAGATTTATTTTCTTGAGATACATTCGAAAACCACCTAATATTATTTTTATTTGTATTACCAGTTAGTATTAGTTGTAAATATGTTGGCTATTCTAAAATATGGATAGCGAGACATAGGCAATTCACGTATTCATAATTTGATAGCGCAACTACGATAATATAGCTATCCATGATATGATCCATAACATGGACTTCTAGGTCCCTTAGATACAACACGAAATACAGTGAATCACGTAAAAACTAGGTTTTCTGTCATGACAGATTTCAAATGATGATACATTAGATTTAGCAGTGGATTTGTGTGATCGCTAGTATTTTAATTTGAGGCGTTTTACGATCGAATTAAATTAAATCAATTTATTCATACTAAAAATGTTAATTATGAACTTAATCAGCTTTAATTGACATTTAACAAAGATAATTTCCCTTCTTTTGACTTTAACATCAAAATAGCAAAGAAAAACTTGAAAAAATTCCATTAATTCGCAAGTCATATGCCTATATCATTTAATTGTTGCTATCAGAGTGCAATTACATAACAAATTGTTAGCATGAATCATCGATTGCATGATTGATTTATTCGATAACAATCAAATGTTTTGCATAAAAGGATACCTTAGTATTGAACTAGATCATCATTTTTTAAACATTACCATATATTTATCATTTCAAAACATCAGAGTAAATAATAATAAATTTCGTTGTGTATTAGCTCTGCTTTTCTGATTGGCAATTCTATTAAATCGGATACATCTATTCTACTTATTATTTGTTAATTGTAATTTATCTATGGCATAGAGTAGTCGGCTGTTGTTCTCTGCCACTTTGTTTTGATAGTAGCAATAAAAGATTGTACACAATTACGTTACAGGAAATCATAATTGATTAATTGCCCTATGATAAATTCTAGAAGGATAGGGGTGTAATTTAACGATGATTAAATCAATTGGACAGTAAACCTGAACATACTATGGAGACGAATTGTTAAGCTCTGATTTTGTGTTGTTATGACCTCAATGAGTTTACATTTCCATTTATTGTACGTACTTATCGTGAGAAATGAACCTTTCTTGCATCTAAATAGCCATTAATCTATCGCGTGCTTTTATTATATGTATATTATGGACTAGTGCGGTAGCTTTAAGGAGTTGATAGGTGAAAATGCCATTTATTCTTGTATCACAGCGGCATATACGAATATTAAAAGTACATATCATACTGAAATACCGTGTTATCACAAAGTAAGCGCTTATAATAGGCTGTTTCTATAGACAATCTTATTTGGCACATGGATCGTTAGGAAATTCTTTTTCTTAGTGATATTTAGGTTTGATTACTCTTTCGTATATTTTTAATCCTAAATTGATATAATAATTGAATACACTCCTATCAGCATAGGATCGATATCACAGAAATACTGTTACCTAGCGGTAGAAGTGTCTTTGAGATTAGTTAAGTAAATATATAGCAGATGGCATCATCCTTCTAGCTATAGTAGTAATAATATAATTTTTCATTATGTTGCAACTAAGTAATCAATAAAAATAAGAATGATATCATAAGTTAAGAATTGTCTTTCTTATTAATGTGGGATTATTAGTATTAGGCTGAGGTTGATAGACACTTACCTCTCATTCCATCGCTATTGTTCAACTGTTGATTTACTACCCACCCACTTAATCTTTAAGATCAATTTTTATGCAATCAGTCAATCGATCATGGATTAACATGATAAAACATTAACGATGACTAATTCTGTCAACATTATCGATTAATATAACATTAATGTTTCAGTTTTCTTCTTTATTATGCAACTTTAAAAATATTGCATCGTGCGTACTAACAGAAATTGAGATAATATCATTTCTTTTCAGTACGGTATTTATACAGAGTTATTGGAAGTAAATAAGATGATATCGATACACGAGGATAAAACTGTCCTAGTGGTAACATTCATTTGTCCCATGGTTAATCCCGTGGCATGATCATGCAGGATAAATTAATAATTCAGAAATATTAATCAGTTACTACGCAGTAGTAGTTTACAATGGATGAATCATCAAATTAATAATTCACCAATGATTATAGCTGCCCTGATAATGTCAAATTTAACAAAGACTAGTAAACTCATTAAGATATTCATATACTTGTATATAAAATAATTCAATCAGATATCCATTATATTTCGCAATTGGCAGAGTTACTTTCCTCTTATTTTTATCAAAATTTAGGCAATTGATTGATTAAATGACCTGCATGGTTTTAAAAATTCGAACAAAAGATTATATATGCACTTACGTGCTACGAATTTATTTGTATCATTTTCATTCATCAATCACCAGGATGGAAAATAAATCGATATATTTGGTTGCCTTATATGCGCTACTAGCATTAGTATAAACTTATAGTAGACCTTGTTTGAATCGTTTTACACTACCATATGATTGTTTGAATTTTGCCGACACCATCGCACAGATCAAATGATTACTGGCAACCATGATGCTGTGAGAACGTGTCTGGCAATGTTCAGGGGATGATCAAAGTAGGGTAAGATAGTCAAGCTAAGGCCAATAGTAATGACTAACGTTTGTCGATATCGATCAAAAGTTTATCGTACTGAAAGCAATTCATTTGATCGTTATTGCCATTCAATAGTTCAAAGTACAGAATAAATCGATGTTCATATAAAGCAATATAGCAATAAAGTCTAAAGTTAAGAGCAGTATTTGTTGCTCTTACACAACAAATATTGGATAATTGGATAATTTTGATATCAATGATAACAAATTTAATCTTATAACTAGCTTACAATTTAAATAGCTTGTCTTCCCTGTGATGTCGATGCTTTCGCTATTTAACGACTATTTCATCTTTACATCTACTCGATCGTATTTTATTATTCATTTTAAAATATAAGAACATATGTCTTGCATTATGCCCTAAATGGAAATTTCTTGCTATTAGCAGGTGAACTGTTTATTAAACGAACGCTTTATTGGGCTTTCTGCTGCAATAGACCCTGCCATATTATATCCCACATCTCTTTTCAAATCATATTTTAAAAGGAATTACATAATATTTTTTTCTCTATAATTTTTTCAATGTGATTGAATACCCTAAAGCTTTCTTTCACTTCGCTTTTAAGTAATCAAATCTATTAAATTTTTTTAAAATGAAATTCTCAGTTAATTTAAATGTATGGACTAGAGAAGTGACCGTAACATTTGATATTATACACTATAAATTTTAAATTCATTACTTTAAGAATTATTGATTCGATTTATGCGTCCTTGGCGAGAATTTGATACAATTGGACTTATGTTGTAAAATCAGCATGGAGTAATATTAAATTCAATATCCATTGGAAAATATATCGATTAAATGCTATAGATAAACAATATTCTAGCAACAGCAGCAATCAACTACCCTCATGCCATCAAAAAATATCATAGACCGCAAAGTACAATAAAATGGTTTACATAATTGCTATGTCGCTCAGATTTTTGAAGCTACCAAGAGATTTTAATTTTAAATAGAGACAGAATTCACGACTTTTATAAGACGAGTCAACTGAGAATTCAAATAATAATACAGCTTAAACACTCAATGTACTGCCATGGAATAAGTTTAAAGATAATTGTGTTATAAAAACTGATTGTGATAAGAAGGAAAGGATTCAGTCTGACTTCAGTCACTGTTCTATCTTAATTAATAGATCACAATGCTACGAGAAAATTCTATCAATATACCTAAATTTATTTCGACATGAAGCTGCCGGTAGAAAATCAAGGATAATACGGTATAAAATAGTATACTGTCTACCTGTTAGATAACGATGATCTAGATAAATTATCATTTTTGTAAGGCATTTTAGGATACGGTATTGCTTTATTAGTAAGAACCTAACATCAGTTGCTTTAATTACAGTGGCCTTGTGAAATGTCGGTAATGGTCGCAATTAGGGTAATTCAAATCACGGATTTTGAGGACAGTATTAGTATTGTCAACATTATATAAATTATTGCAGCTAATACCAAACTTTATTTCTTCATAAATTATGCTAAAAGTTCCATTTAATACTGCAATATTTCTGAAATTAACCAAACCTCAACACGATCATTTAATTTTAGTACTAGTAGTTTTTAAGTTTAACGTTGAATTTGATAATTACTATTGCGAATATAATAAAGCAATTAATTATTTCTGTTAATCTCTGTTATCGAATGGGAAATTCGCGAAAAAATTTAACAAATATTACGGAAGTGAATCAAGATTTCTTTTGGTCAAAGATATTTACAGTTAGGATCACAAAATTGTTGTCAATTTTACACTATGGTAGCAGTAAATGCAAAATAATATTGTTCACTACTTTTAAAATTCATTACTGATGACGACTTAGATGTTACTATTTGCAACCCAAATTTTATTGCTAATGATTATGTCATGATAGAATTATAGAATTTTATCTACTGTAATAATTCCTCAAGGGCGTCTATTTAGAAACTACTATATCTGATCACACATATATTGAGGAACAAGCAACGAGACTAATGTCCGCTAGAAGTGTAATAGTGATAATAATATTTGACCTTTTGATCGGACTCTTTAACACAATTTCAAAGATGTTTATATGTATTGGGTTTGAAAAAGGCTCAGAAGATGCTGATCACTTAAGGTCTTTCAAATTATCCTTAGCACTAAAACTAACAAGGTTTACATTATTATCGTCCTGCCATAAAGCTTTATGCTAGCAGTATGCCAATATTCTATCGAAATACAGTTAGATTATTGAGAGTATGAGGTATAATTTGATTTACTGTATGACAAAAGATTTTCTCTGCATGACCATATATTATATATATTTTATATAATCTTTTCTTTGCTGCTATCAGTGTAATTTTATGGAACACGATTAATTTTTAATTTTTAGAGACTAAGCACTAAGTTTACTCTACAGTAACTTCTTGCGTCGTCTCTAACGAATTTAGCTATAGTTGACATCTCTGAACTCAAGCAACAGAAGGATGCCATCATACGGATGATTGATAGCCTATGGCGTTTCCAACGTGAGCTCTAGAAAACATTGCATAATTATTTAACGATTAATAGTAGCAGCATTGATCATGCCTTCATGACAACTATATTCAGAATGTGCTTGCTATTCCATTACTGCAGACATTGTATACATAAGATCAATAGCACTATTAATTTTTGCAGAACTATTCATCAACATCTTTGCTATTGATTTTATTAGGTAGAACCTACTGTCACGCTCTATGAGATTATAAAAGAAAAATCGTGATTCAGTAATGATATCGACCACATTGGAAGAGGTTAGGTAAGCTCTAATGTTGTTTAATTAATCAATCAACCAATGCTAATGATGTTAGTAGATACAAAATGAATCATTCCTCGCCGGTAGGTATACGAGTATAGAATTGCTTTCACCTGATTTTATTTATTTTATTTGATACTATAACTTACGCTAATATAACATGCAATACAATGGCAAAGTGCTAATTATCTTATATTCGTTTGATGAGAAATGATTGCTGCCAGACTCTAGGACACAGTATTGCCGATTAGTAATTAGGATACGGCTTCTGTGGTAAAAGTTTTGATTACTTGCTACGTGGCTAAGTGTTTGAATATGTTTTTGACTTTTCTTTCATTGATGATAAAAAATGGTAATTAACTTTAAAATTTTACTATTATGTATAGTACATAGAAGTGAAAAGGAATGTATATCCCTTTTGAAAAATGGGTTCTTTAAATTCTATGCTTTAATTAAGAAATTTATTGCGTTTCAGCTACAGTTAGCGAAATACGGAAAATAGTGCATTTCTAATGAAAGTCTTTATTAATCTACTTTTGATTGCACAAATACAGATGCCACACTGTACTGTATATCATTTGGCAAATAAAACTAATTTACTTCATTTTTCTTTACATTCCATGTAATTTTCAGAAAAATTTCGGACACTCGCCTATCACTACAAACAAAATTCATGAAATTTGAGCTTGTATTATGTGAAAATTGCGACTAACTATAACGTTGATTTTACTGGATACCTAAGGCTATAATTTTAGGCACGTAATTCCTACATGACAGATCAAGAAGTGCAGGCAACTTATCTATCACAAAACTTATGCTGACGTTCAATTCATGAGGTAATATGTATTTTTTGCTACGATTTGATACTCGAAGATTAAGAAAAGCTGATTTGTAATTGTACGGTACGGTAGCAATCTAACAAAGATGATTTTCATCATAACGTGACAACAATCTTGTTTAAAGATTGTAGGTTTAGATTAAAGGTACCGAGAACACTATCGAGATACATTCAAAGGAACGCTAATTTTACACAGTGTTAAAGTGTAAATGTAAAGATAATGATAAATATGAACTAGTGTCAATGACTCAATCTTGACTTAATACGTATCTGCGAATATATCCTAATATCATCTTTGAAAATACGCTTACTTATTTGTCGGTGATATGCCCTCGTTATGGGACATACTTGCATGGTAATAATAACTACTCTAGATGATATCCTAAGCATACAGTAAAGCCTATATTATCTAATTTCCCCCTGACGCGGCATTAGTTATGTCGTAAAATGTTTTACTATCAGAACTCTAAAATTAATTAGAAGGGATTGCAGAAGAGTATTTAGCTGGATCTTGAATTACTGGAAACTTTAAAACGGAGTTACTCTCTTTACGTATGGCTAAGTATTGAATCACATTAATAGAGTAATGATTTCCTATAGAGATTAACAATTTAATTTATGAGATCATGCAAGAATCAGATTGGCAAGCTGCATCAGGTGATATTTTCATTTCCGGATTTACATTACCCAAGCAGAGTCATTAGTAAACAATGGATGAACCTCATTATAGCGAACTCATTTACACATTTTTTTAGCACTTATAACAAAAATAAAGAAATCAAGTGCTGTATTGTCAAGTTTGTGGATAACCTTTCCCTCCCATTACTATATATTCAACACTAATGAGATCATCATAGAAGCTAATAATGCAATTAATTGGTATAACAACAGTTCCATCCTTTCTTCTCAGTTCTTTTATCCGACCGTCTATCAATATTAATTGTCCCATA
Source organism: Trichoplax adhaerens (assembly GCF_000150275.1). NCBI lineage: Eukaryota > Metazoa > Placozoa > Uniplacotomia > Trichoplacea > Trichoplacidae > Trichoplax > Trichoplax adhaerens. The sequence continues at coordinate 1,013,967 of NW_002060949.1, read as the reverse complement.
CATTTCATTAATTAAGAAATCAACCGACGGTAATTTCCATCTAGATGATAGTGTCCGTCTTATCCCAACAATAGCATTATGCAAATGTAGTTTAGAATCTGCTATATTTTTTCCAGCTTATTAGATTTTAGCGACGCGTAATATAGAAATATGTAATTGATCTAGCTAAGTCTAACAAGATATAATCCACTCTACATAATTCAAACCAATTTTATTTCAACATTAAGTATATTACGCAAATTTTGATATGATTTAGAATTACTAGAAACACAGGCCAATTCGGCCCTAATGGAAACAATATTGGGCTCCATGACAAGATCTATTAAAGGTCAAAGATACTTATGATAGTTACAGAACTAGAAGCATCAAATAATCATTTACGATGGAAAATAAATTCTTCGAGTTCTAACTATTGAAAAGCTACGCTAAATATAGTGTAAAATTTTGTTTTATCTATAGAGGCAATAAATTTCTTAGCTGTACTGCATTTGCGAGTTATGATTGGGAATGGTATTCGGCATTTATGTCTTTGAGCAAACATCAGCTCAAATCAGTAGTTCTGTATACAGAAAAATCATACTAGTAAGGTGAATGGTTGGAGCTGAATAACAGTGGCTAGGTTAATGTTAATGATGTACTAGAAAAAATAGGAGATTCGTCATGGTAATATTTAGAAAAGCAATTTTCTCTGAAGAGTTTTCGCTATAATTGATATTGAAACAGTGATATGGATGACAGTACCTTATTTGATCCAATTGATTTAGTAACGGTAATACTAAGGGTCTCGTTTAGATACCTTGAAATGATACATAATTGAAAGATAATTTTAATGAACAGAATAGTTAGATACTATCATCCTTGATTAGATCATGATTTTATTGGCTTTAATGTGCTATATTTTCGATTAACATAATATATGCATGTTTCAAATTGAAGAAATATATAGTAAAATTGTTCTTAATGGATCAAAAAACTGTTACCTAAAAATAGGAATAAAGATGTTAAGTGATTATCAAAGTAAAAATTGCAGTATGTAAGCCACTTACGAATTTTCGTAAGTCATCAAAATATGATTTATGAGGGCTACAAAACATGTGCTTCTTATTGTAACTGAATAATTTGAATATTATCTCATAAAACTATTTGCATCATTTAGCTGCCATGAACTATAATATTTCTGTCAGTGAACAGTAAATGCAGCAGAAGAGAAGGAGAGCGGATTAGCAAATCGTAATACTTTACTAAGGCTTATACCAATACTGATAGTCATAACATACGACCCATAAGTATGAATTAAAAGAATAGTACCTCAGCAATATACATATACAGTATACTCATATATAGTCTTTTATGTAATGTTTTAGAACTTATTGATATTTATCACCACATATACAAGGAAAGAAAATTCTGGGAAGTTCTACATATACACAAGTGTTCGTATCTATAACCATGGACTACCAGATACTATATCTATATAGTTCATAATAGCCAATGCTATCACTGACAGTTGAGATGTCACTCTACTCGATATTTGTATACTAAGACTATGGCAAAGCCATGGACTACTAGAAAAAAATCGAATAGTCTTTGACATAGCCCAAGGACATAACAATATTAAGTGTTCATACTCCTACTAGTTTAGTCAGAATTTTCTTTTTCAACGTCGTTCTTGCTCTACATTCTATCACGTAAACTAGAATAGAGATTTCCCAATAAATAAGGTACAATTTCGCAAAATAAATCGTAAATATGAACAATGCTACCGCCTACTTCACTTGTCCTTAAGTATCTATGTGATTTTAAGTCGAGATATGCACTTAAAGGACATTGTAATCTCATGAAATGAATTAACTACGGTCAGGCAACATTCTTGTCTTGAATGAGTAGTTGCAGTAATTAACTGGATTTAAGCGATATGCTGAGTCACTTAATACTTTAACAGCGTATTTTAAGACTAATTAAATACGAGGTTTCCGTCAATTAATAATAAAACTGAATTAGTCATAGGAATTTATAATCCTGTTATTTGATGAAGTGAGAGACTTGTTCTGTCTCGTGCAGGATTTCATAATAGAAAGAATTTAATTAGTTTTTAACCACGATGAGTCATACTTAACATTTTAATTATTGTGTATTACAAATTCAATCGGATTTTAAAATTTTTAATTGATGTTAATAACACACGAACACAAAACATCGAATTATCTTAGAATGTGTCTGATGAAGAAATGCTGGTTTTAAATTTTTATCACTAACTGCAGCAACACAATGATCATAGTTTTAAAATAGTCCATGTAAGAATTAAGGGATACAATTATACTAATTGATGCATTGTAACTATCCAAAACTATTATCGATTGAAGCATTGTACAATAATGACCTCAACAGCGGGATATTTGAATAATTCAACAGCCATAGTTTTAATTTAGTAATCCTCTAGATCTTAGCGATAGCGGACTTTGCTTCGCCTATTACAGTACTATTCCAATTTCACATTCTAAGAATAATAGTGATTTTAATCAGTTTTGAGTCACATCGTAATTACGAGTTACTGGGTCATCTAACCGGTAATAGGGATATAGTAACAACCAATTATAGAAAAACCTATAAATTAAAAAAATTCACCATTGCAGTTACCCAATTTTAATACCAAGACTAAAGCTATATCGACGTTTTAAGCTAAAGGTGAATAAAATCCAAGTTATTAACTAACTAAAATACAGCCATCATTAATTTTAATGATGTTTCATATCAATATCCGAAGCATCTATTAATGGTTACATGATCACAAAGACAGTAAATTGACTTGTCTGGGATAGTCAAGAAATTACTATCTTAGAACGATCATATATTTGAAATTATCTCTGAAAATATAAGAGCTGTTCATAATAACTATAAGATCAAATGTTAGGCGTTACATGCGTATTGATTAAGTTTCAATCTGAAAGTATCTTCGTATAACATGTCCGTAGTTACTGTAGTTGTCTTTTACACATGCATTCAGATTTAAATCAATCATATAATTTTAAAGTTATTTTCAATAGTATAAATAATGAGCGATAGATTTTAAAACTTAGCATCTTTTACTATGAATGAAATGCCTCATTTTGTATACTACTGTAACTTTTATTACTCTATGCAATGATTTTAAGGAAAGTAAAATGTTTTAATAATGAAAAACCTGGTAATTCATTCCTAATTTAATGTTCCGATATAATGCATTACTATAATAATATTCCATAAACTCTTATGCGAGATGTTTTTACTTTGCTAGTAAATATTTCTGCATATTAAATCTAATCTTCGCCAATAATGATAGGCAGGAGGGGGTAAGAATCAAGGCGAGATATCTGTCTGCTAGACAGCAATCTCTAAACAATCCAACTGATATACATACAGTAATCAAGACTAATTTCTTTGTTTTGATCTAATTTACTAGACATTTATCACTGTCTCCTTCTATTATGGGAATTGCTAACATTTTTATGTCTGGAATTAATTTTTCTAGATCCAAGTCATTGTTGTCTTTAACATTGAGATGGCACAATTACCTGCGAGTGGTCTACGTGTATGACGAAAAAGCACTGAGTACATTTCAAATGTATTAATCTTTCACAATATCGTTGCATCGCAATACAAACAATATGTGATCAATGCGAATATATCCGGTACATTTCGTTAGCAATGAGCTAGTAAATCATTTCCTCTGCAAATTTACTCTGTTGTAGAACATTTTACAAATTTGAAAGCTACTAATACAGTTGCATGAATGTAAAAGGCCTAATTACGAAATGCACTTTCTTAAATTTGTTAGATTCATTCTCATGATAGCATGAATAAAATTTGAGTAAAATTTGGATAGTAACACGACAAATGGATGAACATTTTTTATTCTGTAGCAGTAACACACCAAAAATTTTCTACGCCAATTTAAGTATTACCTCAAAAACTGGTCGTAGCTCTGCTAGTATCGAGACCCTCAGCGTATCACCAGTATACTAATTAATGGTGATTCGCAAGAATATTTAGAGATAACCTATATATGATGTTACAAGCACAGCCTTCAACTTATTTATAGGCTATTTAGGTTCTCTCTTTGACGAAATAGCTCATATATGAACTTATGTATGCACCTTCTATTTTTCATCAGAGCAACTTATTTGATTTCGCACAATGAAATTTAGTTAATTTAACAAATAGATCATTACGTGTACTTGCCAGTACTCGATAAATCAATACGTGCTTTATCAGATTGCTATACTATTTTCTATCTATTAGTCTATCTTATTTCGAGAAAGTAAGTCTTTTTATTAGTGAAAAATATATTACAAAAGCTTTGCAACGGTGGCATTACATCACGATTTTTGACTACAATCAGTATAACTTTAAAATATAAGCGATAAGATAAATACTCAAATAGTCTATTAACTATTAAGCGAAAAGTGCATTCGTATTTCTGTTTGATATTGGTTAAAAATGGGCGTTAGTATTTAATGAATAAGCATTAAGATAGAGGATATTACCTGCATCATAACTAGAACCAGAATGCAGTAAATTCATTGACAGAAACCTGATGATCAACTTCAAATAATAAATCAGTACCGTACAGCATAGTAAGCACATTTTCGTGTAATTTTTTAACTGTATGCTAGCGATTTCTTAGATTCTAGTATATCACTGGTTATATCTATATTGCACGTAGCGGTAATTAGATTATTTGATAAATCAGTAGTATAGAAGATATAGCGTTATGAAGTTTATAATAAAGGAATCTTTTTGTTTATTTTTTACAGAGAGGTAATATAAAATTATAGTTATCTGCAGTGTAATTATCTGAAATATATCATACGTCATATTTCGTTTATAATTTTAAAAAATTGCTGGTGTATATATACAAGATTAAAGTCTCGATTATGAAACTTCAGGGACCTTTTGTATAAATTTATTTGTTGCATTTGATGATTAACTTTGACGTGGAGAATAGTTGTTAGTGAAAACAATCAACCATCAACAGATTCTATAAAATTAGTGAAGGGATACAAATTTATTAGTAAATGGGTTTGCCTTTCCATTATGACTGCTATTACGATAAATATCGTATATCAAACATAATACAGAGATGGCGCCCGAGCTGTGATAAAACCTAGCTTAATTTTGCTCTTGTACTTGCAGCAGATGATCTATGGATGCCGTCAATTAATTCGTAACTGCATACTAGCTGTAGAATATCACTATCTTGAGTTAATAGTAACAACTGTATTAAAGAATTTTACAACTTTTATCTAGAATAGAAAGCAGGAAATTACACACGTAGTCAAAATTAATCTAAAAAATATAGGACAGTGTAAAATATAACTGCTGCTCCTACTTATCGTATTGATTGAAAACGAAAGCCGTCTTATGAATGCTATCTACCATTACTATCTATATTAATTTGCTAAAATTGTAGAACACTAAGTAAATTATAGCTATAAAGACCTTATGAATTATAAATGAACTAGTAAACTCTCGTGTACCCAGCCAATCGTTATTGTTATACTCGCACTAGGGAGTTAGGTTCATGCTTACACTGCTATGACTGTATATCACAAACTAGGTCCAAGTACAGATTGTAGAAAAAATAAACGAACAACATCGTAAAGTAATCTTAATCAACAGCGATTATTATTTACTTTTACTGTAGCTTGTAATAAATGTTAGTTTACTGTGCATCATACTGAATGTAGCCTGATGTACAAGCGTTGAGTTATCATACAAGCAGATAATTGTATAAAATGTGCATGATTTTATGATAAATGTGAGCAGTTAAGTTAACCCAGTTAATATAGAAGACCTAGCTAAGCAGTATTTTTGATCCGATACTTTTTATGCGATCTTGTTTGCAGGTGAGACAAATTAGAAAACCTCAAGGGAAAATATGAATTTAAGTTAACTGACCAACGATGATTTACTGGAGTTAGAAATTCAGTTGCTATCTGGAACAAATTAAACCGTATAATGTATCAAACTTTATGAGGAATCGTTTATAGTTGCAGGCTTACAGCTATTATGAAATACAACTGATATACAGTTTCATAGATACTGCATAGGGATCGTTAACATCCAGGATTAAATATAATAGTACAATTGTACGAAAAAAGAACGTTTACATCAACCTATATGAGACAAGAGGTCTTTAATGTTTTAAATGATGTACCTGATGTAATTTATACGTTTTTATAAACTGTTTCATACGGATCAATATTGTAATGAGAGTTAAACTATATCATTACACTGTATAAGTGTTAAGGGTTATTTTTATCCTTATATTATAGTAAGATCAAGTAATATTATGCAACGTTGACATCGAGGATGTACTACTGTAATAACCATGGTTCGTAAGATCGTTTCCGTAAGTTAAAATTTTAACGTAACAGAAAGAATAAAACGACTATCTATTCATTTATGAGATAAAAACGCATATACGAGAAATATCCAATTTTCAACCAGTGATTATTTCGAAAAGGATATTTGAGCAAAAATTAGGAATCATAGATTCATTGAATATGATAAAGAACACATTGCGTGTAAGAAATTTTTTATAAATTTTAGATTTATTCAATCAATATCAATCGGTTGTAAAACATACTTAACTTATTGCCATCATTAATTGCATATACTGTTGTATAATTAAAATCATTACTTTGTGATTTAATACTTATTCTGGTGTAGTTACATTACTTTTATTTTTAATAGTTGAAATACTCATCCAAAGGTATATATGTACGAAGTAGAAGAAGGAAATAAACATTATGACAGCAATGTTAGCTAGGCAGGAGTCTAAGGAACTTTAAATCAAGTTCTTGCAGTTATCTAATATTAAAGGCATGGATACTCTTACAAAGTAGTTTCAGTATATTATAGTGAGATTGCCCAATAGAAGATGCAGTGTTGATGATCATTTATGCAAATTCTCCATATGGATGATAATCACCATTTACAGTATTTAAATTCATACAGCAATCTAATAGGTAGCAAATCCTATCATAATAATTTTATCCCTTTAGCATATTTCATTACATAAAATTTTAGCGTATTCTCGTAATACAAGTACTCGGGTAATATATACATAAGCTAATAAACTCTTACAGAATATAACGTTATAAAGAGAACTTAGGATGAGAGATAGCAAAATAGTTAAAATACGAATTAAGAATGATTCTAGGTACATCAAATCTGATAATACAGACTAGATATTATTTTTATACATTAATGGAATCCTAAGCTATCATTTTCTTAGGATCAATGAATACATTATTTTTTAATATAGAAATAAGTTGGGTAAGGTAATACACGAATCTGCGCATATACAGATATAGATAAATCATATTAAAGCTGATTGTAGATAGAACGGAATTACTCTTACACATGAGTCATTACGCATATATGCGTAAATGAATATTGTTGCAATACTATAAAATCTTTGATAGAACGTAACATGACTGTAAAGACTAAATCGTGATATGCTTAAAATTATCAGTAAAAAATGGTTATACATTTTCAATACTTTGATTTGTTTATCGGGACTTATAATAACTGAAGTTTATGATCAGCAACTCTACTACGAGACTGCTATCAACTTAAAAGATCACATTATCATCTCGGCTATCAACACTTTTCAAGCTAACTGTATAATATTTTTACTTCATTCAGTTGCACATTCGTTGACAGATAAAATACTATCATGATCATTCAAAGATAATACTAGTTTCAAGTCATAAAAAAGGACAACATATAGATAGTGATGAGCATTACTAAGAACTGAATTTCTGTGCTATAATTAGAGCAAAAGGAAGTTAATTTACCTAGCTTGCCTTTGTTGAAAGGCATGACCAGTTTTGTACTCTTCAAAGCTCGTCTAATTTCTATCCGACGTCGGATGTAACTTTTTTCAAATTGTTGTTTAATTTTCTCCTTTAATTCTTTACAGTCATCAATATATTTAATGCTTTGCCTACACAGTGGACATAATACATTCGGATCGGAATTATCTAACTTGTTTTTAGCTAACAGTCTAATACAAAAGTCGCAAAAAATGTGTCCACAGTTGCAGCGATAGGGTCTGTAGTAAATGTCGAGGCAAACAGGGCATATCATGTTTTCCGGGATATTCTGGCCAGTACTTGCAATCTCATCCACTACCTCCGCTGTTTTTATAATAACCTCTGAATTTGAACATTTGCTAAATTCGTTCGATGTTTTCTTCATATCAAGATGTCTTACATTTTGTTTATGATGATCCCATTGCCTCTTTTTACCCTTCCGAACTTTACGGACACCTTCCTCAGTGTTTGCTGTTGCTATTTCAGTTGGTTGCTTAACGATCGACTTTCCATTATCAGTGAATGAGTCTAATCTCAACAGACCGTCACTGTCATGATGGGTTTCATCAGTATCACGGTTACGCTGTGTTTGAAGAGGAGTCTTGAACAATTTTAATTTACTGCTAGCAGGAATACGGGAAGAATTTGCGGTAATAGCATCAGGCAAATGACTACTTTCACCAATTGCAAACTTGTCTACACGATTTCGATACATCCAAACGCTCCTCTTATCAATCCATTCTTGATTGTTGTGGTAATGGCCACGATCGTTAACTGATGAAATAAAATCGAAAGCACCAACACGACCATTACATTTTGGACAATTTAGCTTTCCTTTCGTCCAACTAGCATTTTCAATAGCCTTGTTAATCCAACTAGGAATATGATGTTCACCAATAGGAAGATACACTAAATTCGTATCTGTTAATCTCTCATTCTCACATGTTGACGTAGCATCCCATAAAACATATCGACATAACCGACATCTATATATAGATAAGTCAGGAGTCATCTTAGCCTGTTGTAGAGTTAGTATGTTTTAAACGTTGATGATTTTCTGCTCGAACATCGCTTCAATCAATCAGTTGTAATAAACTGCTACCATATACTGTAATTTCTGGGCTCGTATAACTTGCACATATTCATTATTAAATCACTTTTATTTTCCCGTAGATTATAAATATTGATGTATTACAACGTGCCATGCATAATTTGGTAACGTGAATGGCAACTTTTGCTTATCGCTACCTTGTTAACAGTAAAGTTTGACAAATTCAGAATGTATCAATCGCTCGATTTATTAAAAGCTTCTGAATGGACAAGCGGCCAGTGCAAACCAAGGAAAAGTACAAACTTTATGATTAATGCAGGATTGCATGACGATTTGTGACTGCCTTTAATCCATCCGATGCGCTGTTTAATGATTTAATAATCCAAGGACGGTATGTTTCTTGTACAAAAAGTAGAGGCTAAATTAGTGGCCAAAACTGGAGATCAATTTAGAGAAGGATTGACTTAGCATAACCATATTAGTCATCAATCTCCCAAATCATCAAGTTCGGGCTGGACAAGTTAATCAGAGTACTGTGCAGTACACTGTACTGTACACTCAAGTGTCACCGTACTGTACTGTATGGTACGATACCGTACAGTACGATACACTGTGGTCACAAAACATGTACTGTGCTGTAAGTACTGTACACTGTACGGTACTGTACAGCTTAAGACAGCCACATTTTCTTGGCTGCAGGCTGCAGCTACCGTAGCTTTCTACTGTATGTACTTACGCAGTACCATACTGTACAGTGTACTGTACAGTGGCTGTAGTATATTTCAGTCTGCACAGTATTAATAAAGGGGTTTGTTCTCTTGAGTGAGCGTATGGCGATTACTGCACAGCAAACTGTGCATTGAGCTAGACTGGCATTGCCAAGATATCAGAGTATTGAGTGAATTAATTAATTAATTATCGATGATAATGTTGCATAAGTACTTTTCCCAAATCATTGAGTAGTTCTGAGATACATGACAAAATAAAATGAATCGAAATTCGCTCGTAAACATTTGTACGTGGTATTACCGGTTACAAGTTAAAAAGCCCTGTGGCTATCGTAGCATTTCATCACTCTATCCACGATGCAGTAAAGAAAATCCTAAAGAGGATGGTGTTAGTAGAGACGTGGAATTGAATCCGTATTTCCAGAAGTATGCAGACAAGATTGCAAAAGCCAGGTATCGTTACCGTCAGTGATGCACGTATAGGATAACTTCATACTACTCAAACAAGATGCTTACGCAGCAAGGAGATGCACTAAATACATGCGATGAATTCGTGTACCATAAATACGTACAGTACATGAAATCAACTCAGCTATGTAATTTTTGTCAATTATATTATTAAACTGCAGTTTTGATAAATTTACAGTTGTTATAATTTAACCATCTTATTATAAGGTCCGTACAGTAATCTACTAATCCTTTGGACTTGTAATTTATTTATCGGAGCCAAATTTTGTAATTTTTTAGTAGAAAAGCAAATGATATTAGTGATACGGATACCTCTACACAAGCAATCGATTACTCTTTGAAAAAGAAATATCAAGATCTAGACAGAAAACTAGAAAAGGTATGTTGTATACGCGTATGATCGTTATTATTATAATTAATTAATAACAGACTATACCTGTAATAAGTACGTTGAGGCTAACTAGAATTACGACAGCGTTTTCTTGTTAATTATTAGCTGTTCTTATGTGAATTATTCATTATGACAATGTTATTATGTAGACGATTGGTAGTTCATCTAAGAAAGGGCCTCCAGTTGTTGGCCAAAGAAAAAACCTAAACGACATCATGTATGTCAGTAAAATTCAAGAAAAGTCCGGAACTGAAATTGCTCAGATATGGACGGAATATCACAAGCAACGTGATTGTATTGGTGCTGTAATACCTAATGCCATATATGAAAGGATGTATAAGAGATCTTTTGAATGCCCAGTATTTGTTTATCCCCTTCCTCGTAATGAAGGAGTAGAATTTATATTCGCACAGTTTGACGGAAATGACTGCCATTTTACACCTTTACTTAGTTTTAAAACATTTGGTGAAAATGCACCACCTATTCTAACTATATCGCATTACAAGGAATTTTCTGATAACAAAGGTAAATAATCGACTCTAAAACTCATAAATCTATTTATATTACAATCAAGTAACACCTTGATTACCGTGTAGCCTTATCCGAGTTGTAGTTCTTGCTTTAACTTCATCAATGTTAATATCTACGAAATGATATTAGATTCAATCAGGTGGATATGGTATGTTTTATGACTATGGCACGGTAATACCACACATATACTCGTACATAAGAGTATCTCCACTCTTGCAAACCTGCTACATTTATACATCATCACGAACGTGATTTCAACATTTCGGACGATATTTATTGTGTTATATTGCGCCTCATTTGTGCAAAATTAATATATAATAATTTATGTATTAATAGGTGAAATTTTAATGTTGATTTAGGGATCGTATTAATGTCGGGAAATTGGGATCCAAAGCAACTAAATACCACAGAGGCCCAATTTTTAGCTAATCAACTACAACTTTTCTATGCAGGAGAAGATGAATCTCGATACAGTGTTGTTAAATCTTTTAACCATTTTCCTGAGAATTTTAATTATGAAGATATTTTGCAATATTCTCTAAAAAAGTAAACTTTTTTATGATGCGTATATTTCCCACCATAATCTAATATGAGATTTATATTTGCTCTTGTGACAACTCGTATCATAACTGATTTGATTTCCGTGAGTTGAATATCATCATAATATTACAAAGTAATGTACAAGTTAGTCATTGGTTACGCTAACAATTTATTGCCTTACTAGTATCAATCCTTTAATCATCCTATGGTAGAGACAAAAAAAATTGATGACTAAAATAAGTGGTTATTCAACAACCTATGCATACTGCAACTTAGGCTGCGTAGCTTCTACGTACTGCCTATGATTATGACATCATTGCAAGTTATGCACAGTGTATTTAAAATAATAGCCATTTCCATACCGTTAATCAGTAGCTTCTAATTGCAAAACCAAAGCAATGATAATTACACCATTGAAGTATAACGATAACAGTTATAAATAGTACAACACAAATTCACTGGAGAAATTTACTGCTGAATTACGCTGTATTTCTGTATGTGGGAAAGGAATTATCTATATAGTTTTGCTATTTATCCTCATATTGTATAATATGAAATAAAACCTATCTACGATTTACAAATGAAGTCCTTACAATACAATAAATAGCTATCATAAGCTATTTACTGTTAAATTAACATTGCAGTAAATACTATCTATACTCCTCGCTATGAACTGTACTGTGTGATAGATTACAGATAAAGTATTCGATGGCAAAGATCGATCAATATAATGAAAGTTAAACGCTAGATCTGTTCAGAAGTAGCCTTATTTTACAGATATGTTACGCCAGACCAATTTAAATTATAGATTAGAATGCAAAGGAACCTTAACGACTGAAGAATCAATTAATAGTGGCTGTTTACATTCAATGATATCGGCAGGAATACTCTTGTTAGGCGACCACATTATCGGTTGTTTAGTAAGTGTTCTACATTTGGCTTCTTGCTTTTTCTTCACATACGTAAATTCAGAGAGATATCAAGTAATATCGAAATTTAATTGCAATAGATACGGTAAATGACATGAGCGAATTTGAACTTACATTATCAGATTCATCGTCAGAATCGTAAACCCAAATACAGCACAATCCGATTAAAGCAAACACAGATGTAAGAAGTGTCGCACATACTAGCCAAACCGGTAACCCAGTATGGTAAGAGATACACTCCAACCATCCAGTAAATTTACTAGTACGTTCCACCGGTCTTTGACGTTCACTAATTTGCTTCTCATTGCTGCCATCTACAGTACATAATAACAGATCAATTTTAGAATTTTTATTAGTCATCTAGCAAAGTCTGAAGGATCTCAATGGTACACTTTAAGGCGTTAAAATTAATTTTAATTGACCTTCGATTTCTTCAATAGCAATCATTACTTCCGGTCCAGACTGAGTAGTAATGCACACAAAGAAATTAAATGCTGGCATTAAATTGTATATTATCAAATCTAAACGCATAAATCAATTATATTTATAGTATAGCCATACAAACCTGTACAGCAATCAGGTCGTGATTCGGAGAAGTTATCAAAAAGCCCCATTGAATTCTAAAATAGTGAACTGCTTGGTTAACAACATTCACGTAAACGTTTTGGATGTAGATAAATGGATAACTATACTGTGGCATGCGATCGATATCATTTATAGTCGGTAAATAATAACGAATAATATCGCAACCATTTCGACATGCTATGTCCAAGTTGTTCCTATAAGCCTCAGAACAAACTAGTTGAGAAAAGATAGATTAGTTATATGAGTTAATAATTATTACACTGATCATAGACGCAAAGGTTCAGAAGGATCACGTAGAATTCGTGATCTCATGAAACAATAATCCAATATTCACCTGATGCACAAGCTTCACTTTTCTCGTCTGTAGAATTAAATCTCATCACATCTGTAATTGCTGCAAATCTGCATCCTCTTTGACAGGCTATGAGTGAATCGGTCTACATTCCAAAGTAAGAGTAACATGATATAAGAGCTAAAACATTACATATTGTACTTAGATATATATGCATGATATGACTATTATCTTTCAGAATCTTACTGTACTATACGTCGAAACGTACAGTATATTTTAAAAATACCCTATCACAGCAAGCTAATGCTATTACTGTACTACCGAATACGACCAAATCCGATGAAGAACAGACGAGTCAATAGCGGTATATTTTCATACAGTAAAGCTGTATTTTAGATACATTGTCCATCTTGTCAGCCGACTACAATATAAGACGTTACAAATTTTTACAGTAATACAGTGTATTTACCAAGACTAATGTACTATCATGAACTACTAAATGTAATTTAGTAGTCCATTGTAGGGTTAACGCTATACTAATAATAATGTTCTCTCTACACCATGGCTATTGTGGATTTACCAAAACTACTGTACTGTCATGAACTACTAAATGTAATTTAGTAGTCCATTGTAGGGTTAACGTTATACTAATAATAATGTTCTCTCTACACCATGGCTATTGTGGATTTACCAAGACTACTGTACTGTCATGAACTACTAAATGTAATTTAGTAGTCCATTGTAGGGTTAACGCTATACTAATAATAATGTTCTCTCTACACCATGGCTATTGTGGACATGTTTTACTATAGAATGTGGCATATGCTGGTGTAAGAGATGAACACTTCATGCATTAACTTATTAAAAGGAGTACGAATCTCTTTATTAACTACTTCATCGATTTATATAGTAAAAAGAATCAAATAAAAAAAAGAAGTTTTGGAATTGAGGCTTCTTCTGCTCCTTTATTACAGTAGGAGTTGAAAAGGCGTCACGATCATGGTAAGTACTGTACAGTACTTCTATCAAAGCAGCCGTTTTAAATTTATCTACAGTACTGTACGTATTATAACATTTTGTCACTTTCGGGCAATATTTTTCTTTAAAAATACAGTAAAGCTATCATAGAATGATATATTAGAATGGTTGATGGAGAGATTTTGAAAAAGGCTATGGAATGTAACGACTATTAATCAGTATTTGCTTATTAAGATCACTGGTTGATTCTTTTCAAAGTGACAAAATAATTTGACACATACTGCACTGTTTATTTCACATTAGTAATCATCCATTGTTTGTGCTAAAGAGTACTAAAGAGTATATTTTATATACTGGAGAAATAATTTGCACTACAGTATACAGTACACCCATCCACAGTTGCTCACTAATAAGCAGTCATTAATGTAGTACTGCATCGTAGATTGAATATCAGTAGACTACACTACTGTATACAGTATACACTATAACATAGACACGTACAGTATGTAGAAAAGATAGCCAAAGTGTACAGATACAGTACTCGTCCATCAGTAAAAACTCCCAAACAAGCAGCAAAAACTTGATTAGTTTCTACTAGACGGTACTTTTTTTTAAATACTATAAAATCTACCGGAATATATCTTAGAGAAATTATCGGATAGCCGTCAATGAGCACTAACAGAACAGCATAGCGCGTACAACATGGTACAACTACATAACTTGTGAATGAAATGCAAATAAATTTTAGCCGTCATCATCGAACAACAACAAAAGTTACTAAATGCAAAATTTGAATAAACTACGCGTTGTTCATGAATACAGTTGTAAAGTGACTTACGCTAGGATAAGTATGTGGCGGATAGGACTTTGCACACGATTTGTGGCATTTTTCTACTCCTTCGAGAACGCTAATGCTCGATACTGATTTCAA
This sequence comes from Trichoplax adhaerens, assembly GCF_000150275.1. Taxonomy (NCBI): domain Eukaryota; kingdom Metazoa; phylum Placozoa; class Uniplacotomia; order Trichoplacea; family Trichoplacidae; genus Trichoplax; species Trichoplax adhaerens. The sequence continues at coordinate 998,681 of NW_002060949.1, read as the reverse complement.
AACAGATATCAGCAGTAGCAAATACACTGCTACACGATGCGCCATTGACTCAATGTTGTTGTCGAGCGAACTAACTGAAAAGCTGAAACTGGATTTGTTGTATTTGCAGTAATGTACAGTACAGTGTACACCTGTCGATGGTTTGGTTCTTGTCACCAAACATCTACAGTACGTAGTACACTACAGTACAGTACGCCTTCCTGCTACTGTAAGCTACTGTACAGTACTGTACAGTGTACAGTACACTGTACAGTAGTACTGTACGGTAGTAGCTCAATGTCCTCTTCTCTTTGCCGACAGTGATACTGTTTTAAGGGTCTCTACTGTACAGTACTGTACAGTGACTGCTTGTACAGTACAGTACACTATGTACTGTACAGTAAAGTACTGTACAGTACTGTACTACTGTAGGTAAAATACAGTATTGTGTGGACACATCCGTAAAATGGATTTTGACAAAAGTAACAGCCCGGATCCGATTTAGAACGATGGCGTATTTTTCGATCAACACTGTCGCTGGCCCGATTTGTTCTCATACAATTCTAAAATCGGTTGAACGTTCACTTAACATTCGTAAACATCCATTGACTGTTATATTCGTTCCAAAATCGAGCAAACATTCACACATTCAGGTTACTGAACGTTCAACCGTTGAATGCCAACACTACTACCTAGAATGATCACTCTTGGATGGACGGACACCTTTGGTCTCATCTCGTCAAAATATTCTGCCTTGTTATGATAATACTTTAGTATGGAGACCATCGATTTTCAATTGACTGATTTTTTCTAAATTAGGTAATAATACTAAATTGAATCTTATTATCTGTGACTAAGTTCTGCTTGGAAATAGTTATATGCAGTATACTGTTCATGTAATATTGTAGATGTTACCTCAATTAGTACCAGTAATGGTAGGAAATGGACACGGAAAGCTCCATACTACTGTACGTAAATAATCATTTTTCGATATTCTTACCAATGTCTGTCTGTCTGGGTGAGTGATCGGTCCAGCTCAGGTCTTCTTCTAGTAGACCATGGGTACAGTACACTGAGTTACAGCCATAGAGTCCTGATCGTGAAAAAAGGTACAGCAGTCCATGACCATACGATATCACATGGTACGGTAGTGTATTGTATAATACGTCATGATCGGTCATCACTGCATCGGTCTACTGTATTGTACTGACCGAAATACGGTAGAGTACGGTACCGACGCGATCACGCTTTCACCATACAATTATCAGTGTTGTGTTAGTTCATACGCGTATTAACCCTTTCAGTTAGCAACCAGTTCGGAACGAAGAAACTTTAATCGCTTATTACTGTAGCCGCAGAAGAAGCGACTGTCTGGTTCTTGTAATCAAAATGGCGGCAGCGCAACCACCTAGAAATGCAACACGAGTAATCGAAGTTCTTCGAAATTTCTTAGCTGGGGTAACTATCAACTATAGGAATTAAAAATTAAGAAATGATGATGGCTAATGGCCGTCTGCAGTGAAACGTACAATATAGAAAACATTGAGTAACAGAAATACACCTAACAAAATTGTTCATGGATTGACCGTCATGTCAGAACTGGACAATTTTAATAGCTAGTATGATTGTAGCCAATATAAGATAAAAATTGCCATACTCTAGCAATATTACCCTTTGTACAGTTCATTCATTAATTGCAGTATAATCAATGCTTTTACTAAGCACTACGTACATGTTCGAGGCGTTAGGAGACTGCATGGGATAGTTAGTGTATCATGGAAGAAATTGTCTCACTTCGTAGACTACAGATGTTCCATTATAAATTATACTCGTGCACTATTTACTGAGTAAAAATGTTATATGAGCATAAGATTATTGTATAAAACTGGCAATCTTGTCATTTGATGTATTAACTTTCTATTTTAGAGAGAAATCAAGCCAAATCTCCGTTATCAGGATTTCATTGTTAAAAGGTTAATCAATTGAATGTACTGTAGTGAATACGCGTATACTGTAGTTAAAAAAGACGATCTCGTACGTTGCAGTGAAAACTGTAGTTTTTACTTTCAGCTTTACCTTCTATATTATATTTAAATCTTAAATTTCGATTTTTAAAACTATCAAAATGGATTAGATCTGGGCCACCACCCAAACTTCCCTCTGGCCCAGCTCATAGGCTGAATAAAAACTACTATTACACCAGAGATTTACGAAGGGAAGCTAGACCTCCTGTAGAAATTAGTAAACAAGCTTTGCTTCCTGCTTCATCGGAAATTAAACGTGCTGAGTAAGTCTTAGAAATGGTACATATCACTACTAATTTAGTCCGCTGGAGTTCGTCTTCACTTTCTCTAAGTAATGTACCGCATTTCTGAACTACTGTTAACTAATATTTTTGCTGTCTTGTAGGACTGAATCGGTTAAAACTGTTGTCCCTGGTCAGCCTGTAAATTGGTCAGAGAATCCCTATTGAAACGTTCCTGATGTACTTTCCGCATCAGGCGTTGTACCGGCATTTCCAAGAATGCGCGCTATAGTCAAAGTCAATGCAGTAATATGTTAAATAATTTATCCATGTAAGGAAGTAAACTGGTGCAACGTACCGTGACAACTTTTTCGCTGGATGTGAAATTTACATTATTGTGAATGTATTGTTTATTGTTTAACGGTTTGCTATCAAATATCGCAATGAGCAGTTCGTACTTTTGTATATAATGATTTAAATGTTGCTCTAACTCAAAGGGAAATTACATATACAGTTATTCTAATAGTATTATAAGAGCATACATAAAATAAAGTATGAATACAGATTGGCGGCCTGTGGTTTATTACTGCTCTCAAAAAATTATCGTTGTCTATCGTTAGTGATATCGAAGGGTATATGACATATGCATATCTGGGATTGATTAGCTCCAGCTATGACTATTTCGTTATTCCAGCAAATGATGTTACGCTTATGAAATTAGGGCATCAATCATAAATTAGTCTTATGCTACTGCTGTAAGCTACTTAATTGACAGTAAATCTGAAAACTGACCAAATTTTAGATATTTTCTTATAATTTCTGCATTTATTTGGTAATTGACGTTACGATTAACACTGATTTCCCTGGAATTCTACGACTGGACTTTTCATTAATGTTGAGACCTGGACTAAGTTTTTTATAACCCCAGTGTGTAGACACGGATTGCATACTATGCTAACATTCGTATTCCATGGACTAGTAATAGTAAAAGACTATTACTCGGTCATTACGTGAGCTTAATGTGCATTATGATAAATTTGGGAAGGCCAGGCTAGCTATCCGAGCAATAATATACTCTTTCACTTAAGATTATTCTAGCGCATAGGTATTGCCTATGGGTTAAAAGTAAAGTATTATACTCAATTAAATACACGTACTTATAACAAAATGTTACAATCGAAATACAGTAAGTTCTAGATATGTAAAATTTACTGTCTGCGATAATTCTTAAACAAAAATGAATACAGATATTATCAATATACTAGCTCTCAGACCATGCTATTGACGCAATATACGTTACCTTTCAATCGTTTAGCACTTACAGTCAATATTACTCGTATTACAATTAAATTTCAATTCTTGTAACTTCTAACGAAAGGCTTTGCGGCTATCAGTTTATCACGGCTACACACAAGATGACACTAGGTAAAGCTAGCTCATTAGCGATAGCTCGGTATAAAGTGCAATAAGCAATAACTTCTAATAAAGAGAGTCTGGAGGCTAGTGATTATTTGTTCCGGACTTTACATGGCACGTGTAAAATCACTTGTAAAGGTATTCCAATATTGGATGAACAGCTATAGCCCCCTACTCATATGCTCTATCTAATTTAAACAGAATTAGTTAATGGCATATAAGAAGGATAATTACTATATTATAACTGTAGCAAAATAACGCGAATGTCGATTTTTATTCTTTAACCGTATGCATTTATTAGTCTGAACGAAACAGGGTAGGGAAATGCATTAAAATATAAAAATAATGTTTTTCCTTACTTGTAACAATAGTCAAGAAACTGCATACAACCATTGCAAAAGGTAGTTTACAGGGTATTTCCGTATACATTTACGTCACTTCCTTGATAGCTATAGAAATTGTGTTAAATAGCCCTGAATAAAGTGGATTTTTATAAGATTGGATCAATTTAATGCTATTATTATATTTAATCTCGAGATGTTTAGACTCTTAACCTAAACACGTTGAATGGAAAAATATACCTGATAGTATGATGGAAATTGAATATATTCGGTAGTACAGTAATAAAGCAAATACTCGTGTGAAACAATAATACCGTGCTCCTATTTAGACCTAATCAATATTGTTCCTTCGCTCAAAATTGAGTAGCTATGTAATTAAATATACAGCAAATATACATTCTAGGATTATTAATACTACAGTTTTTAAATAATAATCCATTTTTATGACAATATGAGATTGATCTGTAACGGATAAATTTTGGGTGTAACTACTATTCTCACACGGTAACTGATGTAGGCCTTCAAGATAATGGATAAAGAATTATTAATCTCTGTTATTATTTTAATGCTAACATTCATTTTTAAACTTCATCTACCATTCAGACGAGAATTGACTAATTATAACATGGGTCTCTGATTTTAATTATCTTAATGAATGCGTAGATATAATATTTTAATTTGCAGTATATGATTCAGAGAGAACAATTAATTGAATTGCATAGAAAAAGATTAGTACTAATAATCTGATGTGATAAAGTAGATTATAATCGCTCATGAAATACCTACTGAAATCGAAGAGACTCTGTTCTTTACATCCTACTAATGTATTGTTATGTAGATAATCAGTTGAATAAGAATATAGAAGCAAATCGATGACATATCATTATGCTGCTTTTAACTATGGACTAACATTAACGAACATTGACCATCAAGCTTTGATAGAAAGTCAATATCAATCGACCGGATCATACTGATATATTTACACAGCTTTAATATTTAGGCAAGGAAAACTTCGCCTATTACGAAAAATTTATATTATCACACCGCGGTAATATACATCATTTATACTCCAGAAATACGGATAAAATGACAATGGCAGTCATGATCCTATTGTCTGGATTTACTATTATACTATCTTAAAAAAATTTATTGCAGACAGTAAAAGATAATATTTTATTGTTGTCTATCGCTGAAGTAGGTTTCTAACTTATTTTAACCACTTTACTTATCAATGCTTTCACGAAACATTAACGATAGCTAATCTGAAGGAAAAAGATGTCTAGTATTATATTGGAAACGTTGAGTAGCAAGCACTTAATTGCTTTTTCATTGCTTATGTTAGCGGCACAAATCTCATTCATTTTCATTGGGTTAAAAGGTAAATAAAATTGTTTTAATTTTAAGTAAGATTCTTGGCATTCAGGTATAGGCGAATAGCATACCAGATTTATTAACTTTCAACTCCTTTTGTTGCATAATACTGTATATTGTAACTTAGACTTTACACTTACATTATGTTTGACTGTTCAATTCTATACCGACGAAGGAACAAGCAGAATAAATCGAATCTATAAGCTCTCTCATTCATGATCTACCGCATTTGAAAACATAATAATTCATATAGTATCAAATTTACTAGCATTAAGATATTCGGAGCTGCAAATGCATAAACCGATTCGATTTAACCCTATTAATTAATAAAGGCAAAGAAATGTATTACTTTTCATTAAAGTGTAAGAGTAGCAATACAGTACCGTAAGTTAGCATTCTCAATTGACTTCAAAAGCGAATCATTGCCTAAGCTATATTTCGTATATCTGTATCCTAGTATATTGAATTAGATAGGAGTAATTCTCTTTATTTGTAATTAAGTTCACTTAGTCAAGACTTTTTCCTTTGATAGACGCTATACATAAAATCGGTAAGACGTTCAACGAATTAGCTTGCACCTTTGTTATAAATATAAAATCTCTAGACGTATGATCCATACTACATTCTTTTTTAATCGGCTTAATGCTAGCTTCGTCACAATGCTAACTTAATTTAGGTTACTACTTTATAACCTCGATACTTGATTTTATCACAATAGACGAACTTATTCCTTTTCGATTTCGAATCAATAATTAAAAATTTAAAGTTACCATATCATCATATCTAACAATAGCCGAATGAACTACCAGTATCACACTTATCACCTTATTCAATAAAGTATAAATATAAATATAAGAACGGCGAGAAGGACACAAACTAACAAATTCTACAAATTATAGGTTAGCATCAAATCATTGGTCAAAAGGTTTTTATTTCATTTGTCGTTCCCGCCTAAACACGAATAAATAGTTATTAGAATAGATATTCACATCAAGATATTTCAAATCCCTTAATTACGATAGCAGTTAGTAGAAATTATAACAAGTGCTTTTGAGACTAAATTTAGAAGATTTGTTTATAGCCTACTTCTTTCGTCTTTAATGAGTAACCGTGTATTCCGGGTACTATAGAATTTTTTAAGTTTTATGGTATGGTGTTTCTCCTGCTATACTTTGGATATGTTGCCTATTTACGTACCACACTGGTGAATGGCAATTTTTATATTGTATTTCTAAGAGTATTAACTTTTATGATACTTCGTGCTCTCTCTGACACAATGAAGAACCAATAATAATGGGAGATTAATAAAAGCATACAACTTGACTCAGTAATAGATTAGGATTTCACGAAGGTATTTACAACTTGTTATTAAAACCTTGAATTTGCTACAGAGTGTACCATCCATCTTTATTAATATAAATTTAATATAATTCGTCAATTTTAGAGATACGCATAATTTTCTCCCTATTACTTTTTTTCTTCATAATGCTTTAAAAACAAAGCTTAGCTTAAATAGCCCAGCAATATTCTAGGCTATCGTGAAAACTACTGCATCTAATTACCCCATCAAGTAGCTCTTATTAGATACTTTACCTTAGTAAGGGGCAGTAATAGATGTAACATTTTATTCATTGATATTCTTTTGCCTGTGCGAATTCTAGCTCCATCACCAACGAAAGCCTATAAATTTACTGCAACGACGTGTAAAGCCCACGATAAAGGAAGATTAAAGCAATGGTACGATCCGGATCAATGCCAAGAAATTGATATCCGTAATATTCCAAGTAATATTCCTGCCGATGAGATCGTCTTTACCGTTCGTATTCCTAATGGACATCCTCAAATATCAAGATGGAATCAATATCTATTAGTATTGATGAACGTAGATGTTGAATACGATAAATTGCGCCCAAATGGTAACTATATTTTAGTTTTAGTTGTCTACTGATTTCTATAATAATATTTACTTCATGCAGTTTATTTCTATGCACAATATAATACCCTTGAAAGTTTCTCATTCATGAATTCAATAAATAGTAAAAGTCAAATATAATACGTTTAAACATTTATCCTTTTCTTAAATTCATTGTTTGGGTGACTAGATTCAAAATCTAATATATCTTATAATGTCCGACTGGGATATACGAACAATTTAAAGACATCATGGAGTTTAATAGCGAAAGCAGACGAAACAAGGCCTTTGCATTGTAGTAAGCTACAAAGTGAGGTATGGCTTGATGTTCACCTTGCTTAAAGAATTTTCCTTTATTCCTTGTTACTACATCACTGTAATTATATTATTATCCCATACGATACCGGCAATCCCATATATATTTCTTGAACACATACATGTTATAAATATTAAGATCAACACCTTCATTTTCCGAACTTTTTATGGGCGTAGCTAGTTAATAATTAAGCATAAAAGTGAGATAAAGGAGTTTGCAGCTCTTACAAATGTCATAGGTGTAGCTGCTTCTAATCCTACAAAAACAAAATATTTCATCATAGCTCAACTTCAATGCCGGTAATTTTTAATATTTTGCACATTGCTGACAAATCTTTCAGTTATTTATATGACTAGAAATTTGATTAATATAAATTAAAAATAAAAATTAAGACAAAAGATCAATTTTATTCATGCAAAGTTTTAATTAAAAACAACAGAACGATTCACAAAACCCTATAGAGTAACTCTTTTCTAAATGTCACGATTTATTGTCGCAGTTTGTTTGATAAAAATCTCTAGCAATTGAAACTAAGTAGCTATAGTAAATTTTTTCCCTACAATTTGTTAATAAATAACTTTAGATCCGCTAAACTTCCCTATTCCATTTTTCGTATTTTACTTATACAAAAGAGACGTGAAACTTTATTCTTTACCAAATTAAAGCCGGAAAAATTTATGCCTACTTCGTCGATGCAGCTTTCTTATTATTGTTTTACGATCATAAAATATAGCTAGAAATGCATATTGCACTCTTGAAAGGAATAATTAACATTTTTAAATCGTTAAAAATACAAATCTTACGAGAAAATATTACGGTAACATATACTGCCTATCTGCATGAAACATGCAGATCTATCCTTGAGGCAACACTAACTAACTAAAGGGCTAGTTTCTAATTAGTCGCGAATAGAGCCCATTCGGGAATTTATCTACTTTTATACCATTCAGAAGTTATCTATATCAATTATGTTGTAAATTGGATACATCATAAATGCAGCTACAAAATCTTAATATGAGCAAATATTCTTAATTGTATTTAGTGTATTTTTAATCCTTTAATTATTGTTACTAGGTGATAGTAATCTTAGTTTAATCTGATATTAAAAGTTACTGTTTGTTGTATACGTACGTGCGCGCATACTTTACTGGTTTAATAGAATTGCTGGTTTGACTTTTATCTGATTGTATTGCAGTATGCAATTTACTTTTTCGCTTTTATAATACTCTGATAAAATACCGAAGAATTGTTAATATTCCCATATAGTAAATATACTTTGTTATACAACATTAATTAATGAGTCATTCATTCTAAAGAAAATATTCTTACTACTTTGTAGCCATATTTGATTCCAAAGATATGTTGCCGTACCCTACAAAACACTATCTACATTTTATAACCTATTTGATAAAAGTAGTGTTTCAAATGCTTAACTATCGAGTGAAAGTCAAATTTATAAAGAACTCTATAAAGGATTGTTATTAAAAATATTGTACTTAGAATTACAAGTTTTAATCAATGCATTTCTGTGAATTTTTTAGGCTGACGTTTCGAATTATATTTGCGATTACATCACTTTATTTGAAATTGGAAGTTGTCATTATCAATATTATTTAATAAATATAAAGCTACCAACTCACCATGGCATGAATTCCAAGATTGGCCCAATATCAGAGATAACATTTGTTGTATGTATCAGGGGCGCATGTTTTGTAAAAGGAAGAAATAAAAAGTTATTAATAACTGCCAATTCACTTTTGCATAACACAGTACAGAATAGATATCGCTAATATATACAGCTTTACACAGGGAATACTGCAACAAGGAGCTTTCACGGAAATTTGGTTAATTATCAAATCTGTTGCTACACTATTTATTATCCCCATTGTCATCAAATTTAGAATTAGCATTTATAAAAATCGGCAACCGCAGCTATTTGAGAGGTAAGACACTATGAACAATTTCATGTTTGGTTTAATAGCGAACAGTAAAACCAAATTCGCTTGCAGTACTGCCGTTTTCTATTAAATATATTTTTAAGAGAATTTAATTATCCTTTTACATTACACAGCATTTACTATATTTTTCGTATGCATTATCAGAATAACAACAGATATTTTAGTACTATATTTCGCGATTATCAACTATCAATTATCGTAGAAATAAAATTAAAATTAATATTAAAACCTTGCAATAGGGCTCTTTACTAATTAGTGCAATCTATTCGTGAACCTTATATCAAGGTGAATATTTTTATCAATTAATTTCTACGAACCATAGCAAAAGTAAAGTTTAAAAATTTTATTGCTTCATTAATTGTCTTAAAATAGCAGAAGCATGGCATCTCTTAAATTTTAAAAGGCTATAGCCAATGCAACGTTTCATTAATAATAATGCTCTAAAATAAGTACTTCTCATTAGTTATCTAGTAGGACTATTTTAACATCATATGCCCCTTATTTTAATTTATTATATGTATCCTATGAGCGTTTTGTCTAAGAAAATTAAGTATCTTTAAGCTAACATTTTATAATTAAATAACTACTTTAAACACAAAGTTTATTTTCTACTAATCTTTTAATACTATCCATTCTCTTACAGAATGCTTTACGCTCTTGGCATATCCGCTATTATAGTTGATTGTAAGTGTTTGGAAATTTAGTTTCTCTAAAAGAATTGTAAATTAATAAAAAATCTTTAGATTAAGCATACGTAATTATGTGAGTGTATACCTTATTATATACATATATAATTACTATAAGGCATATAACATTTACTAATATTTCGATAGCCGCTTAAATTCCTAGAGCACTTTACAAAATCTTTGCTCCATCTGACTAGATCTAAATGACTAGTTTTATTCACACAACGCAATTCTTATAGGAAATGCTTCAAAAAGAATCATTCTTAACCTACTCTTAAGCCCTATAGTTTAATATAGTTTAATAATTACATATTCAAATTTGATGTTTTAACGCTAAATATCAGGCGATCTGAAGTCTTAATTTCGAAAAAATATCTTCAAATCCTAATACTAATTAGATTAAGTGGAGCATTTGCATAGATTGCATTTACAGCTTGTCCAGTAGTATCTAAAAATTGGAGAATCCATGCAGTCGTTGAAATTTCAGTAAAACTGACATGACCGAGCTTATAGCCGTATACTCGTATATGGTACTATACGTGAATTAATTCTCATCATAATACCTTAAAATTAAGTAAACCGATGTTTGTTAGGGTAGGTATCTTCGTAAATTTTTTAAAATTGTCATTACAAGCAGGTATCGGTCAGTACCGTCCCTTAAAATAAGTTATTGTGCTATTATTGTTTCTGAAATGCGAGCTAAATTATTGACAATATTAATTAGATTATACAAAATATTCTTTACAGTACCGGTGGAATGGCTAACGCTTTGGTTTAATATGCCTCAACTGTTGCTACTGAATGATATTCGTACGGGAATTTTCAATATGGCCTTATTTATATTTTGGGCTATTTTCGTTGGAGAGCATTCTTTGGTAAAGATTTTGTTGCCACATTACTATTGCATTATTAATTATTAATAGCTTACTTTTCTAACACCGTGTGAATTATATCAATAATTATAATAGACATTTAAGCATTCGTAAATCTAAATACGACATTCTCTCGCCTTAAGTCATGTTGAATTTGGAGTAAAATGTATCCATAAATCAGCTTTGTTACAAGATAACAAAAGCTAAATCTACAAATCTTCTCCTCGAATAACGTATTAGGGCACTAGATCTGTCTAAGAAACATTTAGGAACACCTATCTCTAATTTTACAAATCATCAGTGATTTGTGCCTCTTTAAATTTACGCTAAGCTCTAAACTTAAGAACTAACCTTATTATATAAAATGCCAAACCTGTATACCTTTCTCACACTTACCCTAATTTTACACATTCTCAGTGATTTGTACTTCTCTGATTTCACGTTAAGCAACAAACTTAATAATATACTTTATTATACAAAATGCCAGGCTTGTATGCCTTCCTGCAGTAGTTGGAAGCTATAATTATTATCGCTAGTGTAACATCCCATCACTTTACTGACAGAGATATTGCGGTTTATAGGCAGCTAAATAATGTAAATTTAGTAGTATCACCCAAAGTTCATTAAATTAGCACCTATAAATCTGGTACGATAGTAGGCTATATCAAAACGCCTAATTAATGCGACAGTTTTCAATGACATAGATATCTGATGACTAACACAAGGCAGTTATTAGATTACAACATGCCCATTCGTAGAATCAGCCAAATTATTATACACAATCTACTGTAAATTATTGTTATTGTTAAATTGTTATTAGTCATAATCATTTATTCGGTACATTACGTCTGAAATATGAACTATCTTGTAATCTAAATTAGATTACGCCAATAAATATCGCTAACTTCTCTACGGTGAGGTAACACCCGAACAGTTTTATATTCGTAATAGTTATAAGTGCAATAGTCTTAGTTATAATCGTATCGTTAAATATTGACGTTCTTCTTTCAATATATGCGTATAGGAGCAGGGAAAGCGCAATAATCTTAAAACATATTGGAAGCAAATAATTATTATCATTCTTTCCTGCTTATCTTTGCTAATATTTGATTTATGTGAAAGGTAATTCATAAAAGATTATTTTTTTAAGCTACCGAATTGATCAATTTAAGAAATAAAGCTAGGAATTAATTTGATTATTCTTGTTATATGTGTGTAATCATAAAGTTTATTTCATTTTATACTCGTATATTAATTGCATCACAATAGGGGCATACAGTTAAGCAATCCATTTTATTCCATATGGGCAACAGAAGGTGGCCGACGTATAGCCGTATCCTTAAATATTTCCAGTTGCAATATCATAAGTATCTAAAATGGATACCAGCTTTAAATGACTTTATGTTACTATATTTTCTAGAATGACTATAAACCAGCTGTTATGCTTTTGATATATTTTGATGTTCTGATTTATAGAAAATAATAAGATTTACTTGCACAGAAAGCTTATAATTAATATCTTGGTATAGTAATAGTCTCGTTAGATAAATATTGTAAAATAATATCACGAATAATCTTCACGCTATGCTCAACATCCATTACAAGAGTTATGACGCTTAGAAATGATTGTGCTCAAAATTCATTGATAAGATTCTAGCCATAGTTTGACAATACAGTATATGACTTTAATTTTACTTGACTTCGACTTTTCATTCGAAAATTATTACAGTATGGGTTTATAATTGTTGCAGCGATCTGCATATGCCTGTACTTAGTAAGTATTGTGGCTATGGTCATTAGAGTTTTAAGAGGAATGCAAACGAGACAAGGTGCATTACCACATATGCAGCAATCCCGCAGAATGTTCTATGAGGTAAATGGAATAGAAAATGATGCACTATACTATAGCGTGAACACGAATATAATACTAGATTCAACTTCTATTAAAATTATTATCATATACCACCGATAGGATTATCTGATTAATTGATACTGTAGTATCTATTACAGCGTTAAAGTATTATGTAAACAATTATGGATGCCGTAGCAAACTTGATGCTTGCTTTAAAATTTAAGAAAAGAGTAGTAGAAAATATTGATCTTATTATGATTTAAAGAGTAGCAGTGCGACTTGCCTTAGTACAGATTATATTTGTTTGTAAATATATAATTTATGGAAGACGCATCTCACACTTTTACTTACAGTATCTGCTTATTTTTTTAATATTAATATTCTCATATGTTACACTAGCATAGTATTATACTACTAGCTGAAAAGCTAGTTAAATATGCGTATTTCATTATACTAATATAAAAAATACAATGAATTATGGACTTATTAATTGATTATTCTTACAAGCACACAGTTGCGTGTTTATCGTGGTATTCTCAGTACTTGTGAACAATTTTTTTTGATAGGGACTGATTTATCGCTTCCGCTTTCAGTTACTCTTTTCTGTAATTTGTGCGGTTTTAACGGTGGCATTTGTCATCATTAATAGCCTATCCCATTTCAAGGAAGAGTCCTTGGATGAGGACGAACAGTCTGATTTACAGATTGCAAGTACTGCAAATGATCCATTATTTTAATTTGTACTTACAGTTTTCATTTATGTTAATCTATTAGCCCACAAAAAAGCTTCAATAATTAGTATCGCTTCTTTAAAAACCTAGCTTTGTACGACAAATTTTAGTCATTTAGAATTAATAAGTAACAATAGTCACCGATTTATGTACTACGCATGAATTAATATACAGACAAGCAATAGAATAGGACAATTTAACGTAGTCATATCAATTTGCTGTAGTTAGTCTATTAATTATCATGTATTTATTACCGCTCATATCGATAATTAAATTCTAATATTCTACTTTTTTACAATATAATATAAGTTTATACCATTACAGTTTAAAGATAGAGTATTAAGCTATTAACATATCGTTACGTATATATCATTTCCTCATAGGCGCCTTCCTCACAGGTATCTACGGTTTATGGAATATCTATACGTTCACCGTCATATTCCTGTATTGTCCATCTAACAAAGTAGATGGCCAAAATGGTGAGTCGTGTCTTTTCTGAGTCATAGCTTATCAGTTTGTCGGTTATCATACCAGTGCTTGACAGATATTGTAATGTTACGAAAGTAATTTGGACATGATTGCAAAGTACTATAATTTTGATTTCTTTACAAATAAATCATAGATCAAGAATTGACTACGCTTAATGAAGATCAGCATTCTGTTATCTACAGAGAAAGTGGAAAGGAGAGCTACCATTAAGAAAATTAGTACCTTAGCAAACGTTATCGAACTGAAATTCCTGTGCGCAGCAAAATTGCCATGCTAGAATCAATCTATGATAATTTTACTTTAATAGACCATAAGCTATTATTAAGAAATAAGTATTATAACAATAGCTATTTAAATAAAGTTCGGTACGTTATTAGTTATTTTTAGTAATTAGATTAATACATAGATAATTTTACTATAATAACAGATAATGCTATCTTTCAACCTCTACAAAATTAAAGAAAAAATGAAAAATTCCAACTTATTTATGATTACTTTATACTTAATGTCTGATATGTTGATCTGATATATTCAACAATACAGAAAAAATAAATCCGCTAAGTAACAGACCGATGTAGCTTTAGTAAATAGAATTTCTAACAAATTAGAATAAAGACACTAACTTTCAATATCTGAATGATTGTGTTCTCAGATGGCTTAAGAGTTGTAATTTCTTAGATTAAAAGTATATTACAGATAAATACTACTGTTCTAACTAGTTTCTCAACTATTTTTATTCCGCTATTTTAATTCTGTTATATTTAACTATGAGATAAGCTCATTTCGTAGCCTTTGTTTATTCCTATATTGATTATAGAGATTGTAGCAAGAGAATACCATAAACATAAATAAAAATACCCTAAATATCTTGTTAGGATCATTTCGTCATATGAGATATTGCATTTAGCATTAGCATCTGTTCTAATAAATATGTAATATAAAAGCTACAATAAATTTTTTATCTTGTTGCTACTGTATACTACAAATACTTCCAATCATTCGGTCAAATGTAAATTTTTTTTTTGGGGGGGGGGCATATGGAGATTTCAATTTTTAGATACCATATACTGTAGAGCTGACTGACACAAGCTTCATAACTTGACGATAGACTCATCACAATCACAACAGCAATGCAACCGCTTATAATTCTTGCTAATAACAGATAATTCATAAATTATAGGAGTAAGCTAATATCATTCTAAAGTTTTCATCATAATCATTACTGTGCTATTGCTACTAGTAATATAGTCCTTATAGATCCTAAAGAACTAATTATTCTGAATAAGTCGAAATTGATAAAGTTGTCGTAATCATAGCTATGATATTTCTCTCGTAATCCTCAGATAACAGAGAGCAAACTAAGTTAATAAATAGTGATCGACGATATTCATCGTAGTCGCGATGATATTATCAGTTTTATAATCTTTACTGAGAGCTGAGAGTCTACCAGGTTAAATATTTCGACATGAGCATAACTGCAACAGTCCTTTTGTATGCATAGCAAATAGCTCAGTCTAAATACTATCTTTTAAATCTAATAATACGGCTTGTAATGAAGACTTTAAATACTGAATCCAACAAAGCTTATTTAGTTCATGCAATTTATAGATTATAATTTAGCTTTAAATCATTAAAATTGAGAAAGTTACAAATTATAATATATCAAAACGATTAAACTATTAAAGCATGATTCATCAATTATAACTAAGTCAATGATGAATATTCTTCTTTTTCATTCAAGAAGTACATTTATCATGATATACTTTGAGCTAATATTTTACATTGCTATCCATTAATTATCTCTGATATACTAACATAACATTAATGTATATCTGTCGATGAATTGTTTCGAAATATTGTTACTAATAGACGATTAATTATAAATTATAGAATCCTCGATAGTATCGATTGAAACACATAAAATTATATAAGAGCAAATTTCTATCATTGTAAAGATTCAGAGATTAGTATTCTAAGTTATAACTATAATCAATTGTAGAAAGTACAGTTCAAGAAGGTACACCAACGATATTAAGCAAATTAATGTTAGTTATTTCAAATTATAACCGCTAAAGGTCTTCTGTTATGATGCATGGGTTATGGAATTATTCAAGATGCCTGTAGGTAAATAAAGAATTGTATTGATTATAAACATGCAACAAGAAATAGTTAAGTGTTATAAATAAAAGTTATGAAACGTATTTAATAAAAATTACATAAACTCTAATATCGGTATGATTACAACCGAAATTCTCTAGATGTCATTACTACCATTATTGATGCCGAATATGATAATATCAACGAGGTACTGCAGTCTAAAGTTAATTAATAACTAGCTATTTAATGTTTAGAAGAATGAATAACGTAAGATGATTCAAGTTCTAGTTGATGATAGTTGAATTAGACAACCTACGAGCTTAGATTAAGATTAAGTATGAGTAAGAGATTCAAAATATTTACTAATAGAAAAGCTATGTAAGGAACATCTCAGTTCGAGATGTTACTCCTAATAAGGTATAATAATAATACTGTCGTTGTTTACAAATTAGACGGTTCCTATATAACGGGAATATTTGAATTGAGAGTGTGGTAAAAAGTTGTAGGTGTATCTTTGCTAATAAAAGTTTCATCTTTACAGTCTTTTGCTATGTGTGTTTAACGTTAAGTAAAAGGGCGTTTAAGTCAGTAGCTGCTTATAGACTTTTACTGTACGTTACCTTGTCATAGAAGTGAAATTGTGACAGAGACCAATCAATCTATTATTTCATTTATTGTTATAAATTTATCAATAGCCATCTTCTAGTCTTATAAGCTGAAAGAGTACGTACAGTAGACCAGTGATAATTTAGTCTCTTATGTACATTGATCTTATTTCGATACTGAATCAAAATGACCTGAATTATCCATGGCTATCATTTAGCCTTATAAAAATAGAAAATTAGATCGATCATTTGTAGTACTGTTAGTAATTAATCCTTATTTCTGATATAAAGTATAATACGTATGGTGGCTGAAATCTTAAGTTTCAAGAAAGGAAGTTGAAATATTATATTGTATTTATCCTTGTACTCTTCAAATGGTCCATATTAAACGGATTGTAATCACTATATTCCTATATAAATTGAATGTTGATTCTTATCCTGGATTCTTAAAGATACCATCAAATAAGTAGTAAAATTCGGAATAGTATTAAGATAATATATGTCTGAAGTTGTGCGATAGCGCCTTAGTTCTAGTAGCTAAAGAATAGTATATCATTTGAGTTAAGAAATCACTTTCCAAAGATATATCGGCTTTAATACTGTGATAAAGTGGCTTCTCAAAAATACAACAAGAACTGCAGTTTCTTATAGACTTCGCTTTATTACATACGGATAGGTTCATCTTACAACTACCAAGGGCTATCTAACTACAATCAGACTATATTTAAACTATTCTTGTGCAATCTTGGATCCTAATCTAAGCCATATTTGTGGCTCCACTACAAGTACTTTCGAAATTGATGCCGTATCATTCTTTATTGTCTGATTGATGTCTATTTCAATTACACTAACTTTCTTTTTCACAATTCTTCAATTAATTAATGTATCACTAATTATAAGGCAGCATTACGTACGCGATTAATGTAATTAATAGGAGTATGTTGCTACATTGACGCATCGTTTTTAAATAAATCAGATTTTTCATGCAACTCTGATATTATAGATAAATTTATCAACGCTCCAGATGTACTGATCTTAAAGATATCATTGTCAGTGTGACAATATCACTATATTTAGAGGTGTAAATAATTAATATCCAATGCATGCTATTGTCATCGGTTATATTTTTAAGAGCGAAGTGTCGAACTAGGTTTAAGAAATGCGATTTCAGACTACCATTTAAGATGTCATTTGAGGTATTATACTCAATCTCACCTTCTATTTTTAGTAATGATAGGTTTACGGGATAAATACGATATTTGAACCTTGCTATAGTCTGTTTTTTATTAATAGACGGGATTCAAATTTCTAAGTACCGTAATTACTTAAGGAATTTTTTTATTCTATTTTAAGCTACCCAGAATGGGTGATTTGATGATCAGTTGACAGTTACAGTTGTCATTTAATGGTACATGAGAGTAATCTATTTAAATCCTTTTAAAATAGCATTGCAAAACTTAAATTGACGATAATTAGCTGCTATGAATTTTAAAATTCCTGATAAAGTAATTCTTTTTCAATAATTCTATCAATAATTTATTGTAATACGAATATCAGACTGGATGTATATAGTTATATGGGGTCTAAAATCTTAAAATCCTATTGACATAAAATTATTTTGCAATCTTTTCCGTCGTTGAATTTGCCTAATCTACTAGCATTGACGATCTATAGCACCTTAAATCCTCTTTATGTGATTGATCATACAGTACACTGTTGTAACGCCCAAGAAAAATTTAAAAATATTCAAAAGAGAGGCTGCTCTCGAAATGAGTGGCATATTTCTTGGATCATCCTAAGATTACGGACAAGATCAATCTTACTAAGTAACAAAAGTTAGATACAATTGGATTATTCATTGCAAAAGTTCATTTTAATTTCAGCTACATCAGAACATTACAGTGCAAATAACATCACAATGATAATGAAACGATCAGCCGCTGGTTTTACAACTCATCCTAAAGTAATAAAATGCTCTTCTCATTTATAGAAGCACATTAATACTACTCTACACAAATTTTCTACCATGTATTCATTAATTCTACTCTTTTTTGTATGCTGCTTTAGATTTCAGTATCATCTACTATTCATAATATTCGGTATTATGATAGCAAATTCAAGGTATCTTAACAGCGGAAGGTATCTAATAAAATAAATAAAAACATTAATGCCATTATTATAGGAATATCGAATAGTTTGTCCAATAGAGTTAAAACATAATAACGATAAGGAAAATGGAACAGATTGAAGTATCTTAGGATTATTGCTCGGAGTAGTATAGCTTTTATTAGCAGCTAAACTTACTTAAAACGTTCTAATGAAGATATAACAATTCTCTTGATTCATTTATTCCATATGTCTATAAAAATATTTAAATGTATAATCTGTTAATATGGTATTTTATAATCAAACATATCTAGGAGAAACTATCGTTAGCCCTGCATTCACAGTTTGCGCGTAATTGGATTATTCAATACTGATGTGATAAAAGAAATTGTATCTAATTTTACGAATTTCAAGGCATAAATTTAATTAGTTTATTACGTACTTTAAGTTGGCATCTTCTGCAGCTAATTCTGGGCCACCAAGTTGATGTACAAAGGACCTAGCGGATTTAGCGCCAGCTGTAATGAAAATGTTATGATAATATTAAAACCAAAGAGTATCAACATAATTTTTACATCTGTAATATATATATATAAATTGTGGAGCATTATAATATTAAAAGATTGATATTTGCACTTAGTCATGTGTATTATTGCATGATAACTTAAAATAGGAAATAGTAATACAAATAAGATGAAATTTCAGCTGTGTAAAAAATTTAACTACCGTATGGTAGGGCTGAAGTTACAAATAAATCTTGACAATCATTAAATTAATTATGAAAGCAATTTTGATGGCAATATAACATTGCTTATTTTAATATTGAATTTCTTCAAGGCCTTCAGATTAGATTAGATTAGTTCGTAGTTGGATAATACAAGAACTAAGGCACCGTAAAATTTAATTGACTACGATCAGTGATGTACTAATGAAGGTAGTAAACTAAAATTATCAATTCTAAGGAAAGCATAAAATTCTTACTGTACTTGATCTAGTATTTTACGTTGGCAACAGAAAATAAATAAAGCTAATATTAATAAGTTTAGTTAGCAATAATAATGGTCGTTATTAACTGGGCATTATTTAATTACGTATTGCTAAAACCTACAACAGTGTGGTGCGTTCTTGTTGGTAGTCAAGAAAAGTCTTTGGTTATTGTAGTAGTAGTTCTTGAATTCTACAGCTCTGTAACCCATGATTGGGCATGGATAGCCGTTGCAACTACTACAACTGCCAGATTTGTAATTGCTGTAGCTAGAGCAAGGCCTAGCGACGAAATTGCAAGCAGAGTTGATAGATTCTACGTAGTAAGTGTGTGCAGCACCGTGATCGCAGCCAATGCCTCCTCTTTGGCTCATGCCGTTCATGTCCCTTTGGACATCCTTGAATAAACCGCATTGGGGTTGATCTTCACCACCATTAGGCCAGAAATCAAGATGGCCAGAAGCATCTTTGGTACCATAGCCAGCACCTAACAAGAAGGTATCGGCATCACTATGGATAACATCGACAAAGTCAGCATCATTTTTGTCCAATTTGATAGAAGTAGATCTGCCTTGGAAGTTAGGATCGGCAGGGTCAAGACCGCTGATACGTCCGGCTCTGTTAAGTCTGTTACCTATTTACGAGAATTGCAATATATTATTAATATAAAGCTGATTAACTTTAAATAGATCATAGAAATGTGCATAGAACATAATTATTACAATCTTCATCTATCATGATAGAGAAATTGTTAAATCTCATAAAATTTAAATACTATCGGATATTTGGCATGAGGTACTTGATAAATTGGCAGAAGTAGATTAAGCAGCAATCAAAGACTAATACACAATACTTTAGTGAGAAAACAAATCCGTTATTACACGCCGTATTGTAAATCATCTAAGGCTGAAATAACTACTACCGGTCAGCATGAAGTAATTTTACTTCGTAGATAGCACTAGACTCTGAATCTGATCTACGTGATCGCTCCTTAGCAATTACAAAAACTCAAATCATTGAGATATAAATTAAACTTTGTCTGATAGTTACACCTTCGGAATAGAACATATATGAAAGTAAGACAGTGAAACTAAATATATCATCATCATCTATCATAATAGTCGAGGAGGAGTTAATGATTTTTAACAGTGCTAAGAAACTATAAGTGCTATAAACAGCTAACACAAAAAACTATATTTATCCATGAAATACAAAAGACTGCCATTTCAATATTAATGAGAAATTTAGCATCACAACAAAATCTTAACACGCTACAACTCTAATCAAGCTACAATATAACCTTACTATAGATTGATATGATGTTGATTATAACAGCTACAATAAACTTACTTGCAAAGCTGGAAGTGTGAGCACCCAAACTGTGACCGATAAGGTGAATTCTGCTCTTGCTAGTTGGCAAAGCTTTAGTTAATTCTCCAACCATGGCACCAGCGACTCGAGTATTAGCACTAGCCTGATCATAGTTGAGAGTCTTGGAACCACCACTCCAGTCAACAAGGATAACGTTAAAGTAGCCCTTTTTCAAGAATTCGTTCTTCATATTATGCATCCAAGCTGAGCCAGAATCGGCGCTGAATCCGTGGATGATGATTTTGGTATCAATGTTACCATTGAAACGAGAATTAGAGATAGAAGATGGGTTATTGTAGTCAAGGGTTTGGGAGGAACTGTATCCACGGGTATATAGGTAGAATTTGGTATTAACAACAGAAGATGATTTAGGGGTTGGGAGATGACTCCATGATCCAGTGTTAGAGAAGCATCCCAATTTGGGGTCGGGATCACACATTGTTCCTTCAATTGCATGATGATACACATAAGTATTGAAAATGGCCGATTAAGTATATGCATAGCCGCACAAGTATTTACATTATATTCTTTTGCAGCTATAAATCTATGTACGTATATTTTGATGTCACGATTACTTTATAGATCGCTATGCTTGTCATGAATATTATGAATTTTAGATATGGTGTAACAAGTCTAATGATAACTAAAGTGATTAAGGTAATTGAAATTAGTTCTGATGCTATAAAATTTCGAAAATAGATAATTCGTAAACCAATAATTCCGTTATTGATCAACCGCACCTATAATCCTATTTAAATATTATCTAGTATATTGTTGGCTTAGATTTGTTTATCGTCCAACTACATTATGAATTATTATTGAAGCCTCTATCATCCACTAGGAGATAAATATTCTTCTCGCTTTGTTACGTTAGAATAATAGTTGTTTAATTAAATTAATTTTATCTCAGTTAAGTAAATAAAAAACTTCGTTAATTGCATCTGCACAAATCTGTTCACTTAATATGAATAATTATCGTTTCTTAATTGATCTTGCCGCTAATAATAAGTAAATAAAAAATATCATTCCGGGTTAAACGTGTATTAACATATTTAGTTCGTGGTCTTGTTAACTTCCATTAGAACGATAAAAAGTTTTTTCACATTGAAAAGTACTTAATTAGAACAATACAGAATTAGCGGAATCGATGCAATATTGAATAATGAGTGATAGAGACATTTTCATATTGAAAAGTACTTGGCTACAACAATGCTGAATTAGCGTAATCGATGCAATATTGAATAATGTCATAATGCCTTTGATAACCGAAAATGTCTATCTTAAATTATCAATCTTCAGGTTATATGGGTACCAAAGGAGCTGAATATGAAACGTTAGTTGCTATTGATGGATACAAATATAGTATAAAGAATTCAATCCGACTAATTAAACTCTCGAGAATGATACGGTGCTGTGATAGAAACGTACATCAAAGATTAAGCATTGCTACGCTTTAGATTAGGTAAAAAACTAATTCGAGACTGATGGGTAATCTATTCCAAGGTTATTAAAAGTATAATATTTGATTGCTTATTATCATGATAGGCCTACTAGATAAATTGACAATCATATAAATGTATCGTATTATATGAATTTTCGGCAATAAATAGAAGGAACATCACGTAAAATGAAGGAAACGTTTGTAGTAGGGATCTTACAGTAATATTGATTAGGTTGTTAGATGATATGAACACCAAATAGATGGCTGATAACGTTATAAAAAGTACCATATCAATAGCTATAATAAACTTACCGCGAGGCTCTGGATTAGCCAAGGCGACAACAGCAAAAGCTGCGATTACGAGTAACTTGAACATTTTTGGTCTAACTTGATGCTAACTTTTTCAGCTCCGCTAACAACTAGTAAGTGATCTTCGACGAGATTATCTGTTACTTTTATACCATCGCTATCACATGATGATCCTGATAATCATAATATATTTGGAAGAGATCATACTACACAATCATTTTCTTGTCGTATTTATTGACACAAGCGAATTCAAATGCTTTTTTCTTTATTGATTTAGTATTGGAGATACTAATTGGATTAGCTTGATTTGACCTTAGTCTTGTTAAGGATTCAGTATAGCCATAATATTTGTAAATCATTTAATCTACAGTAAACGAGGAAAAGAGGCCATTGTAAAATTAAGTAGATGCACGAACAAATCAAAATAAGCTAAATTGGAAACAGTTATGTTTATCAAGAGTAGTAGATAAACAACACATAATTCATGCAATGTATTATCAATATTGTTATGATAGTTAGATATTTCAACTTACATCATACCATGATTATTATGCAAAAACTATCGGAATACAATTATTAATCATGTTCAAACAGATTAGTAATTCAAGTTCCGTTATTGTAGATTTAGTCCTTCTCATCATTGTTTAAGCTTTGCCTAGATAGAGTGGATATACTTTCAGTGGTATATTTACTATCTGATTTAGAATTTTTTATCGACATAGTGACCTTTTCATAGTTGAAGTCGATATTTATAGGTTATATCAAGAATTAAGTGTATTGATTGTACAGCATTGAAGGGATTTGAGAAACAATTAAAATGCTTTGACTCTGTCTAACACACAAGTATATGAGATAAATCGCTTTAAAAAACGTTAAAAAATCCTCAATATATTATGTTAGAATTATAGCTGCATGAAATAGATTAATTAAGGTTGATCATAGTTATGTTCATCATATTAGAGATAAACTGTATCCATGGACTACTAAAAATTACAGGATGAAACAATCTCTACGATGAAATTCCATATAAATCCATTTCTTGTAGTGTACAGCATACTACAGCCTATAAACTGCCATAGAAAATGATTTCATTTCGGCCAAACGCGGCAATTATAATTTCACTTTTAACGTTGAATTCGTGAGCAAATATTGTCAATTTAAAGTATACCGTATGAAATACGAATTGTTAATTTAATTTCTTACGGGATTATAGCGGTAAAGCACTTAAAGGCACTATGTATGTATTCCTTATGAAGATGAATAGCGGTTAGCAGTGTCCAACGGTGTTTTCGTTAATTTTAGTTACGCAGCTGCTTTTCATTTAACCGCCATACTAGATACTTAGCTCGCTGGTAGATTTAAAGCACGTGGCTATAGTCTTAGCTAGATACTGTAATGAGCTTTAGCATTTCACGTATACGCATATATAGGGACTAATAAAATACCATTATAGTAATATTAGTAGACTATAATGTATATCGTTATGATACTCAATTTAATCGCAACTACGGTCGGTCTAGATTCCCTAAAAGTCCCAAAACTTCTACCCGTTATCCCTCGTTCCAAACCTTGATACGTCAAAAATTTATTGCTACCTCCGAGTTCCCGTCCATCCACCCTCTCTCCCCCCCCCCTCGACCCCCGACTCCACCCCTCTTCGAATAAATTAATTTGTAGCTTGTTGTCACAATTTCACTTCTGCGACAAGGTAACGTACAGTAAAAGTCTATAAGCAGCTACTGACTTAAACGCCCTTTTACTTAACGTTAAATACACATAGCAAAATACTGTAAAGATGAAACTTTTATTAGCAAAGATACACCTACAACTTTTTACCACACTACTCAACTCAAATATTCCCGTTTATATAGGAACCGTCTAATTTGTAAACAACGACAGTATTATTATTATACCTTATTAGGAGAAACATCTCGAACTGAGATGTTCCTTGCATAGCTTTTCGATCAGTAAATATTTTGAATCTCTTACTCATACTTAATCTTAATCCAAGCTCGTAGGTTGTCTAATTCAACTATCATCAACTAGAACTTGATTCATCTTACTGCTATCTATCACACAATAACAATCAATATCAAATATGTAATGAACTATTACAAACAACATCCACGTTAAGGCATTACTTATCTTACCTAGCACTACAAATATGGATATTCTCCATACTAGCTACTACTGTACTTATTAAACTATCCTACTGACAAGGCAACACCGCAACACTTGTACATCGCTATGAACGAGTAAGTCACAGATGCCTTTCTTGAATAAATTCATTATTAATACAAATCAATGCGAGCAGATTTTCACGAAATGCCGGGATAGAAAGTAGATTCGGCATCTTTTGCTTATGTTTCTATTAACTATTGTAATGACATAGGCCAAAAACGAGATTATAGCGCTTAGCCCGCTGGTAGATTTAAAGCACGTGGCTATAGTCTTAGCTAGACACGCTAATGAGCTTTAGCATTTCACGTATACGCATATATATGGACTAATAAAATACCATTTTAGTAATTTTAGTAGACCATAATGTATATCGTTATGATACTCATTGATCGCAACTACGGCCTAGATTCCCTAAAAGTCCCAAAACTTCTACCCGTTATCCCTCGTTCCAAACCTTGACCCGTAAAAAATTTATTACTACCTCCGAGTTCCCGTCCACCCACTCTCTCCCCCCTCGACCCCCGACTCCACCCCTCTTCGAATAAATTAATTTGTAGCTTGTACACCGCTATGCACGAGTAAGTCACAGATACCTTTCTTGAATAAATTCATTATTAATACAAATCAATGCGAGCAGATTTTCACGCAATGCTGGGATAGAAAGTAGATTCAGCATCTTTTGCCTATGTTTCAATTAACTATTATAATGATATAGGCCAAAAACGAGATTATATCGATTACTATGTGAACCTCTAGATAGGACTAGTACTACATTAAACGCAGTACACAATAAATATTTGGGCTATTTTTTAGCATAGAGATTTCCACTATGTATACTAGATTAAACGATCTCTTCTATTAATCTATTTGAACCTCGTTAACCTTATGCGCAAAGTAAATCAATTTTATTATGTAAATCATGTTGATGACTGAAAATATGCTTTTATCTTTTAAGATTGACTAGCAGTTCTGCTTGCTAATACAAAGATATACCTGAATTGATGAATTTCAAACTAACGATGACGTTTATCATAACTAAACAAGGTTCATCACTATTTATTAGGCGATTAACCTAGAATTCTTAATATTTAATAGAACTACAATTTTGATGCTAATTTGCATCCTTTATAATTTATCATTGCACACTAAAATTGCGCAAAGATAAATATCTAAAAGTAAAAATATTGACATTCTAGTGTAGCAATAAGTACCATAGTCATCATTCCAGATTTAATGTTTCTGATAAGTTTGACTTTTACTTATTCGCTTATTTATAAAATAAGTGGAACAATGATTACATAGACATCACTTAAACGATCCCATTATACAGTATCTAGGAAAAATAGTGGTAAAGTCTTTAACCTGTCCTTATAGCGAGTCAAATTAGGCATCTAATCTTTATACATCGAAATAAATAATTGCAAGCGTATCAAAGTAGATTAAAGCTAATAATATGTATATTGGTATAATATTCTATAGTTTTAATGGATGTATTAAGATACGGTAGTTGAAACTAGTACTTTAAGGAAAGTTTTGTAATGTTAGTTTATAAAGAGTAATATCTGAGGGTTTATCAGTCTTTCAGGTGCATTACTGAATAACTATTATACGAGTAATATCAATATTAAGTGAGAGCTCCTTAATTAGAAAATATGAAGCGAAATATATAATGTACGCCCCCATTCATTGAAATTAGGATAGACTTTAAAGTACCTTCTGTAAGTTAGATTGAATGTAGATATGAAGGTTAGTATCGAATTTTAAAATTAAGCATTAATTTGTGATTCCTATTACATGATCGCATACGTAGCTGAAAATGTTTCTGCATTTACAAGCAAAATAATGTACGATGTTGTCACAATTTATAATAGAAAATTATAGAGATACGAGGGAGTTAGAAAGGGCGGCATTTGACAATCGTTTAAGATTTCTATAAGCAATTTTATCTTCCATTATTATTATTAAAATTTGATAGTTTTACGTGATGATTTCGATATTAGAGTCTTACATTATTCGATTTTTTTTCTTACGTAAGAGACTCAACCAACTAAGTAGGCACTAAAAGAAAATTTTCTTCCTGGTTCTAAATCAGAGAGGGTAATCTATTCGAATTTTTCTGTTCTACTAGAATTAATTTCAATGTGACATGTTAGAAGAGATGTTCATGATGATGAAGGCTGTCGTGTACGAAATATTTCATAATAGTTTAATTCTTTTTCGATTATTACGAATAAGCCAGCATGTTATTAGACAAAGTATTCATGATATCACTGTGTCGAGCATTCAAATTCATAATAATGCAATACCCCTTACAGTCTTTTCCAACAACAAAATTGCTTTAGTGCATTAGCATCTGTATTGATGATTTAAAGAACTAACAAAGCAGCTTATAATTCTGTAGATATGATTTATTGTGCAGTAGCATTATGGTACTCAGACAACTATAAAAATTATGCAAAGGTAGATTTATGTCGAAATGGTAGGTATAATGATAGGATCATGCTACGATAACTGACAAGATCAAGGACTCTTACTTAACATAGAAAACTGGCGATAATTTTCATTCCCAAAGTCATTTTAATTTCAGCTAGATCAGTACATTACGGCATAAATAATACTACAACGATATTAAAATGATTAGCTGGCTACTTACAACGCACTTTAGACTAATAGGCAGTTTTTTTCATATATACCAACATATTAATGCTATACTGCACAAATTTTCAACCATGTATTCGTCAATTATAATTAATTATTAATCTCACTCATTTTAATCATACTACTTCAGATTCTAACATAATCTACTAGTTATAATAATCAATAATACGATGGCAAGTTCAAGATACCATCAGAGCTGAGGTGTCTAATCAAACAGAGAAAGGAAAATATCTCTGTAATCATGATGTATATGTTAATTTAGTTGGTTTAACAAGCTTCCACGACATAAATATGCAATTCAGAAAGTAGATTGTAATATCTTTAGATTATTGCTGCAGCATAGCATAATATTTAGCATCAGCTAAACTTAGTTTAAAAGTCTTGGTGTAACTATAACCATTGTTTTGGTATATTTATTCTACATGTTCATAAAAGTTACAATTAGATATATGCATTGCAAGTTATGATATTTTTGAATTATGTATAGCTAGAATAATTTCTAAAAGAAAACTCTGTACAATATACAATAGTCTAAAAATTGTCGTATGATACACCAATCTACAACTACAATAGTTTGCTATTAATTAGATTATTTTTCGATATCGATACAATACAAAAGAGATTGCATTATATTCCGCGAATTTAAGACGTGAATTTAGTTGCATCTACTTACGTACTATATTTTAGGATCTTCTGCCTCTAATACTAGACCATCAATTAATTCCACCACCGCTTGCCGGGTTTATTGCCAGCTACAATAAGAATATTTTAATGTCAAATTAAGGAGAACCAACCTTAGGTTTGATGATTAGTTTATATAGACATAAACTACTAGTAGTATGTACTATGATCCTTGTGAGGTAATATTTATATCTTATCGTGTGTTATCGTATGATAACTTAATACTGAACAAAGTAATGCAAATAACAAGAAATTTCGACTAAGCGTATGTTAAAATATTGTAGCTTGATAGTATCGCAACATTGCCCGTTTTCGACGTAGAATGCATTCCTTGAGGTAAGATTACATTGGATTGTAGTCGCATAATATTAGTAAGTTGGAGTAACTACAGCACCTTAGATGTAATGAATTTCCAATATTAGCCGACTAATTAAGATAGTAACAAACATAGTAGATCTAACGAAAATGCAGTAGGTATTTCTTACAGTTCTGTAGTCTAGCAATCATCATCATTACGTAGGCAACAGTCGATAAACATAGTCAACGTTAATAAGCTTAGTTAATAGTTAGGAAGCTTACTAACTAAGCGTTATTCGACGGTAATACCTACCGCAGTATGGCGACTCCTCGTTGGTGGTAAGGAAGAGTGTGTATTTTTCGTAGCCGTAGAAGTAGTATTTCTTGAATTCTATAGCTCTGTAACCCATGACTGGACAATATTTATAGAAGCAATTAGTGCAACCGCCAGATTTGTATTTACCATAGTTAGAGCAAGGTCTAGCAACAAAATTGCAATCAGAATTGATAGATTCTGTGTAATATACGTGCGAAGCACTATGATCGCAGGCAGGCCCTGCATCATCGAATAGATTACATTGGGGTTGATCTACGCCATTATTTGGCCAGAAATCAAGATGACCGGACGGCTCTGTAGTGCCGAAAGTTCCGGCGTCGCTATGGATAATGTCGACAAAGTCGGCATCAGTCTTATCTAATTTAACAGCATTAGCTAGCCCTACGAACTTTGGACCAGCGGGGTCGAGACCACTGATACGCGCAGCTTTATTAAGTCGAACGCCTATTTATGAGTATTGTAATAATATTCTGTTAATATAAAGTCAATTAACTCTAAATAGGCTGTATCAATAAATGTACACAGGACACTAAACTGACTGCAATAGATTGAAAAGTCGTTAATTTTGATTGATTTAATTTTCAACTTACTGGCAAAACTGGAAACATGAGCACCTAAACTGTGACCGATAAGGTGAATTCTGCTCTTGCTAGTTGGCAAAGCTTTAACCAATTCTGCGATTTGGTCTCCAACAACACGGGTGTTAGCGACAGGTTGAAAGTAAATAAAAAAATCATTCCCCATAGACTCGGCACCTTTCCTCCAGTCAACGAGGATAACATTGAAACAACCCTTAGTCAAGAAGGCATCCTTCATTTTATGTACCCACACTTCTGAGGAACTACTGCTGAATCCGTGGATGATAATTTTGGTGTCGATGTTGCCATTGAAAGAAGAATTAGAGATAGAAGCTGGATTATTGTAATCGAGAGTGTGAGAGGTATTGCATTTACAGGTATATAGATAGAATTTGGTTCCAATCTTAGTAGATGACTGAGGGAGATCAGATCCACTCCATGGTCCGGTATTTGAATAGCACCCTAGTTTCTGGTCGGGATCGCAAGTTTCTGCCATTAAGTAGAATTTGTGGAGAACATATTTAGCCAGTAACATTACTAATTGAAATTAATACTCCTACTTTTTGCATTATTACAAAGTAGATATTGAAAGAAAGCCCGAATAACGTACATTATAGAAATATCAATGTAAGGGGGGGGGGGTAAATTCTTTAATAATTAACTATTACGGAGAAAAGTTAGGGTGATACTATGCATGCTATGAATATATTCCCAAATAAGAATTTGTCGATAAATAATAGAATATTAAAGAATGATAATGAGAAATAAATGATCAGATGGTGGTGATAGATTTTCATGATTAACGGTTAACAGTACCATTTGAGTGAATCATACGAGATGATACACGTACTAATTAATTAATTAATCAATTATCAATAGTAATGTACCAGTAGTTGTATAGTAGTAGCAGCTACTTTAAAGATCTGCAGCTAATGGATAAGTAAATAGTAATGCTCATGTATGGAAACTAGATATTATTGAATACCTATAATCATAATTTCTCTAGATAAAAAATGTATAGGATAATTTGCACTTATTCAATTTTATATTTCGAAACGGTTTATCCCTAGCCTATACTAGTAATAATTGACGATTTTCACGCAATCTACTTCGACATAGGAACGGGACTGCACTTATTTTACACAAAATTCAAACGCTTTAATGCTTTAAGAATTAGTAGTTATAACGAAATTAGTCTGTCCTAATTCATAATTTTAATAGCTCTACGATCTATCTAAACAGCAGCAGTACTTGTTATCAAGAACGGAATGATTTATCATCAATATCGTGATAGATTAGCCATATACGCTTATGCAACTTTAATCAATTGCATAATTAATTTCTAGTTTATAAACTTTCTTCTGTAAATCCTGGACAGGATCGCAATACCAGTATTGAATGGATCGATGAATTATTATACCGTTAACTAATTCTCACTCCTGTAATGATTTTTATATCATAATCATGGACTTCTAGATATTGTATACCTACATCTGGTACATCTAGTAGTGCATGCAGCCATACAACCTCTTATAGTACAGCCCCAAATATATCCAAGACTAAGATTGTTAGAATGTATAAAAACAGTAATTAAAGACAGGAATAAGTTATTAATATTTGTTATCCGCTTTGGCTTTCGTCTTGCTATTATTTTGGGTGCATTCCTTGTGCTACGGCTGAGTGAGTGAAAATATCTACCGTATGGAGTGTACATAGATTTACCACTGAATTCTAAGTTAGAAAATAGCACTAGCTTCCCGTTCATTTAGTCGAATTGCAGCTCTATAAGCTACATTTAAATAGCATCGGATGTTTTATGGCATTTATCCCATTTTATTTATATGATGATCTGGTCTCGCTTGATTGTGAATACGACATCACTAATTTATAGTTGAGCTATACCTCAACAAGTCACACGCCTGTTCTAAAGAGTATAATAAAAATGGCATCATTTAATGTTAATACAATCTTTTCGAAGACTGTTTCTGTACTGAAATTCAGTAAGGCATCGGTGAAAAAGATTTATACAATGTTTAGTGTTAAGTTAGCAATGAAAGCTAAAGATAGTGTAATTCAACTTTGTTTTGTGGCTTCCATTTTAGATCGGATTTTGTTATCATTAGATAATCTTAAAAATGGGAAATTGTAATCTAAAACGTGGATTAGACAATTTGCCTACGTTGATCAGATCAACTGCAGCAGCAGTACCCAACAATACTGGGTGTAGATTCCATAATAGGGATATCTAATTATTACGTTAAATTGTAAATTCTGTCAGATTGCATGGGCTTGCAGGAACTTTTAAAATTCAATTTAAAAAAAATCTTACCATCCGCTCTTGATTTAGCCAGGGTAAAAACTAAGAGTGTAACAAAGAGTAATTGCTTAAACATGATTTAGGACTCAGTTAATACTGCTAATACTAACGATTCGACTAGTTATAAGTCAATGAAGGAGATCCGCTCTGTCTCTGCTTCCAACACTACGGATCTCGCGAAGGCCAGAGATTACTTCTAAAGTGAAGAAAACTCCAGACACCTCTGTGGGGGAAAAAATTAGTGAGAGTTCGATTATTAACACCTATAGGTGTAATATGGCGAATACTGCATTGTACAGTTAAGTACTCCACTGTGATGGTAATAAAGGTCACGTGTATAAAATATACATAATATGTTATGGCCATGTCCTCAGACTAAAAACTTGTCCTTAAAAAAAAATACTCGCGGCCAAATTCGTATAAACCACCAGCTGGGCCTAGAAGTATTATGGTTAGACGCACTTGATAGTATGGCGGTGTAGCTTTACTTTATGGAATGGTGCAATGGCGGAGAATAAAACTTGCGATGAAGATGATTAACAAGAATGAGAATAGAGATTTTAAACTTTGA
This sequence comes from Trichoplax adhaerens, assembly GCF_000150275.1. Lineage (NCBI taxonomy): Eukaryota > Metazoa > Placozoa > Uniplacotomia > Trichoplacea > Trichoplacidae > Trichoplax > Trichoplax adhaerens. The sequence goes on along the minus strand of NW_002060949.1, from coordinate 965,980 downwards.
TCCCGATAATTTGCAATCAAAATTTTTAATTTTGACAGCCTTTCCAAAAAACAATGTCATGGTTATCACCATATGGTTGTCTCCCTTTGCTTTACCAGGCAGCTAGGCACTGCACTGTGCAAAATTGATGTCCAAAGACTGTTGAAAACGGACAAATTGAGGAAATAACTGTACTGTAGAGGTTAAAATAAAAATTATGCATTCTACCCGTTTACGACAGTCTTTTGGATATCAGTTTGACACGTAAAGTGTTGTCGATCGAGTGATCAAGCAGTATCATCTCTGCCGCTACAGCCCTAGCTCGAACGGAGCGACATTATTTTTGTAAAGACTGTAAAGGTTAAACCTTTACATTTAAGGGCAGACTTTTTGCCCCATAAAGTAGAGAAGAAATTATTACTACCTAAAATTAGATACAATGCTATCTATATACTCATGAATTGTAACTCCATCCACTAAATCGACTAGAACTGCTACTGCTATTCTTATATAAATTGAAGGTGAATAGTGATCTCTTCACAATTTTTATTTTGGTTTCTTGCTACCGCTACCGTATAATCCCACTACCCACCTTTTTAAATGAGCAGCGGGGGGGGGGGTATTTATACTACTGTTAGATGACTGTGATTATGGGTTCATTTCAATAGGTCAGTATAAGATTCTTACAGTACTTTTTACCTCAAGATTTCTTCATGTAAAACGAATAGCTCTAAGGTAGTAATTTCTGCAGAGTACTGATTATTAAAATAGTATTCGTTATATCGCTAAGGGTGGCCACTGGGCCTTTCAATTTTGATTTGATGTAATACTCTGATGAAAATTGAATAAACATAGAATCTTTATAGAGTTTTCTACGCAGCCATTTTGATTATTACATTTTCTTATAACAGTTGTTAACGACAGAGCAAGCTTTATCCGTGAATGCATTATTGAAAAGTAGTTTTCACAAGCATAGCTGTGCTGTGAATACAGTAGTGCCTGGCTATTACCAGGGTATATATAATGTCGAATGGTAATACTATCTGTTAATTATTAACAAATGGGTGCATTATCGTAAACCGTCAGCAAAGCGACGTGAGTTTGTACTAGTACTCTAATGAAATTAATGAGTTTGCAAAAGCAAATCTTCCTCAAAATGATTGGTATAATATCTAGGATCATTTTAGGATAGCTGACAAGATCGAGAACTCAGTTACGAAAATGGAAGATAATCATTCTTTGCAAAAGTTTCATTTTAATTACAACTAGATTAGGATATTGCAATATTAAAATGGAAACAAAACGATTAGTCAGCTATTTTATAGGTCATCGTAAACTAAGAGAAAATTGATTCTCGTGTATAGGAACACATTAATGCTACCCTACACGAATTTTCTATCATTATCTACTATTCATGATATTCAGCACTATGCTATCAAATTCAAGGTGTCTTCACAACCGAGGGTATCGAGGTTATCTAATAATACGAATATAGAAAATATTAATATCATTAGCGTCAAGATATAAAATCAATTGATTCCATTAGCTTATATTATACATGTGAATGTGCTAATAGTAGATACAGATTTTAATATTTTAATAGTATTATTCTAATATGATATAATTTTGTTATTAGCTAAAACTTACTTGAAACGTCCTAATGAAGATATCAATCTTATTGGTCTATTTATTCCATTCTTCTATAAAATGTAAATACAAATGTATATTTTATCAGTTATGATGTTTGAAAACTGATTCATAGCTAGAGCAAGCTTTAAAGTGAAAATTGAACATAAGTAATCTAGAAATTATACAGTTAAATACAAAATCTACAATTACTAAACTTTACTAACAATTAGATTATTAAAAGCTGATATGCTGCGAAAGAGATTATGTTCAATTCGACGAATTTTAAGACAGAATTTTAGCGGTACTTATTACGGTACTTACTTTAATTTGGCATCTTCTGCTGCTAATTCTGAGCCACCAAGTTGTTCTACAACGGACTTGGCAGATTTGGCGCTAGCTGCGATATAAATATTTTGATAATCTTAATACCAATGTTAACCTGATATATATATATATATATTACGGTAATACTATAAGCTCAATCATACGTCTTGTACACCGAATAATATATGCGTATTATGGTATGATAATTTAAAATTGAACAGAAAGAAAATTGCGGCTAAGTAAAAATTTAGCTATAGTATCGTAAGTTTCAAAATTACACAGATTTTTAAACTGTTTTTCAAGTATTAAACTAGTTTGATAATATTACGACATCGCTCATTTTTGATTTAAAATTCCTTCCTTGACTTAAAATATCGCTAGATTGAATCGTAATCATCTAGTAACCAAAGTACGGTAACAAATTCAGTGAACTACCATTATTAGTTAAACAATAATGATAACTAAACTAGTCTATCAATCTTAACGAAAGTGTTCCCCATGGTATTGTGGCCTGGCGATCCTCAATATAATGTCAGCAACAGCAGATAATAAAATTATTTAATGATGATAAGTTCAATGAGTAATAAATGGCCTTAATTAAGTACTACTTAGTTGCGTATTGCTAAAAACCTACAGCAGTATGGTGCGCTCTTGTTGGTAGTCAAGAAAAGTCTATAGTTGTAGTAGTAGTAGTTCTTGAATTCTACAGCTCTGTAACCCATGATTGGGCATGGATTGCCGAAACAACTAGCACAACTGCCCGATTTATAGTTGCTGTAGCTAGAGCAAGGCTTAGCGACGAAATCGCAAGCAGAGTTGATAGATTCTACGTAGTATGTGTGTGCAGCACCGTGATCGCAGCCAATGTCCCCTCTTTGGCTCATGCCGTTCATGTTCTTTTGGACATCCTTGAATAAACCGCATTGGGGTTGATCTTCACCACCATTAGGCCAGAAATCAAGATGGCCAGAAGCATCTTTGGTACCATAACCAGCACCTAACAAGAAGGTATCGGCATCACTATGGATAACATCAACAAAGTCGGCATCAGTCTTGTCTAATCTAGCAGCAGTAGATTGTCCTTGGAAGTTAGGATCGGCAGGGTCAAGACCGCTGACACGTCCGGCCTTATTAAGTCTAACACCTATATAAGAATATTGCAATAATTATAATGTATATTCATATACAGTCAATGAACTCCAATTAAACTATATAAATGTACTTAGAACACGATGATTACAATCACTACCCTTTTAGAATAAATTGTTAACTTTCGTTCAATTATAATACGAGTAGCTAACTTACTAGCAAAGCTGGCTGTATGGGCACCCAAACTGTGACCGATAATATGAACTCTGCTCTTACTGGTTGGTAAAGCCTTAGCTAATTCTCCAACCATGTCACCAACAACACGGGTGTTAGCACTAGCTTGATCATAGTCGAGAGTCTTGGCACCGCCACCCCAGTCAACGAGGATAACATTAAAGTAGCCCTTGTTCAAGAAAGCGTTCTTCATATTATGCATCCAAGCGGAAGTAGAATCGCTGTTGAACCCGTGGATAATGATTTTGGTATCAATGTTACCATTGAAACGAGAACCAGAGATAGAAGATGGGTTATTGTAGTCGAGGGTTTGGGAGGAACTATATCCACGGGTATACAAGTAGAATTTGGTTCCAATTTTATTGGATGGCTTAGGGAGTGGGAAAAACCATCTATCCCATGGTCCAGTATCAGAGTAGCATCCCAATTTGGGATCGGGATCGCACATGGTTGCTACAGTATTAAATAAAAGATTTGATAGAAAATATTATTAGCAAGTAATAATCCTACTTGTTCATAATTATAAAATAGATACTGAGAGCTCTATTTATTTTCATGGAATATCAACCCAAATGAGGATAGAAATTCCTTATTAATTTACTGTACACGATAAGTAATTTACAGCTCAGATAAGTTAGAACGATGCTATACCAGTCGTGAATACATTTCTTGATAAAGAAGTTATCAGTTGATAAATCGAACTTGAACGAATAATAGTGAGAAATAAATGATCAGATGGTAATCACAAGACTTTCATAGTTGATCATTAATGAGCTATTATTTGAGTTAATCATACTGGATGACATTAACCAATTTCCGATACCGATTTCGAGCTAGCTGTATGTTAATAGATGCTACATTATATTATTGATCAGTATGGATACTACAGCATATTAGATAGGTAAATGGTTGTAGTGATTTCAGCTAATTACAGTAGTTTTGTGTAGGCAATACAGCCAAAGTATGTAGTGTAGAACTGTATGTCTTAATAAAGTAAGTGCTGATAAGGCTAGTATGATGAAACGGCAAGCATTTAGTATGTGCTATATAAGGCCGTAGCTGATAGCCATATTAAGTAATGTTGTTAAGCAAAGTACTAATGTGATGGATGACTCCTATGTAGAGGAGCAATTGATGATAATTTGTATAAGTTGTATAGAACTGTTATCGTGGAGGCTAAGTCGATTATCCGGTTTATCTTAGCCATTTTCGACTGTTATTAGCAGCGGAAGAAATTGGAATTCTTCTCTGACGGATGATACATGGACATTAATAAACTTAACTGTTATGAGTCAATTATACGGTGTTGACTATTTTGTATCACATTAGGGATTTGCTCGATTTTAACAACTCAGAATTTTGAGTTGACGGATTACGAACCTAGGGCTAACAACCCGTACACTACAATGGTTGTCGTAATAATACTAACAGGTGATCTAATTTTAATTTTAATTATCGATATAGTGTTGATTAATACTTCGACAATTTATCAATGCCGGTAGATAAAACTTATGTGAGATTAAAATCTCTAATTTTTAAATATTATTTATTATGACGAAATTCGGCCAAAAATTGTAACTGTCAAATTAATTTATTGCACCATCTTTAGTTTTTATGCTAGCTTCGTAATTGACATTGTTAAAAATGTTGTTGTTTATGATATTAGACTTAAGCTTCAAAATAAGTCAACAACTAGAGTAAATAAACCTTTTGCTTTCATTAAGAATGTATTGAAATGTTAATGATTATAATCTGCAGTTCTACCATTCTGTGGCAATAGATGCCACGTAGTTAAGAAAATTCTCAAGCCTAAAGCTGCAGTGACTTATTTATGCGATCTCTCCTTGACCAAACTCCGATTATTATAAAATCTGTACTATTCATTTCTAAACTACGATTTTTAATTTGCAAATGTTTGACTTAATATGACTAATTGGAATAAATTAAGGTTGAGATAAATAGTGAGATTTACTATAACAATGAAATTGTATTTATTTTAACTAATGATTAGTTTCCGTAATTAATGGGAAGTCTATTTTAAGACTATGACTGAATAGAGTTGGCAAAGTTGAATTTATTAATATAGTTGATTAACATTACCCATTATCGTTAATCTATCGCAGTATTAAAAGTGTTGACTACAAATAGGTACTACTCTATTTTTTAATACTCAGCTATTAGCTATAGTTATATACGAATATACAGTACTGTAGATTTATTATCTATCCAAGTTAAAACTAGGGATTGTATTAGCACGAAATTTCTCATCCTAACTTATAAATGTGCCAGCTCGAATTTGTGTAAAATATTACCCATACTCATATCACTATAAATTGGTTGAAATCTTAAAATTTTATTGCTAGACTACAAAAAAAGAACTCTTTTCAGAATGTAGATTAAACGTGCTAAATTATCATATGATTTCTGATTACGCTTATACTGTATTAGGAGAAAGTACAGTATCGACCTTAAAGATATGATTTAGAAAATTTTTGAAAGGAATGAAAATCATACTTACATCGAGGCTCTGGTCTAGCCAAGACAACTGCAGCAACAGCTGCAACTACGAGCAATTGCTTGAACATGATTAGGATTCAACTAATGCCAATTCGACTATGTCATTAACAATTAGTAAATGAAGCAGATATATTCTATTCTAGCTTTTTATAACGTACTGCTAAGGTGCTACTGGTTATGTTGGCTGAAGCAGATACCGTAATTATTTGTTGACTTTAACGAATTCAATAGACTATCCAGTATCGATTTAGTACGACACTAATTGGATTATCGAACTTTGACCTTTTGTTCCCTAATTAACTTGATTGTTTATGACAATATCCTTCAGTTATTTTCATAGATAAGCGATTAATTGCTTGGTAAGAATATAGCGTTAACAATCAAAATTATCTGAGTTTTCATATGAAATGACAGCAGTGCTCAATAGTGAAAGGAACATCACTTAAGAAACAGAAGTATTCAACCTACTGCAGATTCATGTTGGTCAGTCTCGAAGTCATCCTAGCCTAGCCAGCTTTTAAAAATAGACTGATATTTGTTATATAAATATGCCATATTACATATTGATTAATTAATCTACGAAGGAAAATATATCTCGTAAGCTATAAACCAAAACCGCTCGTTATTAGCTAAAATGTTAGTAAATTATTTCGATTAACGCCATTCTAATGGCTTATAGTAACATACTGTATTCTACATGCTAGCTGCTGTAAACAAAGAATTGTCGGGACATCATCTAGCACTATCGTCTTTATTTTCATACATTTTTACTAGCATACTAATGTACCTTAATAGTTGCATTTCATAAAGATAACAAGTAATGCCTTCAAGAGACTTAGTACAAGGCTATTTTCCATTAATGAGCTAAGATTTAGCTATTTTTTATGAAAGAAAATCAATCAAATCTTATCTATTTCTTCTCGTTTTTAGGTCTTTGAAACCTTTTTCTAACGTTATTTTATTTCCTTGGATTTCATTACGAGTGAATTTAGTAATTTCCATGCATTAACTATTCACTATTTGGTTTTTAATAAATGCGGTACCGTATGTAATCAATTATAGTGAAAAATTAAATTTCCCGTGTAAAATATTAGATGCCTACTGAGTACTGTACATAAGTGAAATAAAGTCTAAAATATTATCACTTTCAAAATATTCTTTAGTTGCAGCATATTATTTATGAGATGAATTAAACTGGTATCATATTCTCTATAATTTAAAATTTATATATTCTCTTCAGTTTACGTAATTAAAGATCTAATTACTAGCTGTATTGTATACGGTATGTATAGTACTCTAAATTCTTATGATCATTAAAATATTGATAATTATAATCAGGACGATTTACAGTTGATAAAGAGTTAAACCCTGCATATGTTAGTTATAGAATATATAGATGTGGTAGTTGATGGTCTTTCTCGATTAAAGTATAACTAATTAAAAATGCTTTGGATTCTTCAGATGTAGGATAGCATCACCTCATTTGTGATTAAATTAAGGCAGTATAAGGAGTACTCTAGTCAAAGTCTACTGCTTATCTAGATCGAGATTGCCTTTACAATGTTAATTACTCTACTCTACGAAAGGTTAGCGGATAGATAGATATACAGTACGTAAAAAATCTGTTTTACTGGATAGAGTTAGAGGATAAACCAATCGTCATATCGTATAGTACTAAATATAAACAGAATTGTAGTTAAACTCTAGAGATTGTAACCGCTCCTGCTTAAGTACATTAATGTGATATAATATGAAAATTGAATGAATTGATATTGTACTTAGATATTCCAGTAATAATGAAATGCGTCTGTAAAAACGACTAATGAGACGTTTACTTTGAGGGCGTAATTAGCAGCCAGAGCTTTTTCTTATAAGCTAATTATTTCGCAATATTGATACGGATAATCGAATCAAAACATATTTTTCGATTTGCTAACAGCGATTATAATTACATTCTAGCAACAAATTCTTATATTAAACACTTGCACTAATTTCATCTTTACATGAGACAACATATTACCTCGATTTACTGGGCCTGATAACATTTTTCTATCGATGTTTGTTAATTCATGCCTAGGACATGTTTTACAGTTAAGAGACATATTTAAGGTAATTTTTAAAATATTCAACTAGATCTATTAAAAATAAATATATTTGGCCCGACTACAAGCATAACTTGTAACTTTTTCTCACAGAGGCATAATTTGGCTCATTATCCGTTTAAATAATAATTGCCGTAAAAATATATAATGAGTAAATTTTTAGCTCATATTTGGTTCTGCATGAGCTATAAAATGAGATGTTCAACAAATCATAAAATAAAATGATGATATGATAAGATAGAATGTGATCTTCCTTATTCACGATAGATTTCAACAAGGAGATTCTAACATTGTTAAAGTTTAACTAGTTCAAACACAATATTAATTTAACTTAATTTAATTTTATTATAATGTACGCGTATCTTTGATTCTGGGGTCTTGTTAGCTTTATCGCGATAATTTCCTATCCGAATAAAACTCAAATCTGATATACTAATGCATATTATTATTAACATGCATATCATTAGCTCACAACTTACTTCGCAACTTTGTGCACGTTCAGCGAGTATAATACTGTAGTGCACGGGTTGTTAGCCCTACGCAAAACTACTGTAATTAGCTGAAATCACTACATATACCTGTAGTATTAGCTCATAATTATTTGGTAAGCTCTATTTGAAGATTCAGAATTTGTATCGAAATCGACAAATTCTTACTTGATAGCTTGCCCGTACATATAGTATGAGATGCCTACAGGAACTCTAGTGATATATATTAAAAGTATAAACTATAGAATTTGATAGTTCAAGTGTAATAGGTGTTTTGCTATTCTTTTTTAGAAACTATTGACAGTAAATATGGTCGGAAATAGTAAGTTTTTAATTAAGTGCGTATCAAGTGGAAGAAAATACTGTAGTAAGAATGAAATCAGTGTACAGCAGTACTTAAGATTATATCCAATACACGATTGTCACGGTACAAATACACCTTGAATAACGGTATAAATTAAGTATTTGTGTCGTAGTAGATTTCTACCTATATAGGTTAGGTCGATTAAACTTTTGTTATTAACTCGCAATTGTGAATGTTGCTCGTTAGTATCTGATTTTGTAGTTTTCATGAGAACATAGTGTCGATTGTATTAGTTGGAATAAAGTAGAAGTAGCTCAATGTTGTGAAGTTTACCTGTGTGATTGCAGTCTAGAAGGATAGTTCTAGACCTAAACTAAAATAGTAGTTGACAGTTGCAACTTAGAAGAGCAAAATACTTTACTTTATCCTTTGTCAGGAGAGTGGTCGGTTATAACAACATAGTAATTTGGAAACATGAAGAGCAGATCTTTGGGATACTGCTTTGGAGGTCACACAGGTACTAATAAGTTTGGCTCAAGCATAGTATTTTTAACTTACTCTAAGGAATGATTAGTGGTCGACTCTTTGAAATTCGCTATCTTACTAATGTCCATCTCCATAGCTACTGATAATTCTCATACATTATCGTATGATTGCTCTAACAGCTTAAATGCGATACTCAGGAGTCATTTTCATAAAAATTCTTAGGATAAATTCCTGAAAGGTAGTTTAAAATCTGATTCCTTCTTATCTACGCCATGTACATTTCTCAAATATCCCTTATTTCCTTCTGCATAAATGAGAATTACAGAATTGTGATTTCTACAGCATTGGCTACACATCAGTGGATGTAAAATGCTTTATTTATTAATCAACAATCACAACTCGTAGATAATGGCCTAAATTTCAATCTTAGATACTATGAAATAATAATTGTATATCCTTCATCATTATAACTAGAAAAAAAGTAATTATGTAACCGCTACAAAACAAAATCAACGATATTACATTCTTTCAGTAATGACAGAGATTGTAATATATGACTGATTTACACTAGCCTAAAATACAGTTACTGTTACGATACATTAATCAAGAAAATGGTATAACGTTAGCATATGAATGCGCCAACCATTTTACGCCTACCAAATTTCTCGAGATAGTATGATCTATTGCCGTAATTTCTTGTCCTCGTTTAACAGGAAGAAACAGGGGTTAAGTACTTTGTGTTAGGAGAATCTTCAAGCCAACCTCGATAGCAGAAGAGGTAGCTAAAATAATGATAGGAGTAATAAATAGCTCAATTAGTTTACAATACTACTGATTAGTACAGTACGCCTTGCTACGGGTATGTGTTGTTGCTTGGTCATCAGTAGAATTAAATGTAATTTTAGCTCCTATCCTATTTCACCTTGATGATCCGCCTCCTTGTACAACAACGCTCTGCAAGTACCATCCACTCAATAAACCGCTGTCGTCATGCCAGATAGCGATTCGATAGATATTACCCAAGTAAGTATCACTATTAATGATAGTAACATCTTCATCATTTCTTTCAAAATCACCGCTATAAAATCAAGAAAAAGATTACAGTTGTTAGCATCGCATTTCTTGGCTATTGATATTTCACTATTTTGAGGATCAATATTATTCTGTAGTCTTGATTAAGCTTTTTATTATTGTGCAGTCTAATATCTAATCACAGATCATAACTTAGTAGCCCTTATTACAACTTTCAAGCATTTAGAAAAAGATTGATCCATAGCAATTTTTTACGCTTATTAGACTGATAGTGATGATGGGTGGTGATTAGTAGTATGTATAGTCACGGCAATTGGGAGGGACTGCATCTAAGCATTTTTCTTTTACCTAAGTTTAGTGTCATGTGAGATTCCGGCAGAACCGTAGATACGGATATAAACATCAGCACCAGTACCAGCATAGGAAACATCGCCGGTTTTTACTTTAACCATATAACTATTGGCTAAATAAAATCAAGAGAGAACATCATGATACAATAATTACAATCATCTCTTTGATTATTCAGATTATCAATATTAATTATTAGTTTTCCGTTAGAGATCATAGTGTAGGGTAGAAATTGGCATTTTATTGTGGTACTCTTTTCTAAACTATATCACATTGATAGGTAATCCTACATAATAATTTACTCTATATTCCCTTACTGCAGTATTTACTGCCAGAGTTGGTATTGAGGTAAAGCTGTTGAGCGAAATTAATATTTTTATAAAGGCCAGCTTTATATCCCATGCTAGCACATTTACCACCGCAGCTCATGCATTTGCCGTTCTTGAAGTCATCATAATTGGCACATGGATAACCCAAGAAATCACAAGTGCTAGTAATAGATTCAGTGTACAAAGCAGGCACACGATTATGATCACAGCCGATTCCTCCCCTAGGTTGTATTTCCTTTGCTTCAGATAGATCAATACCTTTCGTAGTTGCATGTTTAAGTAAACCGCAGCCAGGCTGGCTTTTACCACCATTAGGCCAGAAATCAATATGTCCAGAACGATCACTAGTGCCGAGGCCATCAGCAAGTGTAAAAGTATCAGCATCAGTATGTATTACGTCAACAAATAAAGCATCGCTCTTATCCAGTTTGACAGCATTAGCTTGTCCTTGAAAGTTAGGATCGGCAGGATCCAAACCAGAAATGCGACCAGTTCCAGATGCGCGTACACCTATTAGTGGCGAAATTGAATAGCAGAATATTTATTTTTGTATTTAAGTGAATGCTCAATGATCAATGATCACAAAGATTTAAACTACAAATTTTCGTTATGAGAGGGAATTAAATATTTTTACTGTATTATCAAATTGAAAGCAACTTTTACTACTACAATATACTCGTATAGCTTCAGCACATTCATATTTTAACGTTTACTTAAACGCACATTCTAACCATACATTCTAAAATTCCTCAACTAGATTTTCATCATCTATTTTTAAAAGTTAACACTCTTAATTTACTAACCTATTCTACCTTTTCGATATTAATTAAAAGTTCTCAAGTAAAGATTCTCGACATGTTTAAAGTAAACTGTATAGCTGTATAAATAAGTAATTGTCATACCTGCATAACCAGCGATGTGAGCACCAAGACTGTGACCTACTATATGAACTCTGGAACGTTGAGTGGGTAATGCTTTAATCAATTCGCCAATTTGATCGCCTACAACTCTTGTATTGGCTGTTGCAGTTAAGTAGCCAGTCTGAGAACCAGTCAATAATTCATCACCACCCCAATCAACAATGATAACGTTGACATCGTCATTAGCTAAGAAGGCATCTTTCATATTGTGCATCCATTTTGTATCGCCATCATTTAAAAAGCCGTGGCAGATAATTTTTGTATCTTTGTTGCCATTAAACCAAGATGAGCTGATTGACGATGGAGAGTTATAATCCAAGTAATCATAACCGACTCCACCACGAACAAAAAGTCTAAATTTTGTGCCAATGTCTGTAGAACTTTGTGGTAATGGAATTAGAAATCGATCGAATGGAGGATCGTTACTGTAACAGCCTAACTTAGGATCAGGATCACAGACTGAACTCCCTACAAATGAAATTTCATTAACCAGACAATAAGAAAATAGTATAGACAAGTATATAGGTTGCCTTAGTAATGGCAAATTTAGCATAAAATTCGATTTCGCAGAAGAAACGATTAACTGATATTCTATTTACAACCACTCTTTGTATTCAGGAAATTTAAGTCTATGGATGTAAGATATAGAAATATGAAATTAAGAGTATCGTACCTCTAGGTTCAATTTTTATTGCTGTAACAGTTGCAAATGCAACGATAGCTAAATAGATTGCCGCTTTTGCCATTTTGTGCCCTGATTTGCACTAACAACTATAAATGATCTTCAATAAGTACCGTAGCCACTTATTATACGTTACAGAGGCGATCTGTTTATGGTTATTAGAGATTTCCCATTAGTTATTTACATTATCTAGATAAACTGAATTGATCTCGTAATACAATAGCAACCGATGTTTGATAATTAGAGGCTTAATATTAAATATTTGCATACAGTTGGATAATCTTATTAACATTGCAGTTATTATGCTATTACGCATAATTTATACACTCTTAAGTTAAATGTTCATGAACTCGTCGTCCTTGGTGTTAATGGAATTTCTGATGCGTAACACTTGATAAATGCACAGGGAAATTTTAAAGGAATTTCATTACAGCAGTTTCAACTTATAAAATTTTTTTAATCTAGATTTAAAATCAGTTCTACCTGCTATGATTCTCTCGAACTAGCCATTCGATTTGCAAGGTTAAATATAACGATGATTGGATTACGTTTTTTTAGCGTTACTCATGATATTAACAGGTGTTATTCCTTAATAAGAATCTTATCTTTTCATCTGAGAGATTAAGACGATTACCTAATTAGTGGCTATTTTGTTTACACTTTTGTAGACTTAGGTGAGCGGGTAAACAATAGTTATCATAAATAATTCATGGAAAATGTACTGATCGCAATAATAAATTAAGCAACGTTTTATAGGGATAGTAGAAAAGGTTGATTAATGGATGTAATAGAGATTGGGTTAGGAGGTATGCAATCGAAACTTATGTTTGTATAGCCTAGTAAAAGTTGTTCAGTGTGCGATTGAAAAGGTGTACACGGAAGAATAAGATTCTTTTTATTTATTGCGGGTCACAATGTATAGTTTGAATCGTGGAAATACGTATTGAAATCCTCTTTATGAATAACATGACTCACATCACGCTTTTATTAAAGTACGGGGTTCATTGTCAGATCCAAGCATTATATACGTACACTACTATGCAATTGTGGAGCAAGAATAGAATCTAACATTTCATGAGCCTTTCCAAAATTACAAAAATATATTCTTATTATGAAGTTGATCAATGGAAGTAATTACGGATTTTTTTGTATAAAACTACGCTACATATGGAATACCTTACAATAGTTACTATATTTCATTGAGCAATGCTACTCATAGGCAGCGATACTGCTTAAAATACTTAGATGAAGTTATATTATGTCTAAAGTTTTTTTTTGGTAATTATAAATTAGTATTGCAGCTACTGCTATATTTGGCTCTTTCTGAGTCTTCATTTACATATTACTGTTATTGATAACATTATTGTGCTCTCATTCTTTATTAACCCCGAACGCTAAGTTCGAAGAGCAATATTAGATATTTAAGTCGCTTTATAAGCATTTATAACTTCGTGAAAACATGTTTCTATCAAGTACCTCATATACAGAATAGAATTCGTATTCACTATATAGACTGTGGAGCTGTATTAAAAATGGAATATCGGAAGATGTTCCATTGAGCTTATTACTACTTGCCGGTGGGGTTACTTACAATGTTCAGAAAAGTTGCGTCGTATATTTATGCATCGACATTAATGGAATTTATATTGTACGATTACGGAATATTCAAGAGTAGTGGAGTGATGCTGTACATAGAAGTAATTTGAAATAAACCATTAAAAAACTTTTATTACCGCCAGTATTTCCTACCAAGAATAATTTTGACTCAGACTAACCGATTAAGTTCAAATAAATAAATGTAATATTACAATCTTACCACACATAATAAATAGACCGGTAAACATCATGCAGTATGTTATTACAAAGAGTCCACGTACTTTCAAGTAGCGTTTCATTTATTAACTAATCATCTAGTCGAAGTGGCCAATATGTTACCACGTTATCAATAACGTGTTCTTTAAACTTTGCTTGGTCATATTAACTAAGACTTCATGGTATAAATATTTGTCCATCTATTTACAATCATAACTTATATCTAGCATTTCACCGTTTTGTCTAAAGCATCTGCGGTTGCTTTATCGGTTTTGTTCCAATTTTTGAAGCAAAATTTATACCTATCGAAAAGAACGATAATCAATTAATTAGTAACGCTATCGTTAATGACAACTTAGGTCAAAATCGTTCAACTTTACTATACGGGTTATAAACAACGGATAAAGGAGAAATAGTAATTCCTATATGTCTACATGATACAGGTTTTTACTAGAAACTTCATTATCATTTCTATACTAAAAGAAGTGAATCTCAAATAACACTAATATCATTTTTATGATAAATAACACATAAACATAGCTTAGCATGCTAGCGGGCACAGAGAAATGAAAGGTTGATAAATGATCTTACGTTTTTGTCCCTTGATTCCCTACTATATTAATCGTATGAATAAACCACTTTATTCCTAACGGATTATTATCTTGCCAAACGTCAATACGTTTGATTTCTCCAAGATTTTCTTTACTAGTAATAATAAATTGCTTGTCGCTAGATTTTATTTGCACTGATCTATCAAAAGAATGCGCATTTAATGGAAAAATTGTAAGAGTTTGGATATTCCTATAGTGTTTGAACGTTATCATTGAATTCATTCGGATATTATTAATTGTTGAACATCGCAATAACTCTATTACCTTTCCAGTTTGATATCTGCAGAAATAGCTAGATTACCGTAGATCTTTAAAAATATTATCTTCGGAGCCATTGGAAACCAGTCGTCTTCACTTTCACCGACACTTTCAGCGATATTTATTGCATAATTATAAGCTACAAGATTAGAAATAACACGATATTACTTTGGATGACAATGGATGCAATAAAGCCATGCTGTATCTTGTTTTTACAGAATTACATGTTAATGATTTACACTCAGCTTCTATTTACCGCAGTAAGGCTTTTCAGGATCTGTTAGAATAAATAGTCTTTGTTTGAAATGAATATGGCTATAATCGATTGCATGATATCCCATAGAGGCGCATTTTCCATTGCATTTCATACATTTACCGTGAAGAAAGTCTTGATAATTATTACATGGGTAGGCAATTAACGAGCATGACTTATCAATTGATTCAGTAAATAACTGCTGAGCTCGGTTATGATCACAGCATACAACATTGCGCGTAAGTTCTAGGGTCTCTTCTAAATCTCTCTTCTCTAATTTCGTCGGAATCTTCTTGGTTTCTAGCTGTTTTTGTAAAGGCTTAAGGCAGCCAGGCTGGCTTTCTCCACCGTTTGGCCAAAAATCTACATGGCCGGATGGATTTTTAGTTCCAAATCCATCAATTCCAATAAATGGGTTGGTATCGGTATGAATAACGTCAACAAATAGAGCATCTGTTTTATCCAATCGAATATCTGTGACCATATCCTGGAATAGCGGGGCAGCTGGGTCAAGTCCAGTTATGCGACCAACTAAATCTGCTCGATTTGCTAAAGCAGATAAACGATGAAAAATTTATATTCAGGAATAAAATAGCGGCACGGGTATCCAATTAATTTTAAATTATAATAGCCAATCATATACCACGATTGCAGTACGGTATGCATAATCGTACTTCAATGTTTTATGTTATTTCAATCTCAATTTAAACTAAGTAAATGTTTTTATGAGTTGGCTTGAACAGCTTGAACAGGCAGTAGTATATTCATTAAATGTGTAATCAATTTTATGAATAAGTTCCACAATTTAAAGTTGGTTAGATTCTACATTCTACAGTCCTGTATATTAACACTTTCACCACGTGTAGCTATCGATGAGACTTTTCGTAATATATCCTTGCAAGTCAACTTTACCGTTTATCTTACCTGCATAGCTGGCAATATGAGCACCCAAGCTGTGACCGATGATATGTATTCTTTCTCTGGAAACAGGTAAGGCTTTAATTAATTCCCCAATTTGAGCCCCTACAATTCGCGTATTAGCTACTGAAAGTAGATAATCAGCACGAGAACCAGCTAACAGCAGCTGCGATCCACTCCAGTCAACGAGGATAACGTTAAAATCATCCAATTGCAGCAGCTTGTCTTTCATATCGTTCATCCAGTATGTTGAACTGTCGTCCAAATAACCGTGGACAATTATCTTCGTATCCTTATTGCCCTTGAAATTGGATGGACTGATTGAATAGGGATTACTGTAGTGAATAGATTGATAACTGCAAAATCTTGTGTACAGCCAAAATAATACACCGATTTTCCTGGAAGATTGTGGCAGAGGAACCAGAATACGGTCAAAAGGAGATTGATGAGAGAAACAGCCTAGACGAGGGTCTGGATCGCAAACCTTATCTGTTGATGTGAATGTGCCTGAAATGGAAAGGACAAAAGAAGAAATTTAAGATCAACATACCATGAGTATTATCTAGCATAATTATAATGAATTTGCGCAACAAATATTGCTGAAATCGTCATTAATTAAGCCTACATTAGCACAATGTATAAAACTCTATCAATTTCATGTAATCATTCTACGCTTTCTTGATACAGAGAATTACTTGCAATCATAAATCGTACAGTTCACATACGTCAGGCTATGAGTTGAATAATACAATCCTTTTAAAAAATATTTAAATTACGAAGAAAAGTTACCTGGAAGTGGATGAATTCCAGCACATGCTTGAATTATGGCTAAAATAACAACACTAGCTATCATTATCTTAGAGGAATATTGAGTTGCAATTTTATTATCCATCATTATTGGCTTTAGTGCAACAACCTGTATGGCATATTCGAGTACATTAGCTAATTTAGTTATTTAAATTCACAAAAATATGTTAATTAATTATGTTAGTAATGGCTACATTACGATTACTTATGCGTTACGAGTA
Source organism: Trichoplax adhaerens (assembly GCF_000150275.1). Lineage (NCBI taxonomy): Eukaryota > Metazoa > Placozoa > Uniplacotomia > Trichoplacea > Trichoplacidae > Trichoplax > Trichoplax adhaerens. Next base: position 948,637 of record NW_002060949.1, on the reverse strand, counting down.
GACCATTAATCATATATACTCGTATATATATATATATATGTAATCATAGTTACACTTAAATATCCTGATGGAACAGATTACCTTTGATTATTGTACACGTACGTTAAAGTATAGTTGAATTGTCCAATTTCAATATTTCGTGCTGTATACGGTGCTACAGTATCTTTGCTTCAATCAATGTTTTACAGGTTTGTTTTCGCTTTTACTATAGGTATATCAATGAGCAAATCAGCCTAACTACTGTAGTTATTTCTTCGCTTTCGCTTTGCCGGCATTGGAATCAATTCGATAGCTATCTTTTAATCATGCCTAGATTGCAATCATAATTTCTGGCCGTCCAGGTCGATTAATGCCTAGCCTGGAATAGAAAATGAGTTACATGAGTAATGTTCAAGTCTCTCACCTCGATATATAGTAATAGCGACAGTTAAAGATATAAAACTATCGATAAATGTTTATAGTAAAGTGGAATTCGCTTGTAAACAAGTCAGCATTGAATTTTGTAGACTCGTTATACCAATGGTATCCGAAGGGCCTTGGTAGTTCTTTCATTGAATACGGTTAGACCGAGCAAATACAGTAATTCTAGAATGGTACTAAACTAATACTTGACATGGCTGTACCTTTGATAACAGTCCATGATGTAACAGTCCGTAAATCGAGCTACCAGATCTATAGTTACGAATATACTAAGCTAACGTAATTGGGCCGTGACTTTATACGGTACAATAGACTTATAATTAATTAATGGACGGTCGAATTTCTGAAGACTCTACTGCATACTCCCTTCATTAACATTGTGCAAGTGCTCAACATGAATTACCATTTAAACTGGAAAACTGCCAGACTGCAATGGCAAAAACAGAAGTGTAGCACTATCAACCAATTTGTATTAGCTCACTGTCTGACAAGCAAACACTACAGTAAATTACACATACTTATCTTATCCTTAGCAACTTAGTAATCTTTCCAGCCCCGCTGATCGTACTGTGGTTGTCAATTTAGAAGTAGGTACTATCTTACAAGAAAGCATTGTACTGACGCTACTTGGCTGTCCGCTCATTTCTCAGAGTTTTATTAAATTAGATACTGTAGTACTGATGATCATCAGCATTGGACCAAATATTGAGCAAATGAACTGACTCAGCCTTTGACATCGACGGTAGTGTTAGCAGTGTCATGCACAGTCCAGAAGGGGCGACAATTCATTTTGCGCAGTTACTGTCCATTAACTGCCGGTTGATTGACCGGATTCTTTGTTGACATAAGCAAGATACAAGTAGTTTGATACAAAGTGATTAGTGTAGACCCTGGGAGGTAGAGTTTTGACAAGGAAATAAGTGGTACAGTAGTTTGGTGTGCAAGCTGCAATTGACGTCAAAAAACCAATTAATCTACAATTTTCGACAGAAGAATCGTAAACTACTATTGTATCAACCTGTAATTTATAGTAAGGACACGCAAAAGATTTTACAGACGAGTGGAATATTTCTAGTATGGTAGTCCCTATGTAGTACAGCACAGTGCTTTACTAATCTAGTTGATGTACGTACAGGAAATACTCTGTTCAACTTGGTTGTTTGCTTTCTTTTTCTTGAATGTTCGACTACTTTGGTTCCAGCAGTTACTGAAAGATTTAATCTTAATTCACTTTAATAACTAACTTCTCGTTCTCGTTACCTGTAGTCGAAATCTTGTACTGTACCGTACAGTACAGTACAGTACAGTACTGTAGAACGACATCTCAATACTGTACTGTACAGTACTGTACCTTTTAGGCTACAGTACTGAACTTTACAGTACAACAGACTGTAGACTGTTACGACTGTAATACTGTACACTGTACGGTACAGTACTGTACTGTACTGTACGTGTAATGACATTCAACTCACGACATACTGTACTTGTACTGTACTGTACAGTACAGTACTGAAGTGCCCGCCTTCGTCTCGAGATAATGCTGCTCAACAACCTGCGAAAATCAGTAATTGCAACATATCTCAAAGTCAATACATTGGAGGAAATCTTATTGAAAACGACACAAACGGGTCAGAAAAACGCCAAGATTGAAACTGCAAACACTCCAATCGATTGAAAAGAATAAGGAGCCCGTTCTAATAGAATCGCTAAAATTTGAGTTCAGTAGTTGTAGTCGGTCGACTCTTCGGACAGAAATTCATAACCGGGCAAAGGATGCATTTATGGTATACAGGAATCATACAGACGTTAGGACGCAAGGACGAGTAAGGAATTCATCAACTTCAATTTAGTGTTGTCGTATTGATTGCCACAGTTAGATTGCACCATCTTCAAGACGAAGTAATATTTACAGTTGAAAGATTAAAATCGCCAAGAGAAACTAGTTGAACAACAAATCCTACAGTAGGTGACATCCATCTTCATTGCCGTTAATATCTGCTCAATTTTGTGCAGTGTAATTTTAAAATTGAAGCAGGTGCTAAAGAGAATACGACGTTGCGACCTATGCAAGACGAGCAATTGCGATTAACTCCGCTACGTAATATTTTGGTCAATGCATCCAATCAAGATACAAACTCAAAGTTTGTATCGGTGGTCACGGAAATCGAAAGGTAACAAAGAGGCAGACTAATTTCATACTCCATAATAACCATTACATTATAAATTGGACTATTTGAATAAGATAGTGGACAATAACACACACGCTTCCATATGCACGAATAACTATAATATAATCCATCCTGGACAACCGACAAGTGTTGATCCTTGATAGAGAGAACTTAAATGGAATGATGCGTCTTACTTCTTAAATGATGTATTAGCGAAATGTAGCTGCTTTAAGCTCTATCCATCGATAGCATATTTCACGGACTATACGAGAGTGTATAGTACACTGTACAATTGCTGCAGCTATGATACCAGTTGATGTGTACTGTACCTAGGGGACAGTTCTGTATATCGCATGTATTGATGAAAAATAGTAGTAGTTTGCACTTTTACCCGTAGTCAGTAGACCACATATATACAAGACCGTAGCCACTGCTGTCTACAGGTTCATACTTACAGCTCTTTCAATCAATTATACTAAATCTATGTTCAACTACAGTAATTAGTACGGCTTGTAGTGATAATACAATTTATCGATATATTTTAGATACCTCACAGATATTGCATATCATGAAAACTATACCGATGACGATGAATTACCACTGGATACATTCGATTTAACTATAAGCGATGGTAGACTTAAGGCCAAATTTGTTCTTTCACACAAGTATAACTCCATGATTCACAAAGGATTACTTCAAACTCACTCTGTTGTCGATATACAACGCACGACTATTAAATACAATGAAGCTGATGTTCGAGGCAAGCCTTATATATATATTGAAGATTTGCAGATTGTTGCCAATGATTTTGCGCTTGATCTCGAACACGAATTGCGATTTGGCCCAGAAGCTTCAGAACGTGAGATTGACTCTTTGCCACTTGCTTCTAGACGTAGGTGAGGTCAAGATAACTTGTTCGAGCAATGATAGCTATAGATTGTCTTTAATAGCATGTGATAGGGTGCAAGTGTACTTTTTGCCGTAAGATATATGCCGTAAGTTAGAATTCCTTTCTTACTCGAAAATTATAACTGTACAATTTTTGTATATGATAGTATACCTATACTATAAATTGTTATTCCTAGCTTGTTTAAGTGTATGGAACTGTAGAATGTGTATAATCTGCTATTCAACGTAATATATTTTGCAAAGTAACTATTCCAATCCATTTAGATACTATTTGCCAATGTGGAATGACGTAGACTATTATGGAAGCATCTGGGATGAATATGTCGGTAATTCTGCAGTTAGAATGACGGAAGCATCTGCAATTCAAACTTACAAAAAAGTTGCTAACATTGAAGATGTCACCAGACTATTTGAAACCAAAGGAGATAAACACAAGTCTTATCCACCAATTATTGGCAGAATTGTCAAGAAATCAAGACTCAGCCATTACGGGAAAATTAGCGATAAAAATAAATTACCGTATGTTATGACGATTATTGTTGCCGATGCCTCATCTGCCGTGTCGATTTGCTTATGGAGCAATGTAGCCGTTAAATACTTTAAACTATTGAAAGTTGACGATGTTATTTTGGTTAACGGCTATAAAGTTCGTCCAGCACATGAATATATTACGAGAGCTGACAATGGTAAGAATATAGTGAACGTTTCTTAACTTATTGATTATACAATAATTATCAGTTTTATTAGCCTAGGAAAGATTCATTCCTTAATATCATTTATTTATGAGTGCCGACTATATACTGTACATATTTCTAATTGATTTTATATCAGTTTAGAGCAAAATAATATATTAATACGTGATTATCGGCTTGACGAATGAGAAATAAGGAGTAGATGATCATAACATTTATTACATCTGTGATTGAGTAAATACTAATCACTGTGCGAATTAAGAGCATCTTGCTATTAATTCTTCATTCTTAGAATTACTGGATGATATCAGTCAACTCGAATTTGCAGTAAACCCCTCTAATCCTAAAGGAGAAATTGTTATATTGAGCGATATTAACTTGTACAATGATTTACCGACTCTGTACCATAATTTTCATAACAGCGTATCTCTTATAAATTTAAAAAGTAATTGTATATGTGATGTGATGGGTTTGGTTACATACGTTGGCAGACCGTATCGTTGGAGTAGAAAATCTAATCAATCCGGTGGTAAGTTGGATAGTATACACGGCTCATTGTTAGTACAAGCTAAGCTTTTATTCTTTTATTTTATATATACTGTATGTATTAAAACTACTCTATCAAATAAATTTACGAAATTTATATTATCACCATTTAGGCAATCATGTTGTTACTGTATATAGTTTTACATGATTAACTATTTTAATAGCACTTCAATTGTTGTGTATGAGTAGAAATGTCGGAATCATTTTGGATCCATTTATATGACGGTTCTTGCAACTGGCCAATTATTGTGAGAATTTACGCTCTGTCACAACCGGAAATGATAAGAGAAATTGAGATAGGTCTGCTAGATGCGAAATAAAATAATACGAATTGATGTTGATTAGTAACTAATAAGGGACATATTTTACTATTCTAATTAAGGCAAAATACTAATATGTTCAAGTGTTATGGTGCATCACACCTTAAGAAATTCCGCAAGTGTTCGCTACTTGCACTTATCCACTACTATTTATTCGCAGGTAATTGATACCTTACAATCACAATAACAAGATCTACATGTACTATTTATCATACAGTGTTGATAACTTTGATCATTCATATATATTGGAATTGATTGATTAATCATGAAATATGAAAGCTATGCGTTAGAAGTGCAGTATCCACAAGTGTAAAGGATCCCGTGTTTGGCGATTGTATTGTATATCAACAACTGCTTAGATGGTGTTTGTCTGATGAAGCCAAGGAAATCCTTTCTCATGCTTGCTACGGAGGATATTACTGTTATCCACCTTGTCCAATTGATTTGCAAAATATCATGTCAGCATTTGATGGCAATGACATAGATGTACGTCTCATTGTTAAGCATATATTTATTGTTGCAATACCTAGCTTTTATTCATGACCTTAAGTGCAATGTTTTTTTGATTTAGATTACAACAGCAAAAGTAGTTGCTAAGCGAGCGAAAGAGATACACTACCGGCAATCAGAGCGATTTAAAATGCAGGCTATTGTATCTCACCTTGTAGTATGTAATTTAAATGACGGAAAGAAGTTATCTTCGTCGACGATACTCCATAATCCGCCGATCAATACTAGCATAGTATATTCGCACGATAGTGGAATATATAGCCAAAAAAGAGACGATGTCGGCGACTGTATTTCGGAGGTAATACAAATTGTTTTACGTATATCAGTAGGAATGATCGTGCTATAAACAAATAAATAATATTAAATTGTTAACTAAACATCTATCTATATTATATGAAGTAATTGTATCCGTCCGCATTTATAGTCTTTTTCCTTAAGTAACAGTAATATGGTCCAGTAATGTATTTTAAAACTACTGTAGAAGTAACGTACTGTGCGAAGGTTCTGGAAGATTGATTTTCATAAGGCCCGTTCCACTCCAATGAACGGGTATAATCTTTAAAACTACTGCACAAAAAAATGTACCGTACTTTTTCGCTGGCGTATTTATATATGTCCGGGTACACTAATCTGTTTATAATAAAATTACTATTTATATTTAACAGGAGAGTCCGCAAGGTGCGCACGAACGCCTTTATGGCCTTGAAATTAATAAAGATATTTCGATTCCTGGTGAAATGGCTATACCTATCGCCATTAACTCAGATCGTTATGATGCTATTGATGAGTATTGGATTTTAACTTTGTTAAGTTTAAATAGGAATATAGCAATAGATGCATTCTTTATTCCGATTACAAATACTGATCGTGATTATCGCATGGCTGGAAATTATCCACCTAACGATACTCAGTCTACTTTCGATATATGTTCAGTACTATCGCGCGGTACTCTATCGGTTAGGCATTCTATCACACCTGAATATGTAAAAGAGATCGAAAATCAATTACAAAGCAAACGATTTTTGTTTGAAATTGATATCTATAACCATGGCGATGCTATTATAGAAGCAGTTATAAATCGAGGTTTTTTAATAGAAAATTGTGATCAAATCGGTACGTGATTTAACATTTACAGTATAGCATGTCACCGTTGTCAGTTCGTGAGAGAAAACCATCGACGACCGCATTGAGATTCTTGTGATGTATTTATATTTACAATGTTATTATCTCTATTAGCTATCGATTCACTATGTTACATTATTGCAACTTTGTTACTATAATTACTCATAATTGATTTTACTTGAGCTGTATATATTTTAGAAAATTTAAATTTTTCATTGCTGTTGCTATTTCTAATATTTTCTTATTATAAGTGCGATTCTAGTGTTTACACATAATTTTATTTTTCTTGGTCTGATATAATTGTCTCATAAATATTGTCTTTGGTGTAAATGATATCACTGCTGTATATTGTGTGCTCAATGATTGGCTCTATGATGCTAATATGATATAACGAATTTCACAGATTGTAATACAGGGCAGACTATAAAATATAGAATACTTTAGTACACTTCATATAATGCTTTCTTTAATTCTTTTTTAATCCATATTCTATACCTTCTTCACTACAGTAATTGTCAGTTAATGGGCGTGTAAAGAGTCATAAAGTTGCAAATTGTGTTTAGATTTGTATAAGCACTGAACAGCATGTACTGTAGCGTAAAATTAGCTGCTATTATAATAATTATATTATTAGCCGTAATATCTCTTGACTTGCTCTCGGAACTAATTTAGCTGGCACCTTATTTGCTACAACTTGAAGTAAGCCTAAATCCCCAAAATAGTGTTTATCTTTGGTTTAACAATTTTTTTGTGTCGTAAAATCATTAATATAATGTATCTTGAAACTAATCCGATTAGCTGATATTTTCTTATGGTAAATTCTTTTATAAAGCTTGCGAATAAGCTAACGCTAATCATACAATGATCTCCCTGCGAGTTGTAAGCAGCCTCGTATCGCAATGTCGTAAGAAAATATTAGTAGGACCATACCTTTACGTCAAAACATCATAAAAATCTATCTATTAATCAGTTATATCCTGCAAATGTTATACATTTAATCAAATAACTTTTTAATCGAGGTTTGTGATACGCTTGCATGAAATGCAATCAATTGATAAAATATCATATAATAGGAATTTAATACACCGAAAGTGTTGTTAAACGAAATGATTATCTTAGAAAAACAAACAGAGCTATATCTCGTAACTCTACCGTAGCTACGGGCGAAAAGGAACATCAAGATTGGAAATGATAAAATATATCATTTAATTACGATGGAGATCATGTATTATTATTTTTATAAGATCGCTGTTGCTATTATGCAACGAAATAAAATTACATACTAAGTATAAGTGTTTTGAACATATCTTGCTGGCAGTCTACCAAAATCTGTGCTTACTACTGTTTTGCTGTATTGTATAGCACTACTAAACATCGCATTATTATTAACCATGATTGTTATCATGTTATTACATTACCACAAAGATTTGATGATTGTTAATTTAAGTAGCTTTCAATATTATTTTACTGTGCTAAAATACATAAATCCTATTATCCTTAGTTGTAACATAAATATGTCCACATCGATCACAGGCGACACAATGTGGTAAGATGATGTTATCAATTTTATGTATAATCTCTCCTTCTGAATTAAAAATTTGCAACCTAGTATTGTAATGATCGGCAACAATAACGTTATTTTGAACATCTGTTGCTATGCCATGAGGAAAATCAAATTCTCCATTAAGACTACCTCTTACGCCAAATGCATGAATAAATTGACCATTAGAATCCAGAATTTGTATACGATGATTGCCTCGATCGGCGATATAGATATTGCTATTCGATCCTATTGAAATACCCGCGGGCAAATTAAATTGTCTCATTTCATTTCCATAGTTACCATAGCAGTCTACTAGAGTACCCCTTTCTTCAAATACTTGGATGCGGGAATTATCGCTATCACAGATATAGATATTATTTGCATTATCAACAGCAATATAACATAGCCCGCCAAATTGGCCAGCTTCTTGCCCTCGGCTTCCAATTTTATATAACATATTTCCATCACCATCGAAGACAAATATACCATTGCCTTTTGGATCAGTTGTTAATAAACGACCTTTGCCGTCAATAGCAATGTCGAATGGGCCATCTTGCATATGACCTGAAACATCGATACTACTGACATGCTCATAACTAGCTAAATCAAATATTTGGATTCTAATATTATCTCGATCGCAAACAGCTAGTAGGCACCTCTTATCGTCAATAGCGACCCCAGATGGTGAACGAAATTCACCTATATTGAGTCCATATCTACCTAATATAATTAATGGCGAAGTAATATTTGTGTAATCACGTACATTAAAGGGAACTCTAAAAGGACTCCCTAAAATTGGTAGACCTTTCACATATATATGAACAACATTTTCACTAATTGGTATTGGAATATAAGTTACTGTATAACTTCCATCTTCATTGTCGATAATTTGTACATCTTTTCTCCCTTTCCCTTCAATGATAACCTCAATGTTGTCACTGCCACGAGTTAATAGTTTACCTTTTTTATCTTTCGTTAACACTGTAAAGACAGTAGGCTCGACTCTTCTAGCTATTTCTAAGCCGGGACCTTCTGCTGTACATAAAGGAGGATAAGCATAGCGTGTATCGATATAGCCGAGGAATTTAATTGCTACCTGAGTAGCAATATCGTTAGGATGAAATGCTATATAGTCTTCTTCAACAACATCTAATTCTTCTTTATGCTTGATGATTGCTTGAAGTTGTTCGTTAATTGCATTTTTGATATCCAAATAATCTGCAGCATTGCCGTTTTTAACGGCATCATTTACAAAACTGTACATCTCACTCACACTTAACAGTCGCATTTGTAACCTATCTCGTTGTTCATGTAAAGCTTCTAGTCGTTCCATTCTGCAGGTCTGAACTTCGGTTACTAGTTGCTTTCGACGCTCCATTAAGGTGTTAATTTGTCTATTGAAGCATTCCTCGATATCATCAAGAGCTAAATCAGCATTTTCGCTAATATTCTTACACATTTCTTCAATTCCAGAAATAGCGTCGCGCAGTTCTATGATACGAGGTTTAGCTTCTCCGATTAAATTACTTGTTGTAGGTTTGAAAATATTGCTAGCATGATCAATAGCCATATGAGGATGTCCTTTGTGTTCATTAACTATGCATATATTGCATACTGGGTAGTCGCATTGCTCACAAAAACTTGATAAATGTTCTTTAAAATGCTGACTACAGCAAGCGGGGCGATTAAGATGGGCCAAATTCCAACTGGAGAGAAGTTGATCAATAGTGAATAACTGATGAGATTTAGTAGCTCTTGCTTTTAAATGAGCACTACCATGCAGCTCGCATAAATATTGCATACACTCAGGACAACGAAAGAAAGCTACACTATTACTATCACCAGGATCACAAACGTCGCAATTAAAAGATTCTCTATCTTTCATTAACGCCAGCATATCAAAAGCGCTATGTAAAAAGACATTATCAGATAATTCATCAATATGCCTCATACCTATTTTCTTGTTACAGACGGGACAAAATGCACTTCCTTCAGCCATAAATGCCTCTATGCAATTTTTACAAAAAGTATGTAGGCATGGAAGAATCTTTGGCTCATTAAAGATATTTCCGCAACTTGAGCAAGTCAATTTATGGATCAAAATATCCATGTTGATAGAGACCGAAGCACAGTGTACCAAATTCTATGGATATTTATAAAATTCGATTCGATAGATGGACGAAATCCTTGATGCAAAATTTGCTTACGTTGATAATCCCAACTAGTCTTTGACTGTGTTTTATCTAATCTAATGGATACTAATTAATACCTGTATGATAATTGACCACGCTGTAATAAAATAATTACTGACATATGGTAAGGTAAGGATTTCTTTTTAGATGCAAATTATGATGAATTTAACCCATCATTTTCTATAATATCCTTTGACGATCTACATATTGCCAGTGATATAGCTATAATATCTGAAGGAGGGAAATGATAGGCACTATCGACATTTGATCAGTGTCTAAGTTAGTTACTCGCCGATCTGCCTGCGTGAAATACGCAGACCGAACACGTTCAACTATGGTATAATAGTATTACACACACATTATATATTTATCTGTGACGCTCGACTGTACCATATTAACTAGGTAGAAACACGGTAAAAGTACTGCATCAAGTTAGATAAAAGCTGCAACGATGCAATGACGCATAATATGGCTTACTTCCACTTCGTAAACAATTACCATTTGAAAAATAAAGGTTATAATAATTCCTTTTACAATTATTGACCTCTTAGTATGGTTCTATAACGCTGGCTATGTTATTTAATAGTAATTAGTCCCATTTTAAAATAGAGATTTTTGGATAAGGACAGCAATCCATTCATGTTTATTGGATAGTTTAGTTTTATTTATAATTTCGATATTCTGGGCATTGTATTATTATTAGAAATTTTTAGATTGGCAGTTGAGATGCTCAACATTTCTTTATCAATCTAATATTAAAAAAATCCTTACAATTGCCCATCAAGTTAATGTATATAACGCTCTCAACTATGCAGTGCAGCATGCGTTTTAATTCCGAAATAGAGTTATTATTCGTGCTATACAAGGGATAACCCTAGATAGTTCTTTTAGCTCGATGATCAAAAGAATATCTTTCTCTAATAATTTATAATTGGCACGATCAATGTATATGTGTACGAGTATACAGCGCTAGCATTGGATGAGTATGAATCTATGATGACACTATGACACAATTTCGTAAGTGTATATACTCAGCATTAGCTCGAACTTTATTTAATTTAAAATTAATCGTCAGTGAACATACCTTAAATGACTGGCGTTGCATTAAGACTAGATCTAACGTATCAGGGTCGATTATGCTTTACAGTAAAACGAAAGAAAGCGATCCATTGGCGGCAGCGTATGCTTACCGGCTAATTACGAATGAATTTCAGTTAGTGATAAATTCTTATATTAAATATCTCACGAATTTTTGTGCGAAACTGTAACGAAGGAAATTACACATGGTTAATTACAGCATCGTTACAACTGACAGTGACAATATACAGTGTTGAATGTCAGTATAACCGTAGTCAGTAGAAAGAGCTTATGCTATTTCACTAATTAATTTTAATATGCTCATGGTAGTTGTACAAAGCAAGAACGCATATACATATTCAGTATAGCAAATTATTAAATTTCTTGCATTATATAAGTATACTGGATATTTGTAAGAATTTAATTATATCAATTCTTTCTTTCCTATGACTACTAAAATACTTGTGCAATTAAACAAATGATTTCATTTACACATCATATTTGTCCATTTGCCGTGGTGTTACACTATGAACACATTACATGCGCTTTTTGTCGCTGCTATCAAAAATGATGCAGGCAGTAAAACATCAGTGTTAATCATGCCAAGCATTGCATTGAAACTTATTTCACAATACAGTAATGTACAGTGTACACGCACGCTACTCAGAATTATCTACAAGTGATAATACAACAGACTTATACTATTTGACATCCATATAAGAAAAATATTACACAATTTTATACCAGTAATCATACTGTATATTCATTTATAGATATTTTAATACTTTGCTGCATCTTTATCTGATGAATTGTATTTACCAATTATAAGTAATAATCTGATTAAATGAAAACATAAATAGTTTTAATTTCATCTGGAGATCTCAGAAAGTATCGATTTAACAACGGTGTCTCCGTAAGAAATAGTTTACGAAGGCGATTGTTAACTTGTGCGTTTTCTATGATAGACATCATGACGATACCGAATAGCCTTTAAACAGGTACTCTGAAAACATTCTTAAATGGTTTGATCCTCGTACTTCATGGGGTAATAAGGGGAGCTTAATAATATGAAAGTCTTCGTATAGGTCGATAATCTATAGAGGTATTATAGCAATATCATTTTATTAAGAAATAGTAAGTTGAGCTGAAAATGTATTACATCACTATCGTTCGTACCTGATCAAGATACTTCTTTTGGATCTTTTGGCGAGCGGAACATAATTCGCAACTTTTGTCTGTATAACAGAATTAATTAATATTAGGTGAATATAACATTGCCGATCAAGACTGCAGTATTTAATTATTTTTGCGTAAGTACAGTACAGATTTACCTGTCGATGGAAAGACAAGTTGATTTACGATAACATTATGAGTGTCAATGCCAAACTTTGACAATTCTTGAACTAGTCTCTCAGTCTCGTATAGTGAAAGAAATTCAGCAATACACACGCAAACAAAGGTAGTTAATTCCTGGTTATAATACAGAAAGATTACCATTACCATTAACATTGTATAGAAATAACAGCAACAGAAATCATAGATAATAAAGGGCGCGTTACTTACAGGATCTCTAAACTGTTCACTAACGGATTGGATTAGCGGCATAGCTGTGTGAACATTATCTCCTTCACCAAGTGATTTAAACCCCATAAGACTAGCAAACTAATGGATGAAATATTGTAGATCAATATGTTGACTATTAATTAACAGCCAGTGTATCAATTTCATTTTAATTTACCTGATTAACGACTGACTGTTGTGCTGCAGAACCTGAAAACATTGGGAGGATTCCCTCAAATGTCTTCGGAAGGGATAAAAATCGCAAAGTATGGCCAGTAGGGGCAGTATCGAATACCACGACAGAGAAGTTATAGTCTTTAATTAAACTATTAAAAAATAAGAAAAACATAATTGTAGCCTATTAAATATACTTGAGAATAGGTCAGATTTTGTTATTCAAGCATTTACGTACTTTAGAACTTCCATAAAACCAAAGGCTTCATCAATCCCAGGAATAGAACTCATCAAATTTTTTATAAGTGGATTGCTAGAATTATCTGTAAGATAAGGATCCATCTATGAATTCGTGTACATACTATACACCATTTAATGAGAAGATATCGACTGACTGACGGAAAACAATATACTGACGAACAGAACCGATTTAAATCGAAGACAAGCTTTAATAAGTACAAATTCTTACTTGTCACGTTATCAAGAGTTGATGCTGGGTTGATTTCCTATACATGAATAGACAAGATATAATATAGTCGAATACATACATTCAAGAAAGTGGCCATATTATCGCAACATTACATTATCTATTGACAAATCATAGGAATTTTTTTACCATAGCGAACAAATTGTTGAATCCGTTTACTGGCGTTGCTTCGCCAGTAAATTTTTGGCCAAAGGTATCAGAGATATTGTGGGCCGGATCGGTGGAAACAATTAAAACGGAGTCACGAACTTTGGCTAGCTGTATTGCTAAGCTACAACTAAAGTGTGCAAAGTACAGAAAATTAGAAATATGCTAATGATATTGTAGTAATACTGATAGTGGTACTAACGATCCAAAATTTACAATTGCATAGCCTAAGTAATGCTATGTACAGTATATACATCTACGTTAGATAGCGGCTTAGCTTAACTGTAGACTACTTTGATATTGTGTACTCGGCATGTTTAGTTGCTATGGCTAATACCATACTGTCCGCTTCAGGTGTGCTCTCTTATCCTTTCATAAAGATCATATCATAATACTTTAGAGGGGACACACTAGATAGACGACAGTACTGAAGAGGCAGCCTTAGCTATTCTATCAATCTGCTAATACATAGCAAAGATGAAGTTCACTTATCTATCTAACAAATTACAAGGAACTGCTTCAGATGTACAATTTTAAAAGCGACATTCTACCATACGTAGGAAAGACCATTACATTGGATAAATTCACATCTGATTATATTCAAAAGCTCTTGCAAATATTTTAGTACTGTACATACAGTAGGTTGTAAAAGATACCAGACTGGAATAGCTATTTTAACTAACGAATACTATTTCATCACTACTCTATCATTATTCATTATCAAGATAATATCAGCCATAAAGTATACTTTACTAACACGCAGTAAATCGGTTGACAATTGTATCGCATGACGGCTTAGCAAGGAAGAAGCTCCTTTTTGATTATTCAAATACTTGCCTACATGTTGTCTTTCCAACACCGCCTTTACCACCAACGAATATCCAGCGTAACGAAGACTGATCAATAACATTTCGTAATGTTGGCTCTAAAGGTTCGTAACATTCCTGAAACTCGTCCTCTTCTTGAGCATAACTTGCCATGATGATGAAATTACAACAGTAGAATCTTGTAAGTACTTGCTGATGTTGTAGAAGTATCTGCGATCAATTCAACATAAAATCAAATGAGGCCAGATAAAAATGCAATGAATTAACATCATCATTCTCATCATCTACGTATTCTAATTTTAAGCCGAATATACAGTAAAAGATCTAGTTAGTAAATCACGCTTACATGACGTTTTGCAAGTATCACAGTGATACTTGGGCAAAAAATTAACTGTAGAAAATTATGCAGGATAATTTACTGCAAAATCGAATTCTCTCAACTGCTCTTTTGCTAAACAGAGATCGAGTTGTACTGCATTAGACTACAGAATACAGTACTGTACTGTACCACTATACTTTACAGTACATACAGTACAGTACTTGGTACAGTATCCAGAGCTCCTACTGTACAGTGTACAGTGTACTGTACTGTACAGTATGCGCCACCGGTTTGTGATCGAAGCAAACACCTGAGTCCCAGCCTACTGTACAGTGTACTGTATTTAGTACTACAATCGATTTCGTTCGAAATATCGTATGATACCAGAGTGCGCCAGGTGCAATTAGTCCGTACGTCCGTTGTTGTAGTATCCGTAGTTACCGAGCTCTTTCCAATCACTTTTTCATTCAATGCTGCAGAAAATTTGGAATGCGTCTGCAAAGTCATTAACAAACGCAATCTCAGCATGTGCGGTATTTGCTTTTGGCTGCAATTTAGTCATGCAACAGAGTTTAAGGTATGAATTGTACACTCGCATTCGTGTAAATGTACAGCACTGCAATTCATTATGCATTGCATGTAAAAATGTAATGCTCCTGTCATTCGATGTTATTACAGGCTATTTACAGCTGCTTACAATGATAGAACCTTATCATTTCGGTTGACCTCCATAATTTTAACTTTAATCGAAAAATTTATAATTACGGCATTGCTTGCTTTTATGTAATGGACAGCCATATTATGAGAAGGCCCTCCAACTCATTGCGCGAAGAGGATCTGATTATCAAGGCTTTCATGATATCCGTGTCAATGGTACTAGCAAAACGATGAACTTTCATGGCTGTGTGCTACATCTTAGAGGAGAGAAATTAGGATGCCAGCCGGCTATCGATGCTAACGGAAATGTATTATTATGGAATGGGGAAATATTTGGAGGCCTAGAGGTTTAAAAAATTTCGATATGATACGAATAAGCTTTTGACAAACAGGCTGAAATTCGTAAGTGACATTCGTCCATTATGTTAGGTCGAAGAAACTGAAAGCGATACTATGAGCTTGCTAAATTATTTACAAGCAAGTGGTGCTGCAGTAAAGGATATTTTAAATGCGTTTTCGAAAATAGATGGACCATATGCATTTATATATTATCAGGTAATCAACTGACTAGACTTTAGTACTGTGACTATAGGTAACCGATATTACGCTGTGATGATTTAAACAAAGTATAATACCGGTTTTATAGTAACTTGTAGCTGTAGTGCTGCCAATTATTGTCATAGAAATACGCGTACTAACATTAAACACACCAAAGCACGTTCATCTCAAAGGACTTAAATTACTGTTTGCATGAAAATGAAATACCATGCTACTATATTAATTGACTTAACACTATGCAGTATAGTCCTAAGATAATAATTAATAATTGTGCCATATGAACTTTTCATTAATTATTTATCATAGTTATTGAGGTATCGAAAGTACATCCTATTCTTGTAATCGATATTCTATTTTTCACTTTAGGCAGCTAGCAATCTTTTATGGTTTGGACGTGATATATTTGGTAGACGTAGCTTACTTGTTCATTTACCGATTAATGAAAATGATTACTTTGCACTCTCTTCCGTAGCCCCAAAATGTAGCGAATATGTTAGTAGATTTAAAAAATTTTTTCCTGTAAACCTGATGTCTTACTAATTCGCTGTAAAAGCACAACTATTGATATCAGCACGTACATTTCACAGGAATGGTTTGAACTTCCCGCACTCGGGATTTTTTGCCTTAATCTAACGCGACTGAATGTAGCTAATGGTGGGATGCAATTGACTGAATACAGTCAATCGGTTCAACTTTACCCATGGCATAGTCCTTATAGGCTGAACATGATCGATCTTGAAGTACAATGTATGCAACCGCAAGAATTAGCAGAATTTAAGGATGCGTTTGGTCGCTGGTATAGCATACACGATAATTTGGAAATTAAAAATCATTTGAAGCCTTTTCTTCGACAACTTCCCTCAGATAATTACAATGCAGATGATGAAATCTATCAGAAATCCTTAGTAGATAATTTTTATTCGATACTTAGCGAGGCCGTTAGAAAACGTGTTTGCTGTATCTCACCTGATTGTGGTGTACATTTAGCGAATGTTGACGAAGAACAGAACCTTAAGCACAGTCGTAAAGCTAGAATTGCAGTATTATACTCTGGAGGTATCGATTCTGCCATAGTAGCTGCTTTAGCAGATAGGTAGATATTCTCTTAGATAAAATTTGTAGTATTCGATCTGTAGCTAGTATTGTACATGTCTTATATATTATCTTTAATAAATTTACTAAGGCACATACCAAGTGGCGAATCGATAGATCTAATAAATGTCGCTTTTGCTACAAAGAATCACTCAGGTGATAGTATATTTGAGGTTCCTGATCGCATTAGCGGTAGAGAAGTATTGCAAGAGCTGCGTAGAAGTAATGTACGTCGTCAGTGGAATTTTATCGAGGTAATTTGCTTCCGCCTTTTTGCGAACAGTTCTGTGGATCTTAGAAATTATTATAAAGTAACATAATAATTATCATAATGTATTTAATTTAAACTGTTTGTTTTAGGTCGATATTTCATCGGAAGAATTGCAGGAAGTTCGGTAAGAAATAAGATAAAATATTTTAATATAGTAGTACGCACTGTGATTGTTTACAGTATTTTACATCTAAAGTGTATAGAATATGATTTAAGCACTACATTTATCACTCAGGAAAAATCACGTCAAACATCTAGTCCATCCTCATCGAACGGTTTTAGATGACAGTATCGGCTGTGCGATATGGTTTGCTGCTAGAGGAAGAGGATTCATTAGAGATTGTGATAAGGGCTCACTTTTACCCTACTGTAGTTCTGCGAAGGTATTTTAATTGTACAAACTAGTAATTAACGTAACAATATACTCTGTATATTTGCAATCATCTTCTACTTTTATTTATCTTTCTACTAATACTCTTTTTTTAACCGGTGCATACTTTTCAGGTTCTACTTGTAGGAATGGGAGCAGACGAACAGCTTGCCGGTTATGCAAGACATCGAACGAGATTCATGTGCGAAAGTTGATTAAATTATTTTAGTTCATTTAGTATGATAAACTTGTTGATATTGTGTGATACGACTTTGACATTCTCTTGTCAACTGTTTTTGTGACACATTTATAGGAGAGATGGATGGGAAGGTTTGGTAAAAGAAGTCGAAATGGAGATCTCACGTATATCTACACGCAATTTAGGACGTGACGACAGGTTAATATCGTTATTTTTGCTGAGATTATATTACTAAGCTATAGTGATCGTTAACGCAAGTTATAGCTGTCTAACAATCAAAGACGTACGAAATTTTGTTTCTTTTTGTTTCACTTTTTATGTTACAGCGATCCTTTATCTTTCACATTTAATATTATTAGGTGTATAAGTGATCACAACAGAGAGGCCAGATTCCCTTATCTTGATGAAAACGTTGTATCTTTTCTGAATAGTTTGCCTATTTGGAATAAGGTTGCTAGCCTAGATAAGCTTTGTAGATTATAACTTGTAAATTGGAACATATACTGAAATACTTTGATTACTAAAGCATACATTGCTGTGGCTACTTTTTAATGCTAGGCTGATTTACGATTACCCAAAGGAGTTGGCGATAAATTGTTACTAAGACAGGTTGGTCAATCATTAGGATTACATCAATCATCAAAATTGGAAAAAAAAGCAATTCAGTTCGGATCACGAATTGCTAAACTCGAAAAATCATCAGAAAAAGGATCAGAACGGTGCTCCAGGTTACAATGATTTGAATTTCCTTGTTGTATAATATAATTTGTATAGATTTTAGTCGTCAATACAATTTTTATATTTATTCATTTCTAGATAGTATTAAATCTTTCATTATTAGGATTATAATGTCTATATGCAACATCTATATAGCATTAAGTAATTCTGTCATGTTCGATTAATTTTATAATTGGACAATACTGTATATGAAGTATCTATGTAAAGTGATATTGGATATTACCACGACTACTAAAATTGCTACATTCTGGTTATTGAGCATCTCAGAGTGATTCTCCGTTATAGGCTAAATTTGACGTCAAGTCTCATATTACCATACAGTTTTACATTGATTCTTATCTTAACTATTCATCTTATGCCAAGCTCAAGCACTCAGGAAGACTATGAAGTATACAAATATATACCCTATATATTAAATATACTACAACATTTAATGTACAATGGCATAACTTGTTTTATATTCTATAAAATGCTTATAAATCTTATGTACTGCGAGTACAACATTTCAATTTTATATAAAAATAAATAAATATATTACGTTCTCCATCATCGTATCGTGCAACTTTATGTGCATAATAATACTATAACTACTTTGTACAGGACATATCATTATGAGTACAGTACATAGTATGAAACTCAAATATAATGGGGTTGAATACTGTTCTTTTTATATGAAAGCAAAGAGCTGTGAAATTGTAACAAATTAGCTATCAGTTGGTACCACGTAAGGCACTACTAGAGTAATCGATGATTACCTTACTGTACAGGTATGCGTATATCACATTTGTCACGACTTTGTTACAATATTTACAGGAAATATGATGGGGACAATTGTAAACCGATAACAGGGCCGACTGCAGATAGCCATGTGCATAAATAAAGTTTTTCATTCGATCCTTTTCCAGTGATGATTTGCATGAAATTTGACGTGTGACAAGGATGAATAAAGTAAAAAACTCTACCCAGCAAAGGGTGTTCTTGTTGACTTATGAAAGACCAAGCATCATACTTAACACTTTGTGCATATTCTAAATTGACGGTGTTCCAAATTTCTTCTAAAGCTAATCTTCTTCCATCGGTTGTTTTTGGGTCAAAATATAACACTGGCACGGAATAAGCCGGACTATAAACGATATGATATTCATAAACATGATAAACTTGTTGGTGATTTTGGCTATTAGGCGCTTGTGGAAGACTATTGCAGCAGTTGTTATCTTCAGGTTCAATTGTACTACAATTTTGTAAGATATCATTTGCTTCGTCATCATCGGTATCATCATCCAAGATAGCATTATTGTTGGATGATACCCTTGTTGGGTTAACTAATCGATAGTAATTTCTTTTGCATAAATAATAAACGACTTTATCACCACAAACATGTTCGATCCTTTCCCATTCATCGTGCAATTGTTGGGACTTTTCGATCAGCGTGAGAACCAAGTCGTTAAATTCTTCTTTAGTAATTCTACCTTCTAAAACCATCTTGTCATATCTATTATAGACCCACACATACAGTTTATACTTTCATAAAGAGTAAAATGAGTACTCTATATATTCATGTCTGTGGATAGGTAAATTGAAAAAGGGGAGGCGATTAAATTAATTCATTCAAAAACTACAAGACTGGAATAAGACCGCAACCATCTCTCGTAATCCAACGTCAACAGTACTGTAGTGTCACTCTGTCAAGGTCTCAAGGACTTCTACTTCAGTACTGTACAAGCTAATAAATACTGTAACGCTGTACTGTACATTACTGTATTAGCTACAGTACAGTACAGTATGTTAACGTCTCATGAATCTTTGAGACTTTGTGCATTTCTAACTGCAATTTGTACTGTACTGTACAATATACTGATGGTACAGTGGAATAGTACATACTGTACTGTGCAGTACAGTACTGTACAGTATAGTACATACTGTATTTTAATAAAAGTACTGTACAATACTGTGCGGTACAGTACACTGTACAGTACAGTATAAGAATAATCTACAGTGATCTGTATTGTTGGAGTCGAATATTCCTGTCGATCCACTACTGCGTTAGCCTGTTAGTTATATTTTTGAAATTAATGACGCTGTACAGTACTTTAACTGGGAAAAAATATAACTAACAGGCTAACGCAGTAGTGCATCAACAGGAATATTGTACAGTACAGTACTGTAGTATCAAATGATTCGATTCGAGCTTTGGAGTGATGGGCGGTACGGTACGGTATGGTACGGCACGGTACGGTATGGTACGGTACGGTACGGTATGGTCAAGTAAAGTAGGTAACACTGGTCAGTGGTTAGTGGTCGTGGTCATTACGGCCAGCGATATTAAGCTAGCTACGATATACCTAATGGGCGAATGTACAAAGATCTACACTACACGCAACAGTGGCGTATGCGTAGGAATACAGTAATTGTACCTTATAGGACAAAACAGTGGCCATAAACTGTGCTGGTACACTTGTGACGGTTATGGCCATCGTGGTATAGTACCATCATTTTTCACGCATGGGCAGATACGATGCAGTTTTTCTTCATACGGAGATTTTCGCACGTGTGGAAGCCTCTTCTTCTCTGCTGATCATCGGCTGTGCTGCTCGATAGTATAACGATGGACAAACCAATTAAATTAGCAAGAGTAAGTGCAATTTTTCTAAATTTTTCAAAGTTTATCTTGACTATAAGAATTTGTGGACTCTTTTTATGAAGTTAAATATGGAAGTTATAACTTTTACACGATGTATACTTCATTTTTGAAGTCTGGAGGAATTCTGTAAATGCCTCGATGATTCGCTTTACTATACTGTACTGTACAAGACTGTGATCTGATGTATTAAGTATGCAGTTACTCCGTTTCCAAAGTTTGCAATCAACTTGCATATTTATTGCGATGTTATATTGTTGTAGACGATTACCGGGTTATGCCAATGCTTCATGTTCGATCTGCATCAAGGCAACAACATTTTCATCTTAGTAAAAGTATTGGAGATCAATTTACAGTACATTAAATGGTCTATTTTAGAGTAGCTGAATATATTATACTACAATATTTGATACATAAAAATAGCAAGCTTGATCTGTAATCGGCAGAAATTCTGCATTGTTAAGCTTATCACTGCACACTAACTCATTTAATTAACTTAATCTAACTTTTTGGGGATGTATGATTTATGTAAATGCCTTGGATCATCGATTGCCTTGTGAGATTTGTCAATTTAAGACGTGATTTAGTAAAGGGTTTACGTAGTCATCTATTTGAGGAGACATTTCAAATTTAGTAGTAGAGTACTGTACCGAGCCACGCCAACCCTGGACGATATAAGTGCACTGAGATGGTCATTTTATTAATTACTGTAAAGGTCTGCTATATTTGCAGAACTTTATTAAGTTGAATAATGTTCTTTTAACGTACCCTATACGCACAGCATTGATGCAACCTTAGCGTTGGCATGCTCACCAATGAGCTGTAGATTTCCGTGTTGAATAGGAGAGGAGCGCAGTTTTTATGTTTTTGTGGTCGCTGCTTAGAATATTTATTCTTCTAATGACATAACTTCATTTTATTATAGGTAACCAAAGTCTTGGGTAGGACCGGTTCGCAAGGTCAATGTACACAAGTAAGTACACTGATGAATACTTCTCAGCTTTCTAAACGCTAATTTTGGATGCATAATCAATTTGTTTAGGTCCGCGTTGAGTTCCTTGACGATACTAATCGCTCCATCATCAGGAATGTAAAAGGACCTGTTCGTGAAGGAGACATCCTCTCTCTATTAGAATCTGAAAGAGAAGCGAGGCGGCTGCGTTAGGTTTGTTTGGATAGATTGTATTTGTTGCATTACTTTACATTGTATGCAAGGTAACAGCAGATTATACTATACTAACTCAAGCAGAATGATTTCGGTAGTTTCTTACCCTGAGTGACTGTTGATTAATAGTATTTGATACACAGTATACCATAAAATTGATAAGGAATGTTAAAAAGAGGCGTTCTGGGGCTTTATCATTGCTTAAAGATATTTATACCTTTAGGTCTTAAAAGATAGTTTCATAACTGCATGATTGATAACTACGAATGACAGAATAGCCCGAAATGTTACGAAATTAAATACTCTATTTTCAAGCTAATTTCTGAAATATGAATTAACCGTATACAATCATATTAACTTTTATTTCCATCTCTCCTTCATTGTAGGGCATCTATTTGTAGTCCAAGCTGTACAGTACTAATTCGAAGTAAATATGAAGTTTTCTCGGACGATTGGATGATCTTAACCATTAATTCGTCATTGAATAAAAACAGTCAATACTAACCCTCGTTCATCGGTGTCTAAAATATTTTGATCTTACCTTCTGATTTCTATGAATTAATCAGTCAGAGCTATCATATAGCAACTTTACATAACCCTTATTAAATTGTCGCATGTATTTCGTTGAGTTATCAGTAACCGTATCGGTGATGAAGCTGATCAAGTATTCGTAGTGTTAGTAGATTTTTGATTACGATTATCGAAAATATGAAATAACCGATAATGTAATCAATGTTTATGGCCATGTGCATTTATATAATTCCGAAGCGGATTTACGTATGGCTTTAGTATTGGATTGTTAATAATAGCATATCGCTTTATAATCGGAAAGTAGTTTGTAACGTCGTAAGTTGTACAATATACAATCAACTGGTGAATGTGAATCTTAATACGTAGATGAATTTAGTTTCGTAAGCCTCCGTTATAAAAGAATGGATGGATAAGTACGTATAATGATTCATAATTAATATAATAACATTCGTATAAGCGTGGTCACTAGTAATTTTGTGCAGTACTTCTATTGACGGTAGACTAAAGTCATGGACAACTAAATCTTACGGTAAGGTTGTTGCATGATATATGGTCAATTCCCGAGGTATGACTATCTACTTCTAGGATTATCAAAAATTTCGAGGTTGACTTGTAATGCTGTTAGCTCAAGTATGTTGTTTTTTATTAAACTAAACCAGTTGTTACAAGTTAACCTCGAAACTTTCGACAATCCTAGAATCTTGGATTGCCATACTGTCCATCGACCATATCGTAATTGCCTACTAGGAGAAAACGTTTTTCTCTCGTAACACTTAGTAGTCCCTGCTGCTGTACTGTATATGTATGCATAGATCACAATAGAGGCGTATAAGATACGCACTGTACTATGGAGATCTGATGCACAGATTCAAACCTGCAGTACAGGTTGTACAGTACCTTACGAATATGTCAATAGGTACTGTACTGGGTTTCAATAATTAATTATACCGTACAGTACAATACTGTACTGTACGATGCAATACAAAATGTACTGTACAGTCCTGTACAGTAGTTTTGCTGAATGCACCGTGCATCAGCAAAACGCAGCTTCATTTGTCAAAATGACTGACGTGGCAGCCAATTTAGGTATGAAATTATTTTAGTCATCATGGCGAATTTGTGTTCTAATATGTCCACATCTCCTATTACTTCCTTTGAATGTAGCAATAGTCTTGTATAATTATATATGCCTTTATTTCGGGAGTTACAATGACAGTTAATGTTATCAGTGAAAGGTTGTTTTGGTTGAATAGATAGGTAGAAAAATTTGATTCATTCGAATTTCAATGAAAAATTTGATTAATTCCAATGCTATAATGTTGATTATGGCTAGAATTGTTAGAACGGTTATTGTTACGCTTTGGATTAGCTGAGAAAGATGAGCAGCTGGAAAAAGAGTTACATAAATTTTTGCCTTCGATCCTACTAAAATTAAGCCATCCTGATGAAGATGTTCGAAAGAAGGTAAGGATTGCTATGTATGCGTATTTCTAGAGAAATGAGGCAACTATTAGTAGTATTTATTTACCCTCTATTGCGATAAAACTGAAAGCCGCAGTTACATTAGATTACTACCATCTACAGTTCTGTAGACGTTTGTTACTCCGAAGCATGCTGATTTTTACACTTCATGATACTCGTGTGCGAAAATTGCTTGTGCACAATGTTAGTTTGTCGTATTAGTTTGATCAGTAGTACTGAGGCACACATACAAGTATACGACCCGTACATCTTGCAAAGTGGTAGAATGCAAGTGCAATAAATAACAAAGTGTATACATTATACTACCTTTTCCTTGTAGATACTGTTAATGTTGTATATAGTACTAGTTCAAGGCACAACTTTGTCTTAAAATATGGACTTTAATATTAGCCTACTGTTTTCAAATTGCATCAAGCTCGATTTACTATAGATGAGTCTTGCGAATTATTTACATGAATAGGTCTTGGAATTACTGAATCATGTCAATAAACGTATTCGCAACCAAACTGATATCAAATTACCTCTTGATGCTTTATTGGATCAATTTCAGGTATATAGCATTAATAGTTTTCCTAGTATAACTGTTTACCGTTAGTATAAATAGCGTTTACACCTGTTTAGCATTCAATATAGAATATTTAAATTGGTAACTTTTCTTGTATACGTAATGTACAGTAGAGCAATATGACACAGTATAACGACCAGCTACATTTAATGGAGATAGTACTATATGAAGTAGTATAATGATATTTGATACTAGTGTAGTAATATTATTATTACTTGACCCATACATTATACTCTTAATTAAAAAATTACTTCCATTTTCTAATTTATGCCCTTCATATAATAATGCTTGTCAATAGGATGATGCTACCCCATCGTTCGTCCAGGTAATTCAACAAGAGTTAGCCATAACAATAATAAAAATGATAATTAATCATGGTATCCATAAAGTAAAGTAATTACTACACTATCGCTTTCACATGCTAATACATAAGAGTAATATGAAATATTATCTTATTTTATTAGAACTTTACTACGGTATATTTAAAAATGGGCTTTACAAGATTAAGTTTGGCTGACCAGTTACAGATAGTACCTAGACTTTTTGAATGTATCACTAGCAAAACTGCAGCGCAGCAAGATCGGTAAACTTTATATAGAAAATCCTAAGTATCAGTAAATTTAGCAGTATATTTCTTGAAATAGCTAAGCCAGATCGGAACTCTAAAATTAAATTTGTTTCATTCCTCTACTAATTTATCCTGTTATTTATTCTCGACAGAGTTTTTCAGTTAATAGTTCCACTTTTCAGTGAATTGAAGGAAAAGTACTCTGTTGAGGAACTACGTCGAATGATCGGTATTGCTGATAACAAGCTAAGTAATACTGGAAGCTCTCTCCTACAGTATCTCTTAGACCTTCTCTCTATGCCTTATAGGTGAATTACTTCATTTGTAACGGTTACCCAGAACTTTACTTTATTGAAGTACGTATGGGGTTGTAAAATCTTTTCTTCTATTCATAATAACGCTGTAGTCCTCAAATCGACTTAGCCAAGTTAGAAGGAGCACCTTGCCTTAGTGCCGCAAGTATAAAACGAATTATTCCAGAAGGTGGTATAAATCCTGATCAATTAGAAAAGGTAGTTTATTCTTTTTCTCAAGCATATACATCTAACGGTATGCATTAATTTGAATATGAATGTCTTCGCACTTTATTACCAACATTGCAGATGAAGCTAGGAATCCTTAAATTTCTGGCAACTGATCTTTTCACTGAGACAGCAATTGCTCCTCACCTTATAATAGCATCTGGTGATGCCCGATGGAGGTAGAATGTAACTTTGATTGGGATTACTTTTATTCATTGATTGACCATCTAAATAGTACAGAGCAATAAACATTCTTGTCTTTTAGTATATCAAATCTGGGCTCAAATGAACTTACAAAAAGGCAAAGGTAGTCATATGAGACATTGCATTCTACAAGTATTAAGGCTACACAACTATAAGTAGATACTGTATAATGATTGATTTAATGAAACTACATCAATAGTTAGCATTAATACTATAGAGAATAGGATAGGGTAGATGAAACTCTGCTAATTGTACAGCAATACTGTATAATTAGCCGAATTTCATCTCAGCATTCTTGAAAATGATACTGATGTAGCAAATTATTGTACATACATATTATTAATTAAAAAACTGCTGTTATAATACAAGCTCGATCGATTGGGAATCTGCTCAGCTTATAACTATCTTGTACCAGCTCTATTTGGGGTCATCGATGAAAACACTTTCAAAAGTAGGTGTCTGCGAATTCCTCTTACAGATTTTGACGTATTATTGTGTATATGATTATAACACGAATGCCGTATTCCTTATTTGCTAAGTTGTATTTTACTGTTTAGACTCAGACGATAATTAAACCTGAGGAGCAAAGAATTCCTGCAAATAATCGAGTTAAGCTGCTCATAATACCACTATTGATAAAATCTAATAAAGCTGGTGATGAATTTCCGCCTTGCATGCAAGTCATTTTTGATGCATTGAATGCACCTACTACTACACAACGGCTCAAAACTTTTGCTTTGCAGTTTATGGGTCATGTTTGTAAGAAGTAAGCGCGTAAAAATTTCGACAGTAAACGCCAAATAATCATAGCATACTATTTTCGCATCCTTAACGACATATCCATACTAAAACGTATAAAATTTGTTTTAGATCATCAAATACTAAAATAAAGATTATGGGTCCTATATTGTTTTCTTCACTCAAGAAGTTAATCAGTAGTGAAAAGGTTTGCTATCCTTACCAACATATCCTATAATTATAAACATGAATATAATAACCTGCAACTGTAATCACTTTGTCTCTTTCATTTTAAATCATAGGAATCTATTCTACGTCAGCTGTCGTACCATAATTGCGGATATTTATCAAAGTACGATGTATTTATTGTAACATTTTAAAATGATCTTAACAGCTACTGCTGTTTTCAATCAGATTATAGCGCTAATTTTATATCTAATTTTTAATTAGGCGATTACCAAATATGTTCGCCAAAGACGTTGGTATTGTTGTGCAGTTTTTCAATGCGCTAACTGAGGTAATCGAAGGAGCTCGTTACTTATCTTAAAGGTTCTCTAGCATATGCAATATATACTATATCACTTAAACTTTGCTCTTCAGGAAGACGCAGATTCAAAATCTGCTTTGCGCGATGCTCTAATTGATATGGCTTCCTGTTACAAATCGGTATCAGAAACAGATGCAACCATGTTAGAGAATTTACTACTTCAATATGTAGAACATGTAAGTTTGCTTGATATTTCTCAGAAGTAAGACAGCTAGCTGTTGCTTCTGTACAAAATGAATAGATACTCTTTTACTCTTCTATTTACCAAGAAAGCTTAATATGGATATTACTATAATCATTATAAGAATGGTTTCGTTTCTCTGCCATTTTAGACAATATTGCCGTGTAGGTTGTTATCTGTTAGGCTAGCAAATATTATATTTCCGACTGACAATGTGACTTCACGTTATGTTTGTATATTGGCTTCCGCTGATAGGTAATTTCATAAGCTTCAGGAATATAAAATTTCGAGTAACTATATTGGACACTGCAACTTCTAGATCAACTCCCAGCCTGTAAAATCTTGATCACTCATTGTAGTAAATTATCTTTTTCTCGCTAATATCGCCCCTTAGCAATGAAGAAATTCGAGAAGAAGCTAAACGCGGGTTAGGATTAACAAGCGCTTCAAATATTTCCGACTCAAATTCAACACCAGAATACAAGTTTCCATCATTTATAAAGCTTTTACAATATGTGAGACAACAGGTACAAACGCCTTTCACGAGTCAAACTATTTGCAGACGCGTGTGATCAAAAAAGTATGCGTCTATGTAAAATTCTGACAATTAAATTTAGATGGAAACAAGATTAAGCACCAATAACCCTCGCTGCTTTAAAACAGAAAGCGGAATATTGCCATTTTCTCCAGCAATTCTTATGGAGGTATGAAATTGAATAATTTTTTTGTCATTAACGCGAATTCCCAATTTATTGAGTGTCACTGTAGATGAAATTTGATATAAAAAATGATTGCGATAACAATTTTATTATCGTATTGTGGATAAATACTGTAGTAATTATTTATCTGTATGGTGGATAGCATATCTCTTATAATCTTTTGTGCACGTATTTAACGAACTGTGATTCATATTTTTCGTACTACAATTTTAAAGTTAAATTTTTTAGGACTCTATATTTACTTGCTTTTTGCTTACTTATTTTAGTAGTCTTTTTGTTTAATGTGAATTAAATCATGTCGTTAAATTTTGTCACCTTTTAATGCAAGTAGAGTTACTGCTAAGTAGCTGATAATAACCTTCACTTCAATTTTATTAAATTGTTTGACTGCCATAGTATATGTGCAGAATTATCACCAGCGTAATTTGCATTTTGCCTAGTTATTAACATATACTCGGAGATGTCTACTTGAAAGTCAAGATGATATTCCGGAAGATGCTTTACAGTCAATACCTTTTTTGGAATTGTTAGATCGACATCTACAGATTTATGGCTCCAATCAATTCAACAAAGGTAGAAATTAATAATTAACTGACAGAATTTTAAGCTATTGATATTACTTCTCTTATATTCGTGGTTAAATTGCTTAGACAACATTACTTGATACTAACAATGCTAACACATTATCACAAAACAGAATCTATTATTGATGAATATTTCTCGTTAGCCTATGAGTCTTTAAGTCCCGCTGGAGGTAACGTATGCCTATAGTATTAATTGAGGTTTCGTGTAGAATCGTAATATGTATTCATTATAATAATTAACTAGCTGTATTATTTTAGGTTCCAATTTACATAAAGTTGGATTGTACTGCTTATTAGAAGCAATCAATGCTGATCCTATTCGCTTACATGTTAGATTGATGAATGGTAAATGGAATAGTAAAATTCAGGTAAAAAACACTAAAAAGGTTGCTAGCTGAATGAGAGTAGCTTAGTAATTTAACCATCATGTACACCACTTTATAATGTGCAATGTAGCTTATAACACGGAGAATATTACTACTTTCTGCACCGAATGATTTAGGCTTTCGTAAATGGGGTTTCTGATGACTGCCGATTGTTCGCGAGTAGACTCTATGGGATGATACTAGCTTCACAAGACAGCGTAAAATATATTACACAAGTTCGAGAATTACTTGAGAAATCTAATTATCACGTAAGCTCAAATTAATTTTAATGGTAATTGTAAATTAAACGATTAACAAGGCTTGTGTAATTTATTTATATACTGGAATTTGTAACTTCTAAAATAGTTACTAATTGTTATTAAATTATTTCAAATCAATTTTATACAGTCATTTGAAGTCCAACATGGGTCCTTTGCCTCTGCTGGATTCTGTTTAGTTTACAGAACATTCTTTACCTCTGATTTAAATTGTAAAGTAGTCTTTGACTCACAAAATGAAAATATGCTAGCGAAGGAGATACTTCATCATATAGGTTAATATGGCATTATGATGACCTTCAAATCTCATTGATATTTATCGTAAATGTTGTACGCGTGTTGACTGCTACTACACTGATAAAAATTTTTGATAAATTTGGATATCTTGTCACTTTAGCAATTAGGTTAGCTGATTCGCAAGCCGTTTTTGTCAATACTGCCTGTACTATTCTAACCGAGATGGGGTCTATTAAACCGCTACCTTTACCGGATGAATCCGATAATGATCTCAGTAAAAGTTCAATTGCCAAGAGGTTACAAACTCGATTGCAGAAATCCAAAGATAAAAAGGTCCTGATTTATTACATTGTATTCATGGTCTCAACTTGAAGTAATCAGAAACTTTAAATGTATCACCACAGGTAAAGGAAAATCTTTATATTACGATTGGCCATCTTCCAGTTGGTGACCCTCATTTTCCTAAACTTAAAGAGCTCATTGAAACAATGCTAACGGAAAGTAAAGTAAGATACACGTAATTCTAATAACAGGAATCTTGCTAAACTACACTAACTTTTGTTATTGTTTAATTGCAACTTTGTTCTGGTATTACTGCAGGGCCAACAAATTGACTTATTATTTACAATCGGCAAAGCGCTGTCACTAATTACAGCTAGACATATCTCCTCAGCTCTTCAATGTAACCTTATTAGCTCTAAAACGTACGTTATAATGATAACCAATTTTGAGCCGGCTAATAATCTAGAAAATTAAAAACCGATTAACGCCATTTCTACCGACTTGCCCATAGTTTACGCGAACCTAATCAATATGATTCAGAATTGATGAGATGGTTACTAGATATGTTACTAACCCGATATGCAACCAATCCGAACCCGACAATTCGTCAAGTAAGCCATCATACAGTATGAAAGTGCAAATCTAGTTGTTCAACTTGCTGTGACATCTGCACAAGTATTAACTGATATTTCTATGTAGGCAACGTGTATCTGGCTATTCTCCATATTGAAATATTCTGGCAATATGCCAGAATTACAGGTTATAATTTATCAACGTTTGCATCGTTATTCCCAAATATTTATTCTTTAAACCATAATTATCATAAATATTCCTTGTAGTATCTTTGTGTTTTATGTACTCAAAGCGTATTTATTAACTTTATTTTTGTAACTTACATTAATTAATATAGAATTGGTTGCAAAAAATTCAAATAATTTTTATTAATTTCTTAACAGAAAATGACGGTAAGTAATATGAGCATATTCTATCTTTTCAACAATAATTGTTTACGCTCAAATTTATGTATTGTAATGTAATTTTCTTCTGTGTTAAAATGCTAATTAATTTTATGCATAGGCTTGACGGCCGTCTACTTTAACTAACTGATAAATGTGGATTAGCTACGAAGTGATACTTAAAAATTTTTTAAAATCTGAGAATACTTCGCCTTTTTTGCAATAGTAACATACCGTAATTGTATCGACCGTAACTGCTAGCAGCCATGATGAGTACTTTTATTAGATTGTTTAAAAGTTCTTTAAATATTCATTTTGGCGTAACTATTTAGAGATCACGCAAGAAATGGCGTCTAGTGGCTTAGGTTTACTGTATGATGTTGGAGGATCTACAACTAAAGATACGCTGGTTAATATGCTCGTTGATACATTGACATCAGGGCGAAAGTAAAAATAATATTTATGTACAACCACTCTGGTTTAACTAGCATGTGAAAATGTAACATTTTAAAATTTTTATGCGGTTTTATTAAAAGGGCGGGTGCACATGTCACATCCGATACTGTCGTATTCAAAAACAATGAAGTCGGTGAAACTCCGGAAGGGTATGTTACCTTTCACGATTATAAAAGTTTAAGTTTATTTATCCTATATCAATTTTAAGCAGTAGCGTAATACTTATTTTTGCAGCTCTAGCATGTCAACATACAAAGAGTTATGTGCTGTCGCAACTGATCTGAATCGACCGGATTTAATTTATAAATTTATGCATTTAGCAAATCATAATGCATTGTGGAATTCTCGTAAGGTACAACAATATATTTCACTATTATTATTTATATTGATAGATGTAACATGTGGGCTGTTTTTCGTTGATCGACCATAAGCTATCCTTCATCTGGATTTGCATAGGACACGCACTTATTTCCTTCTTAATGAATACAGCGTATTAACATTCTTATATCTCTTTCTACGAGTCCGTTAAATCAATTTAATATATATGTGTAGTCTACTGTATGATGTACTGCAGAGTTTATACACAGAACGTATGACACGGGTGACTCTAAATTCAATGTATTGTGCGTACAGAACTTTAGAATTAAATGCAAGATTTCGTATTGCGCTTTCAAAGACCATGTTATCGTCCATAGTCGATTCACATTTCTAACATGTAACTCTAAGTTACCACTACTCTGTCATCAGTTGTATCACTCCCTTTGAACTTATGATTGATTATAAATAGGGTGCAGCAATCGGATTTTCTTCAATCGCTAGTCAAGCTAGAAAAGAATTAGAACCATATTTACCAAAACTAATTCCAAGATTATTCCGGTACCTAAATGATCGTCTTAACGTTGTTACTAATAATTATAACCTTAATATTAAATATTCAGTTTTCATCTTGTTATTTTATGAAGTTATCGTTACGATCCCAAAATCCAAAAATCAATGAATAGCATCTGGTCTGCTTTAGTGCCCGATACCAAGATAGTCGATAAATATATGGTAGAAATTGCTAAAGATTTATCGAAGAATTTAACGAATAAATTTTGGAGAGTGAGAGAATCGAGGTGAATTTTCCAACTCATTAACTTTCATCTGGAGGTCCTGATAAACATTAAAAATTGTTTTCTGTAAATGGCCTTATAATTCATGATGTAATGCTTTTATTATAGTTGTCTAGCCGTAAGTGATTTGTTAAGTGGTCGATCCATCGACAGTATTATAACTTATTTGCCTAAATTATGGGAATCTTGCCTTCTAGTTTTGGACGATATAAAAGTAAGATAAGTTGTAATTATATCGTGTAATTGCAAAATATTTTTGCTTTGGACGTTGTAACGTACGTATTTTTATAATATGACAATATTATGTAATATGAATTTATAATGAAGCCCTAATGGTTTAATAACAGGAAACGGTTCGTAAGGCGGCTGCAGTTTCCTGCCAAACTCTAATCAAGGTTAATATGACATGATGTAGAATCTTATGATAGCTGATTTTTATCGATCAAAGTGAGTATAATCAAATATTTTATCTCGAATTTTATGTAGGTTACAATAAAAATTAGCAGCGATTTGAGTAGCAAAGCAAGCCATGAAGTTGTCGATAGTGTTTTACCTATTTTGCTATCTAATAAAGGCATTGGTAGCCGAGCTGAAGAAATCAGAGCTATTAGGTTAATATCATGGTTTCAAATTACATTGATTAGTATCTATATTGTATATAAGGTATATATTTAATGAATCGTTTATCATTGGCACGCTACAAAATATTTGGATGTTCAGCCTTAATACGGTTGTTGAAATTGGTAAAAAAGCAGTAAGTCAATGCTATATGATTTAGTTTTGAAACGATTACGTAATTTCCTACTAACTGAATGTTAAAACGATAGGCAGCTACACTTAAACCGCACATAGCCGTCTTGATACCGACCATGATAGAATCCCTAAGTTCGCTCGAACCACAGGTAAAGATCTTATTTTTTAATTTACGAATGATCTGATACTAGAGAGAATGCATGATTAATATTTGCGTTATATAGGTTATGAACTATTTATATCTGCAACTGCGTAATAAA
Source organism: Trichoplax adhaerens (assembly GCF_000150275.1). NCBI lineage: Eukaryota > Metazoa > Placozoa > Uniplacotomia > Trichoplacea > Trichoplacidae > Trichoplax > Trichoplax adhaerens. The sequence continues at coordinate 914,597 of NW_002060949.1, read as the reverse complement.
GACTCGCAAGAACTAGTGAGTTTCAAAAGACTGAGAAAATCCTTCGTTTTTTATTTGTATGATCGAATACTCAATCATTTTTTTTTAAATTAAATCAATGTTATAGTTGGATAGTCATCGTGTATCAGCCTCGAAATCATCCCCCATGATGGATACCGTAAAACTGGTACATATTTATTTATTTAACTATAAGCTCTATCACAATACATCATTTAACATGCAATATTCCCTGTATTAAACGTATGTATTATTATAGTGCATTGATTACATTGATGAAGAAATTTTAACTGAACTCATTCCCAAGCTTGTTCCTCTTATCAGGCATGGTATAGGTGTAGGCACCAAGGTAAAATCATGTTAACATGTACATAAATTTTTATCTCAATTGTTGAACTGTAAAGTCCGCGTATCTTAACTATCCGATATTGAAGAGAAAATATTAAAATATAACAATGAATGTAAATTAGGCTGGTTGTTCTCATTTTGTGATACAACTTGTTAATCTGAAAACAAAGGAATTGCGACCACATGCAGGCAATGAGACTCATTTAAATAAAATTCATTTAAATGATGTTTGCAATGTTATATCACACTCACCAGGTATCATGACTCTGCAGGTCGCCTATTAAAAGCCTTCTCTAATGCTCCAAAGGATAGAAATTTATCAATATCAAAGGCTTATGCCTCAGCCATCGGCCACTTAGTTAAGGTTATACCAACGATTATGTCAACTTTGAGATTATTGAAATTTTAAGTAATATATCATCAGACAATTTTCTTGTGAGTAGAAATTTGCTATAATAACGCGTTTAATATTTTTATGTGAGCAACTGCTACACTGGCAGCACAATAATATATACGCGTACTCCATGTTTTCATTCTACGATGTATTGTAGATGTTATTTATTTATTTAAGTACATACGCCAAATTCAAGGATTTTTTATAGCAGGATATCAGTCTATCTGTTTAGTTTTACGGTACTAATTATAACTAGATCTTCCTCAATTGAAGGGCTAAATTTAAGAATTACAAAATTTCAATCACTGATAACTGACGCTACCAGTAGAAACCATAGTTTTTTGATAAGTGATTGCCGCATGTGTGAAAAACACATTGTCAAAATCCCGCTTATTTGCATCATTATGATATAGATTGCAAAGGAGAATACCGTGTCTAAGCAATTCACTATGTTAAAAGAAGGCTATTTTGAGACTGGTAATACTATTAATAAAGAAGGCTATTTAGCGTTCTGTAATAATTGTTATGCAAACGCGTGATAATAGGTTAGACTTTATAATATATATTGATTATTATTTTTAAGACAATGAGGAAGGTGAAAACTACTGTGGCTTGGTACTTCGTGCTATATCTGAATACGCTAGTGAATTATTCAAAAATTATCGCTCAGAAGTGATGCCGTTAATATTTTTCGCTATGCATCACAATGGTAAAATTACTTTTTTCTTATCCCTCAACCTATGATATGCTTTGCATTTGATTCACTATCAATTTATTTTTGTTCTAATTTGCTCCAGATTCAGACAGTACCCTAAAATCGATGTGGAAGGAATTATGGATAGAAAATACTCCTGGTAGGAACAATCATTTTAACGATAGAGTATCATAGTTTAGCGATAAATTTTTTTACTCAATAGAATACTATACAATATACATGTATTTGTATGTTACTGATATCGAACCTTTAGGTATGGAGGGAGGAATTCGATTATATCGTGATGGAATTTTGGATATAAGTTGCAAGTGTATATCATCGCAGTCATGGAAAACGCGTGAAAAAGCAGCTAAATCAATCATGACACTTGCAGATAAACAAAGTAAAAATTTCTTTAATACTATTACCAATCCCATATTTATATTGCTAGTTTAAGAAAGATGAACATTATCTTTATGCTGTGTAGACAGTGAACTACCCTTAGTAAGCCTTACTAATACATTGGAAGCACTTCAGTTAGCTTTATCAGGCTCTGTATGGGATGGCAAGGTATTACCACAATATAATTTAATTACTAACTTATGAAGGATAGCGATTACATCTTATTTAATATTTCTATTTTTGTAATATTTTATAATAGGAATCAGTTCTCCACGCTATTACCTCTTTATGCAAGGCTAACATGTAATATTAACATGTAGACAGCTTTCATATTTCATACGATGTCTTAGATTACGTTGATTCATGTTACTCAATTGCATATCTTCACTATGATTTATATCCGTTTTGTTAACATATTTTTAGAAATACATTAGAAGAACAAAAAGAAGATAGTAAAAATGCTACAATCAATGCGGTTGGTAATGTTGTCTCAGTCAACACTATCAATATTAATTTCATAATAATATCTTCTTTACCTTTAGATTATAGACAAATTTGTGCGGGAATGTCGTAGATCAAATGTTTCGTATAAGATGATTGCTATGAAGTCTCTAACAACACTTTTAAAAGTATTCAAGATTAATAAATTCGTTGAATTTAAATCTATCGTTATCCCTTATCTTGAAGAATCAGAGGTAATCTGTAGATTGTTAATAGATCAATATCAGATTAGTATCATTTGCAAGATAAAATGGATAACTTTCAGTAGTCCTTTTATATTTCGTAGTCAATAATTTATTGCTTACAAAAACACTTGTCTAGAGCTGTAATGAGGGTGAAAAACGCAAGAAGGAAGAAGGCAACATCGAATTAAAAGCATGCATTTTTGAATGTCTAGGTAACGCATGGCATGATTCTATCACTTCACCAGGTGAGTTTGAGGTTATATAAGTATAATTATCTTTATTATTATTTTAGTGAACCGTATTAATTGATCAACTATTAAAATTGCTAAGTACTTTAAATTTTTATACAAATTGATAGATATTATGAAAGAGTACATAGTACTGATGTCCTCTTCACTTGTAAAAAATACGTGGAAAGTTCAGATGCCAATTTTGTTAGCTGCAGAAAATTTTTTGGAAAGGTAGAGTTTACTAGTGTTCACTTACCAATATTATTCTAAGTATAATACTCTGGTAATAGATAGAATTCCAGATTAAATTAACTATCCCTATACCTCAATTTCAAAGGGCATACAACAATGATACTACGGATGAGATGTGGGAAACTGTATTGTCGAACGTACTGTTACCGACTTTGGATTGTTTAGGTCAGTAATTAATTACTATTTATCTAAAATAATAAACGCATTGTGTAGTAGAACAAATTTATCTATATTGAGCTTTGAAAATCACTTTACGCATTACTATTAAAAGCTATTAGCTTACTAGAAGTCACTCTGAGATACAATCTTGGTATATTTCTATGACTAATTTAAACTAATGTACCTATCTTAATTCAGTAGACATTAGCCGATAATTATTTCATGGTACTGTAATGATTGCAATTATGTTATATATAATTAATGAATCAAGTTTTTTTAAAACGTATGGATTTGATTATGTAAGATCATAGAATAATCCACTGCAATAGGGTAAATACAATGCATGATACGTTAATATTTTGTACTAGATGAAAAGTACATAGCTGTGAAAATTTGTGCTTTGAAGTTACTGGAACAAATATGTAAACAACTAAGCGGTTAGTATGAAACATTCGAGTGCAGTCGCTATATAAGTGTTAAAGAGGCATAACGACACATACTTTACGATTAACTAATTTATACATTCATGAAATGCCCCTGGATACTAGTTACATTTAACAGAAATTATTTCTTGATTAACATAATAGTGGACCGAATGAAAAAGTTGGTGAAGGATGAAAATTATCAACTACTTATAGTTAGATTAAAAGCTTTATCGACTGATTCACGGACTCCGCTTAGTGAAAGAGCCAACCAAATTCTTAAGTCTTTGTAAAATTATAAGGCTATGAGAAGTAGACAAATGTATGTATACATATTGTCACTCTTACTGCCTTGATGTAACAATTGCTTTGTTAGGAAGCGCAACCATGACTACCATGTGCCAAATTCTTTAAGTGATCATATTAACATTCATATTCTGCTTTAGTATCCTTATAAGATCTTGTAAGTTATTTTAAGTTTAAAAATTACTGTACGTGGTGCAGTAGCTACTCCATTGAGTATGAATATAATGGGATACATCAATTTCACATTGCCACTATTACATTATGCAGTGCCTTGACTGACATATACTTCCTGATGATACTTGATATTGAACAGTATTAGATCATATAATTGTTATTGATGTATTTTGATCGTATATTCAATTATTTTTATGTTATCTGTAAATTTTAGTTATCCCAGTATATCTTTGCATCGAGTTATGGTCGTACTTTTTTGGTAATGATAACGATATTAGTCATTTAAATTCAACCAGAGCTAAATACCTTTTTATTACATGGTGCTGGTACAAGCCATTAATTAATTTGAGCTATATTGATTATGAATATAAGCCAAGTAGTGCATATCACGAAGTTTTTTCCCGACTAATTTTCAATAAATTAGGCGTTTTAATGACCTGTTATATTTTAATCGATTTTTCTGATATCAAGCTATGATACGATCCAAAAAAAGATGAGAGCAGACTCGTTTAAATGTATGATTAAGAGTTCGAGTACGACATGTCTATAAAATAATTATTGCAATACGTTCGCTCTTGATCGGTGACAAAATTGACAGTGAATCATTTTATTTGCTTTTATAAAGGTGTTATTCGTATTGTATTTTGATGAGAGGATAGCAGCAATATTGCATCATTTAGAATAAAGCCAGAGTAGCGTTAGTATTAGCCACTACATCTACTGTATATGCGCAGTAGCTTAGTGTGGCAGTAGCTACACCGCTAGCAATTAACAGTAAATACGTCAAGAGGTAGAAGAGATTAATAAAAGCTGTGGTAAAATAGATTACGAGAAAATATTTATAGCAACCTTTGGATTTGGTATTAAAGTCATTCACTTTGAAAGCAATAGCATAAATAAATACATGTAAGCGGAACTAGTGTAAGATTTCGCAAAAGCATCCTTCATAGAAGATGTGAACCAATCATTAGACACTTTTAGGCAGTTTAGAATTTTGGGAATGTTAAGCATCTGTGTTTTTTATAGTACACATGATTATCAACAATAAAATACTTTGTAACAAGTATAGGCCCACAAACAAAGTTTGTGGTTGTAGTTGTATGCAGATATTTAATTCTGTAAGCTAGCAATGCTGATCTTATAAATATTACAGGAAGTGCATCAGTGTAAAGCAGAAGATCTCGATGGGAATCGATGTACTGAAATGATAACACGTTATAGACTAGTAATGAAATATCCAAAGCAGAATTAATTTCAGCATCGCTAAAAGTAATTATTATTGCTTTTTTTCCGCAACGCTTCTGTAGATGAGTGCCTTCACGATTATTGCGAAACGGAATGATATTGAAGTGCAAACCATTTATTAGCCGCTTATAAACCTCATACCATTATTTACAGGATGATGATTATAGAAAATGGAAAGTAAGAATTTGAAAACAAAATATAAAGAGAGTGCATAAAGAAAATAGACGGCAATTTGGAATCAATAAATTGAATAAAAATCGGTACTGATCTATTTATCTTGAAATTTTTAAAAGCAGTAGCTAATAGAACTCACATACGCGTATAGCGGCGTTTTACTGTAAGGTAGTTCAACTAGTGGATAATTCAATAAATAACCGATGAAATGTTCATTCCAAACGATCACGCAAAGAAAAGAATCATATGTACATATAAGTCGCAGGTTAGCCACGGCTACTGTCTTAGTAGAATTGGTTAAATATCCTGGCAAGCCATGAGCAGAAAGGTAGACTGTAGCAGCAAGTGTGTAAGAGTGAAACCTTTTTCATTGTATGCCACGAAACTTGTACTGTCAGAAAAATGATCGGCAGTATTCGAGGATAGATGATTAATCAAAATTGTGTACTCCAACAAAAAGCGGTAGGTAGATCATGACTCCGATCGTTAATTTACTAGTTGAGGCTGTACCATTCTCTACAGGTATCAGATCTCAACCCGCCCGAGTGAACTGCGAAGCTGTAGATATTTGTAATACTGTCGCAACATCGCCGGAGTTGTTGTAATACCAGGGACTACTTAAATAAAATATTATTACTCCCTTTTTCCACTGTCTACTTTCTCTCTCATACTATGTATAACTCCCCGGATTATATGGTAATACCGTAGCTTATCTCGTATTATAATACTGTATAGACGATAACAAAGATGATAATAACACCTTGCAATATATTAATAGCACAAGGCAACTGCAAGCGAAGAAATCTGGCCTTGTAGATAACGTGACAAATGCTTGCTTGAAAAACCATAAATGAGGAAGATCAAATTCCCAAGATACCAGTATGAAATATGCGTATAGCCACATAGATTGGTATAGAAATATCCAAAGCAAAATTAATATCAGTATAACCACAAGTATTTGGTAATGCTCCCTTTCTGGAACACATCTGTAAATAATGAATACCTTCACAATACTCGCGAAATCAAGTAATTTAGATGTACGAATCATTTGTCGCCATTTGTAGTGGCGATGGTGTTAATTAAAGAATGATAATTATGGAAAGTCTAAAGAAATAACTTGGATATAATCAGAAATGAGACCATGTACGCTAAAATTATGTAAAACTCAAACCAAGATGTCGCGTTGACGTCGACACGAATCACCTTGTTGTGATCTTTATAAAAATATCAGCTTTCAGAACATACATATATTCGCGTTTTGCTATTACTGTGTAGTTCAGCTAGAGAAGTATTGAACAAATAAGCAATGATACTTTTTATCCCGTTTACAGTGATCAGTGAAATCTGTTTCTGAATTTACTCATACTATCTGCATGGTAGTATTAGTGATATTCCTATCAGGTTTGGCCAATATTAACGGCAAATCATTCGACAGCACTGTAAACCCTGGAGGTAAATGAGTAAGAGGGTATCCCATTTCTTTTGTATACTGCAATGGTCATATCGTTAGCAAGTTTCTGGCTCTGTGATGAACCAGTGAAAAAAATTCTATACTTGATCGAAAGACCATAGGATGCATCACGATGTCTAAAATTGATTTCGTAATTGAGGGCTTATTGCTAGTTATATTGCAATCCAGCTCAGTCAACCTTGAAGCCATAGATATCTGACATATCGCTAGAAAAAATACGACAACAGATTTAACCATGATAATTCAAATCTTGCATACAAATTTATCTGCCATGAAATCTTTACTGCAAAAATGAATGATTTATCGATAGAAACTTGAATAATCTATATTGAAAGTCGAAGAAATAATTTATTATCAATTTCTGAGAATAGCCAATTTTTCTTCTTAGGATTAACGGTAAAAATGTGTTAACAATAATTTAATTATCTGTAACCAATTCACTGATCACAATTATCGACATTATCCGATGTCGAACCCTGGCAGGGATATCGTAGCTTATTATGTAGTATGCTCGAATTCCATTGGCACATTGCTAAATACTGTAGACAAATTTTGCTACTATGAGAGTTGATTATTCGGAGAATAAATAACTACAGTAATTTATAATTATCGATAGCAGATCATCTAGCCGTATTTCAACACTATGGATTCAATTTGACCAGTACAGGAATAGTGCTTATTTTTGTCAGATCACTTTCTAAAGCAATGCAGCAATCAATTTAAGTCTTCGCTTCCTATGCACAAGCATATTTCGATTATATACAATGTAGTATAGCTATATTTTTGAGTTAGACCATGTGATGCATCATCCATTATATTTTAGAATGATTGTATGGTACAGTATTTTATGCAATCGAAATAGGTTTCCGAAATATTGACAAAAAGTACAAACTGAGTTAATTGTCGTTTAACCTAAAATATAATATAACAAAACAAATAAATACGAGTACTGGGTACCGTATATATTCGATTAAATTGATCACGCAAACTTTGTGATTGTTACTTATAGAAAGTCAATTTTGTAGCGAATTACGTTATTAGAATCAACGTATATGTGATTAGTGTGTAGTTGTACAGTCACTTCAGTACATTTCTAAACACTGCCATAGAGCAATAAAATCTATTAATCTGATTAATACTATACTTAAAGCACTGGCATAGCCGGTTAAAGCCCGAAATTCTAATATTTTTGCTCTTAATTCGGACTTTAGTCGGTTATTATGTATAATAGCCTGGATCAGGTTTTAGCCAGATCATCAATACAAAGATCCAAAAGATAATCTAATTCATAGAAATTGCAGAAACAGCAGATCTGCAGTTAATAGCTAGCCTTTTATAAATGTAAATAATATAGCCTTAAGGTAAGTTACCTTATTCACTGTCAATATATTTATCAGTTCTCTCCTTAAATTATTCTTACAATATATCACAACAAATTACAGTGATTACCGGTACCTTATTTATAAATATTTTAATTAATTAAGCCTATCTTGCTTGGTATTACGACACGTCTATAAATTAATACATGTTAAACGTAATTTTATTAACTAAGTAGATATATCTATTCTGAATCAAACTGATGTTGCATAGTTACTTAAAATACATTTAAAATATGCATTTTATATCAAATAAGTAAAAAATGAAGTCCTTTTCTTAACTCTTCTTTACGTAACTAATAAATTTCAAAATTTCTACATTTGATATAGAATAAGATTTATCCAAAATAGTTTAACTAGCTAAGACTAATACCTTATAACTATATTATTACTAATTCATCCACAGTATGACTTGCTTATTTTTGCTAGAGCAGACGTTAACATCACTCAAATAATAATTCCTTGTCACCATAAAACTACCTATTCAATTAATTAGCTGAAAGTATTGCATAATAAAATTAAAATTTGGAAAACGATTAGTAATTAACAAATAATGACGGTTCCGATTAATGTTAAATAATATCTATTTGGGACTAAAATTGGTGTTATATCAAAGATTTATAGTGTTTCGCTTTCTCGTATCCTTTCCAATTACGTTAATATTATGTGACGATATCCCTTAGATACAGCCTTTGAGCGCGAGTGGATTAAAGACCTTATTGCTTTACTACTAATTTCATCGAAGATTAGATTTAAATTCTGTGCTATGTGCGTATTATTTTTAGATTAAGGATTACATCTAGAGAAAACTTTAATTAAGAAATACGGATAAGTGTCGAAAGAGTATTTGACTTCATACAAGCATAACATATTAAGTACACAATCTTATTAATAAATAATTACTGCACAATAGTAATAGAATGGTAATAACGATACTTATAGTAAAGCGATAAATTGCAGCAGGCTCTGTAACTTCAACTTAAGGTACTGGGCATGTTATCGATTAAATTATTATATAGCCTTAATTTATTTATCAATTTCCTGTTTATAACGATACTATGACGACAATGAGTGTTATAATGGCATCAGCTTAAAGCATAAATTATTATCTTTACTATAACATTCAAGCATCCCTATTCAGAGCATAGGCCTTTAAATTATATTTTAGAATCTAGAACTTGTAGATTCGGTTCAGAATAGCAATTGCCTAATGTCGGACTAATAAAAATAATTTTACTTATAATATCTGTTTTATTAGATTTTTCTGGCAAAGCATCTTGGATTGTCATCTGTATCATAATATTTGCTATTGATAGCACACGCATAAGTTTATATAATATAATTTATAGATTGTAAGTTTTGAGAATTGACTTAGAGTAAGATTCAGCAAACCTATGGTTAATATAAATATTTAACATTAATTTTTATCTAAAGCATGGTTACTTGGCTAGTCTTGCTAGAATTGATGTTAACATCTCCAAAATACAAACACCTTATTATTAAAGTTAAACTATGAATACTAATTTGCTAATGTCAAATAATAACTATTTTTAATTAAAATTGGCATTGTATCATTCAAATAAGGCTCTATTCATTACTACTATTCTTTCAGAATGATTGATAACAATATATTTTTAAGTAGAATTAAAAATAAATTTTAGATAGGCTCATATATCTATCAGGACAGAAATAAAATAAATGGAGTAGAAGATTTTTACTTCTGTCTAGATATGAAGATTTATTTAATCTATCTTTGTGAAAATATGCACTCTAATAACAGAAAAAAAAGTTTTAATCCGATTTCCGACTATTGTTAATATTTCCTCACTTAATAGTTATTCAATGACATAAACTACATCTAGATGAGGATATCATCTTGTAATAATTACTGCATATTTATAAAACATATTATTTACTCCGGCAAATTTATAATTCAATCCTATAGTGTAATTCTGGAGATATTCATCTTGATTCAGCAGCCACATACAATGTAGCAGACTTACCACATAAAGGAAAAAATTTTCAAATTAATTTCCTTTTAGAAATCAATGTATTGAGGATTGTTAGATTTTTAAAGTACAGGTGCAGCTGGCATTGTTTATGCCTTCTAGAATCTTGTAATAATAATTCTCTAATAATAGTAGTAATGACAACGGTATACTGTATACTAACAATAATTGCAGTATATCTATAGTGCCACTATCAAATAAAGAAGCAATTGAAATATGCATTACGTTATAAAGTTGAAGAATTCTACCGTAGAAAAGATCAAGAATAGTGCAGCTATCAATAAGGTTAATATCAGGAATACCATTCAATTTTTGCTTGTTATTCCGTAAGGATGGCAATGAATAGCATTGAAAATGAAATAAAGAAATGAAAGACAGGAAGTAATATTGAAATTGTACGGTTGATTTAGCTATGCGAAAGAATCAAACATAATTTGAATTTTCATATTCACTGATTAATTGCGAATATTAAAAGTAGAATGGGAATTGAATTAAGTTGATATTTTGTAAATTTATAATTTGATGATACTTTTATCTTCTTTAGCTTATCTCTAATATTAATTGCATACGTTACGATAGAATTTAACTAGATAATACCTCATATTTTAAAGCAAAAATAAGAGCTGCAGTTGTGATCATGATTAAATATCTCACTTTAATAGTTACGCATGTTGACGTATTTATTTTTTAATGGATAAAGTCTAAAATCAGAGAATTGAATGTTATGAATTTATGTACTGTACATTCTTTAAATCTAATAACTGATGGTTCTAGCTGATAAAGACTAGTAAATGATCGTCAATCACTAATCTAATCGAGACTTTAATAATCCTTTCTTTAAATATTCTTTTCCTTGATAAAAGTTATCTACGTCATCAAATTGAGTCAAGTAGATGATTATTCGATCATTAACATTGGATGATTTATTGTATTAATTAGATCAAAAATGATCAAAAGATTTTTGAATATTTTTATTGTTAACTTTGAATGGATCAATATTAGCGTAGAATAATAAAATCAGTCTTTAATTTCTATTTGTAAAATTACTCCATCCATTTGTATCCCTGTTGATTGATCGTAAGACTCGCATAATCTGCCTATCATTTTATATTACTGTATATATACTATCCTGGAGAATACCAGCCGGTGCTATCAAGTTATAATGCAATTATGAGAAGTCTTCATATTCACGATTTAAATTCTTTGTATAATCCATCAGGCAATAAAATAATACTTGCATCTTTTTGTCTTGTAAAAAAGATAAACTTCCAAATCTTAAATTGTTACTATAACATTAGTTAAATCTATCATGTACTATTGCTAATTGCATAGTTGAAAGTGAATTGAATTAAAAGGAACATATATCCTTAAAATATAACCATCTGGAAGTTCAGAAAAATAAAATGACGTCAAATCTTCGTAACAATGATGCGATTATACAGTTATGAAAATCATCGGTCGAAGGAAAAATTGGCCTGTTTAATAATGCCACCATTAAAATTTCAATCACTAATGCTTATTTCATGATATCATATGAATGCTATACTCGTGTATAAGTAAAATGGGCATAAACACGCATGGAAAATAGATTGAATCTTGCCAATTAATCGAATTCTAGTGGTATTCTTCAACATTCCTAATTCTATATTAATTTGTTAGTCATGACTAAACGATGACCATTCCGATATTAAATGGGTAGCGAATAGAGTATCTTTCGTTACTAATAATTATCAGATGTAGGAAACGATGAAGTGGTTTCCAGAGAAAAATTGGGATAAACTATGAAGATATCAATAGAAATTTAGCGATCAGAAGCAATTTTAATTTGCTTTCAAAGTTAATATCATGACGTTTTGATTGATTTTCATTTAAGCAATAAAAACAATTAATGCATTGGAAATTAGATACTGGATTTTAATTAGATTGGAGCATAATATCTTGCTAATTTAATGTTTGATTAGCTTATTATAACAGGTGTAATAAATTTATTGATTGAATTGACAAAATTTTTTATTGTCATTTGAATAAGGTTGATAATCAACTATTAGAATGGATTTTCTATCTGGCTTTTTTACCAATCAATATAACTTTTCTTATATTACGTCATTCCCGAGTAGATGTTCAGTTTTATAGTTATTGTCAAGACAGGAAAAATGGGTTAATTGCCAGTTCTATTTTGTGGCTGTCAAGTTATTATTATTCAAATGCGTAATCTAGTTGATAGCTGAAGTAAAACGTGAATCGAGATTGTCTATCTGATTCATGACAACTTTATGTATCTATAGATTATGTTGAATTATCAAGGATTCCCAATGATTGATTGATTTGCATGATTTATACGTCATAGGCGAGTAGTATGCTCGCACTTGTAACATCGTTGGAGTTGTCAACATAGAATTTATATGATTATATCCACAGTATAGCCTTTTCTTTGACTCCATTACTTATCATATGCTCATCATACGTGATATTTGCAGCAGTTTAGTATGGATTCCTTCTATATCAAATCATCCCTACATGATAATTTGTGCTACATACAATATAGCATATAGTCTTTTCGACAATTTTACTTTTTACTGTGTGCAAATCAAAAGGTATCATGAGTATTTTCGTTATAGCTGTTGTGCTATCATTGCTTGTAAATTAGAGGATTGATAGTATCAACTGTTTTTATTGACCCAGAATTTTATTTTATTATTTATGTACAGTACAGTGTATACTCATTAGTATAGTTATATCATGGCTAAGACAAGATAAAGTTATCTTAATTATTTCCCTTCATAAGCGAAAAAAAATTCTGCACTATCACATCCATTTTCAACTACTATATAGTACTTCATGTTGCGGATAGTATCGATAGTAAGGGCTCATTTGATTCTCTTTGCAATCTGATGAAGATTTCATCTTTTATTTATTTAAATATACAACAATATAGAGCAGAGCAGGTGGATTCGAGAAAAGGAACAAGATTGACAAAAGGATTCATCCGAGGCATTGCTTGCTATCAAGAGTAGATTAATTTTACTGTATGGGACGAAATCAGTATCGAATCAGATATCAGTGAGGGAGAAATGAGAAAAAATTTCCTTCCTCTGCTTCTCATACAGTATTTTATTTTAGTGCGTTTACGCTTATACATTATTATTCTATAGTAGTATGATATTTGAGTCTGGAAAGCCCTATGCCGTTATCCATTTTGGTATGAATTTCTATGGTATAATGTTCCATCGCGAAGTCTAAATGTCTAAAATATGGTATAATGTTCCATCACGAAGTCTAAACCTCTGAAATATGAACATCTCGGGATAATTTAATATTCAATCCTAGATGATTATCATAACATTTTTTTTCTCCCCTATATTTTCAGGATCAATATTGCCCGCACTGTCTACAGTATACAATCAAGTTGACTATCGTCATTATTTTCCACTTCCCTTAGCAACTGCATTCAATTTGAAATTTACTGTTGAATAAATGATTATTCTATGAAGCATAACATGTCATGTAGTTTATAGTGGACAAAATTCGATGTCAAGACTAGGTATTCTCTATGAACTGTAGGCCATTTTAGCTGGCGTCCAGGAATGGGTTATCCATTCAGATCAATGTCAGTCATTTTGTAATCATCGCTAGTGTAGTTGAAATGGCAATTGTAAATACATAAATGCCATTGGACTGACGAAATTGAAATCATTTTATCCACGTCATTGTCTAAAATCAATTAAGGAGAGAAATATTCAAAATTTGAGAATGCTTCAGCGATTTAAGCCATTCAGCGAAAAGGTTGTTGCCCTCCCTGGCAAATAGAATCAACCTTCAAGAAAATGAAAAATAAACACGTCGAACTGGATGTTTCTGTCTGTCTGTCTCGTACTGTACTGTACTGTACTGTATATTAATTATAGTACATACTGTACTGTACTGTAGGGTATGTAGCCAACACGTGCCCCTATGCTGTACACTGTACAGTACAGTACAGTGTATACTATAGGCGTTCAGTACTGTACTTTCAAACGCCATCTGTCTGGAAATAAGGGCATGCTACACTGTATACTACAATCTACCAAGGATTCCTAAGATCAATCCACAACAAACTATACTCTACTATGCAGTCTATCCACAGTAGTGGTGTCAGCTAACAACTTTGGGAATGTGTTTTAAAAAAAGAGCTTCGGTTCCGAGTAGAACTGCTCTCTTTTTCTTCCACTTAGTCTAGTCTCAAATAGCTTAGGTGTGGTGTCTAGTCTGGTTGTCGCAAAAGAAAAAGGTATGAGACAAAGCCGCACACTGCCACAGTGCAGTAAATACAGTACTATGTACTGTACTGTCGACCCTGGTCCGGACCGGACCGGTCCTGACTAGGAAGACCTTTGAACTGCATCTCTACAGTACAGTAGTTATAAGACGTACTGTACACTGTACACTGTACAACATAGGCGGAGAAAACACACTGGGAACACCCTGGGGTACCATACCAATGATACCATGCGATCATTACCGTAATTAGAGAAACAATCGCCAGTATGTCGCAAAACAGATAAATAGTTTAGATTTGGTGGTAGACTTGTTTTTTGTTGTTCTAACTTGGAGAGATTATTCGTTTTGCTTTTATCCTATCGGTAATCAATACGTTATCCAATCGAAAATTATCCGATCGTGCTATATTGAAGGTAGTTTTGCTGACATCTACAAGACTGGTGTGAACTGGTTGATTCATGGACGGCCATTCAGGTACAAATTGATGAGATTGATCAAGTACTAATGTAGCTAACAGCCATGACAGCTAAAGGAAGAAGTTGCAAATTATCTACACTATCTTAACTCAATAGACTTTTTGGGCCATTATCTTGTCGTTTCAATTTTCATCCTAACCATCAGACATTCAGTAGAGATACAGTAGGTCGTACTGATTTCAATCACTTAAAGCAGCATAGGATGAATTTATGAGGAGAGAATTGGTAACCAAATGAAGTTATCGTTTGATCAATAATGCTTGCATAGGCGTAGAATATGGAATAATAATAATAATAACCATTAATTATTATTATTCATAATCTTTATACAGCAGTTCAAATTATTAATGCGATATCATCATAAATTAGTAAAAGTTGAAAAAAAAATTGTCTACATAAAATGGATAACATCCAGTACAACTAAGACGATAATTTGGATGATCCTCCCGATCACACTGCTGATTTCAATCCGCCTACTCCAGTACTAGCACTGCCTTGTTATACTCTATGTACGTAGACTGCACTGTCTAGTGCTTTGCTAAGCGTATTGATAACCACCAATATTCCACTAAATAGCAACATCATTTATTTATTGCTTAACTCTTGACGATAACATTCGGTTCAAAGTTGCTAAATTGAATTAATTTAGCAACATTTACTATGCTATGTCTTCATAAAATATTGTACCATCATCGATATTGTTGAACAATACGGTCTTGCAGCTACACCGTGTTTACAGTAAACTTTACACACATCGATATCCTTACAGCTAGGATTGGCATGCTAAAAGAGGACTGCACAGACTTTTGAAGAGGAAAAAAAGTCTTGACTCGCCTTTTACTAACTTACTATACAATATGCTCTTTTTACTAGCTCTTTGACTAATTTATCCCTTCAATCAATATTGATTATACTTGTAAGCCGTTTACAAGTTTAAAATTATGTTAGACTACAGCACATTAATATTATTATTATTATTATCAATCGTGGAGTGCATAAAGTGAGTGATCGATAACATTCAAGAAGGGCGCCGATTTTATTGTAGAATATCATGCTATTTCAGAAACAGTTTTCAATATTTACTTCCAATCAGAAAAGTGTTAAAAAATGTACCTTAATGACTATTATTGCAATCAATATTGCCTACAAAGTTAAAAGTGACAGTTGCCATTGATGATACAACTGCTATATTATGTTCTACTGTAGTGTAGACTTTATAGATTTCAATGTAGTACGTCTAAAAATGAATCATCTTAGTACCAGATCGTTTCGATCAAGACCAATCATGCTGTAATAATCCAATCCAATGGAACTACTAATGGACTACTTATATACGAGTACAGTACTGATATCTAGAGTAGACTTTAAAAAACCGATATAGAAGTGATGTTGTTTTGTATGAATACGATTGAAAGGTAGATGAGAAAATAACCCATTATCATGATCCACTTCCTTTATTACAAATCATAGTTTTTATTCCCGCACTCTTAACATCTTGTGTACGGTAAATTAGACACTATATCGATGTTATAAATTCATCATTTCCATGCTTATGCATAATCTTAGTCTTTTACATATGTAATATTACACACAAACGTTAATTACGCGTATGAACTTAGAAACTACACTCCTTATTAGATAGCAATCTTTGTCGATGACATCATTAACCATGCTTAGTAAAATCTGCCCTGGAAAAATATCGGCTAGATAGCAATCTTTTGCCATGATTAGTTGCCATACGGCGTACTGAGTTTCTATAAAATTAAAGCAACTTAAGTAAATAGGCTAAAGTTAGATCGCTAAACTTAGCACAATATGGATAATTTTAATGAAAAAATACAATACCATAGAAAAGCATTGTTGATTTATCAGTCATGCAATGCTGGATGTTATATAGTGAATTTACTAAAATGGCGGTGATATTTATAGGCCTGTTCTTGGCTTACCTTTTCAACTTAGTATTGGTAAATAACATACTACTGCTGTACAGTACAGTACTTTTCATAGTCGGTACCAGTTACAAATAATTACAATATCGTTCTGTTTTTACTTTTGGGGGATTTATTGGATTAATTTCGATCTCTATGCCCAACGCTTACGTATGTTGTCAAGTCCTTTGATAAAAGTCCTGTCAAGAAAAATTAATGTTATTGTTAATACTAGTCCATTTACTATATGTTTTTTTTGTAGCCGCGGAAATCGTCTGTTAACCAAATATGAAGGCAGTATAACTCGCTAGGTAAACATACGCAGTGAAAGAAAGTGATGAAAAATTGGGACATTTCTACCTTATTAAGCAACTTTTTTATTTTTTTAATTTATCTCAATAGAGCTAGCGTTAAGTAATTATTATCTTTTCTGTATTATACCTAGCCATATTTGTATGCATACTTGGTAGAATATTCAAACAATAAATATATTAGCGTGCCCATTAAAATCTTCCAATTAATCATGTTTTCATAGCCAATCAACACTGGAACATTTAACGAGCCGATAGAGATATAGTCCATTATCAAAATAGCCTAAAATTTTTGAGCTTAACTACAAATTCTTAGTATTGTTTTACTGGTACTAATATGACGATAGAAACTACAGCTATGAGTCTTATGATCATTTAGTAAAATAACCTATTGTCGAAGATAAAATTATCGTCCATTATTAGTTGACTATTAAAACATATCCAAATTTAACATTAATGTATAAGAGTAATGTACTTAGACGTAAGATGTTCATAAATACATCCATAAAATCGATGGTGTAAGCGCATTTATCTAGATACATATACGTATTTATATAATAGATTCAGCAGTAAATAGCTTGTCAACTTAATTTTGTCTTCGTTTTTGTCTACCATATTTAATATTATTATTATTTACTTGTAGTAATTGATGCGAATTATATTGTTAGATGTAAGATATGAGAAACAAGTGTACAGTTGGTATTTTTTTCATTGAACAATTATCTAATTTATCGTATTTTCCCCTCTAGAGTAGTCGATAGGGTTATAAAATTTCATGCTCAAGTTAAGCGTAGAATATCAGTTGGTTAGAATATTTTCAACATTTTTCCGATATTCACTTTGTATACCTATATCGTTGTCTTTTGACTGAAGACTTTTATGAAATTTCAGTTGCACTATTATTATAAATGGAGAGTAAAAAATATTACAGGATAATAATGTAACATAATGACAATATATAATTAATTGAATTTTTATTTAAAATAGGGATATTATATTATTGCTATTGAAACAGTACTGAAACAACAAGACTTAAAAGAATGGCGAGTGAAAGCGACGATTTTTTACAGAACGTCAAAGATGTTCACAGCGTATTAAATCACTTTGGACTTGAAAATTTACGCAGGTACTTCCCTGCTAATATGACCATGTCACAGTTTGGTCAATTGACGGCTAAAAATGTGGAACGTATAAGTCAGGATCCTAATGAGCAGCAAACATTGATGATGGCAATCTTGAGAGTGCGTTATGAACAAAATGAAAACAACGATACGGTAATGATGATATAGTAAAGCTATAAATTGTAATCAAATTTTTCTATTAATCTCTGCAAAGCATAAAATGGTATGTAGTATAGTAGAAAAAGTAAATAACTTATGGATAACACAAGTATACCAAATTACATTGCCTAAAGAAGCGACCAATGTGATGTTAATGTTATTAAGAGCCTATCCTTTATTCTCTTCCTTTATCCTTCTCCTCCTATTGAAATATACCCATATATCATTCTTCAGCCATCGTATAACTGACATATATATAGATATACGCACTGATATTTAGGAAAACCCTGAGAAATTGCTTTCTTTAGAAAATCTTGATTGCAACTGTATAATGATTTTACATCGAGATATTTTAATACGTAATCACAATTCAATCCACATATGCTAAAAATTATGCCAATTAAATTAACCGTTCATACTATAATGCAGTTGTAGTATATCCATATCTTTTCAAATCTTAATCCAAACAGTAGGATACAGACCTTTATTGAAATTTTACTCATAGCAGATATGGTGTGCAGTCTTGCGGTATGATTTTGGGTAATATTCATTCGTAAATAATCCTAGTGTAATTTATTAGTACTACACCTTACAACACTGTTCGGTTATATGTTGACGGTCCAAAAATGTTAAAATCTGTAACTGGAAACTTGATTACTCATAAGATGCCAAAAGTTCGCTAGATTGAACCAACTGTGATTATTCTATTTCGCTGTTCTAAAAGAGGCGACAAAGTCCTTGATGATATGCCTTGAAACATGTTCTCTATATTGTATTTTTTATAACATACTCTGCATTCTCTGATCATAAGAAAGCAGAATTTAGCTATCTCCTACAACTGGTGTAGTGTACTATACTATCACAATATACTCCAGTTGATATTCTCTAGCCAAATCCTTGTCAATTGAGCCTTTATGACATTTACAGTTTTCTAAGCTGTTTTAAAATGTATACTTTTTATACAGTCTCTCATTTTTACTATCAAAGAGAATAAAATGCATAGATAGTATATCAGTATTAACCTACATTTATTCTCCATGTTATACCTTACTACTTAAAAATTTCTTTACATGTAATTGTTGCTTTTTCCGTAATATTAATATGTACACGTCATTTCGGACAGCACAATAGACGTAAAAATAGTATTTGCCATTACTACAGTTGGCTGGTAGTAGACATAGACAATTTTATTTTTTTAAATCATGGCTTTATGTGCTATATATAATGAAAGCTGATATTAATTAGTCATTGTTTATTAAATCGAACTACACATGCTAATTGAATGGCCTAAAATGAGAAAATGGTAAGGTTGGATTATCTGCATATCAATGTCTCAACAGTAGTTTATCATGATTACTAAAAGCAGAGTCTTAAAATCATGTACTGAGAATGAGTTTCATCTTAACCGCGATCATACATATTGGCATTTCCTATTCTAATTTGGTCATGATTTAAAGGAGTACTGTACAGTATATCGTACTATTTCTTAGACTGTTTGTAGTAAACAAATCCTGCAATTTTTATATCTCTCCCATGCTACTGTATTGATAGTAATTGCTAGTTGTTTTGATCAAGTTATCTAAATACACCTTCAGCATATAGAGCAAATTACTACTTTATGGTACTCGTTGACTTCATAGTGTAGACTAACTCTTTAAGTCAAAGTAAGAGAGTGGCTGGTATGCTACTGCATAGTAGATTAAACGAGTAGTTAAAGACGAATAAAATATAATTTATAATATCAAAACTTGTAGATTTACTAGCAATCAATGTAAAAATCACTATTTCAAGATACTTGAAAAGAACATTATTGGCCCTGTACTACTATTCATAATGTATGTACTGTGCCATGTATACGGTATGGTAAATATTTACGAGTATGTCACTTTTAAGGCCACAACTTTTAATCGGTTAAAGAACTTAGCAATATCAACATTGCACAATGCAATGAAACATTTTATCGTTACATATAATGTTTCGTAGAAAATTTAATGATATAAGTTTCAACTATGCAATGCATAAGGCATCATCAGTAAACAGTTGTATATATTCTAAATTACTATGAATTAATGACGTTGTTATTAATAATTACTATCGGGGTGGTTGACTGGTTGGTGTTATTTACGTTATAAACTTGTTACTTATTAATAATATATTTAGACGGACAGATCTCAAAATAGCGTGTATGGACCATACGAACAGATAGATATAGGATGAATAATATTAACTTAATAGCATTTAGATATCTTTTCCACATGATACTGTAGGAATATTCACGTTTTATCCTTCACTATTACGTTAAGAAAACAGTACGACTTGTTGACGGATAATAGTAGCAGATCATAGAAGAATCTTTTTCAACATCAACCCATTAATCAAGTAAAGGATGTATAAGTTGAGATTTTTATTATCTTTTGCAAAGAATTCATTTGGACAAAAAGATCTTCTTTTCCAATTTGCTATTATTACAGTATATTAAAATAATAATCATGATTGATCTAAGTTTAACAATGAGTTATTGACCAGTTTCAATATCTTGGTATTGTAAAACTTGCATCTAAATCTACTGTTTACATGGTGATGGTAGTCAAAATTTTCATTGTTTGGTGATATTAATCTGTGAGAAGAAAGCTACTGTGTTCAATTTTTAACAACTTGAAAATACAAAAACAGTTACCAATGTTGTATAGGCAATATTTAAATAGGAGAAAATTCATAACGCTATTCTATCCCTGACTGATATATAAAGATAGCATTAATTGGCAATGCTTAGCGATAACACGATTTCCAATTGATCACCCATTGCCAATAAGACTATTGATATAGTAAATTTTCGATCAATGCGCGTCTTGACTATACCTAGTTGAAGGTTTATTCGTATTTTGATAGCTCTACCTATTACCCTGCCTAGTTTACTGTATAGCGAAAGGAAAACTTCTTTTTTGAAAGACTGTAACTTAACATTTTACTTATATCATCCATCACGGATGATTTAAAGGAAAATTCTACTGCTAATTTATTCGTTAACTGCTTTCATTAGCATGAAAGGTGAAGTGAAAAAAGTAGATTGAGCATCTATGGGTATAATAAAATGCTAAGGTAAAATAGAATAAAAAAATCGGATATGACATACTACTATGATTGATCATCACGTAAATTCAAAGTAACTTAGAATCGATTCAAGAAATGATTTGTTCAACTATCCAATTCGATCTATATAGTGGTAGCATATGATATTCGGTCATTGATCTTGAAACTGAAAAAGTATCAGGTTTGTCTGGCGGCCAAATAGTTGTCAAGAATCTTTAGCTGCAGACTCAATATGATATAATACGTAATTCTTGGATATCGTGTGGTTATCCATGACGATAATGTAATGGTGTAATATTATTTTTTCCGCCACCACGAGATTTATC
Source organism: Trichoplax adhaerens (assembly GCF_000150275.1). NCBI lineage: Eukaryota > Metazoa > Placozoa > Uniplacotomia > Trichoplacea > Trichoplacidae > Trichoplax > Trichoplax adhaerens. The sequence continues at coordinate 892,590 of NW_002060949.1, read as the reverse complement.
GTCATGATTGCTCTCGCTGTGCATACAAAATAATTATATTTCTTCTTGATACGGTATATTTTATTGTACGAATCTACTTCTGGCTCAACAGGACATTGATTTGACGTTGACATTTTACCTCACAGACTAGGAGAAAATCTCCACAGTTGGTACTAATATAAACAATAAAAAGGAGAATTCTCGGAATAGCCCGATTAAGTCAAAGTACCTCGACTGTACCCTGAACCCTGCTGATTTATACTGTACTTTAAACAGTTTTACCTTGGAGAATACTCCTTCTGTCCAATAACCTAAGAAAGCGATATCTCAACATGCACTCATATATCAGTAAGTAAATAAATGACATCACGCTGTTGTTATTAGTCCAATATGGCGTAGAATGGAAAAAAAATCCATCATACACGGATATCTCATCATGATATCATCATGTATTTTTGTTCTCAATCGGAGTTAAAAATATATTGGGAAAGGAGATAAGGGAAAAAGTAACAAATTAGATGATAAAATGATAACCTACTGTATCCTATTTCATAGTCTTTGTCAGAGATTGTATAGTAAATGGAAATATCCGGTCTTCGATCATTAATAATAGCAATAGCTCATCCAATTTCACCGTGATTACATAGAGTAATATTGTATTGATCCAACTGATTGTCTTTACACAGTGAAAATTGGCTTAAATTATAGGACCTATCAGAGATTTTTATCGACATATATATAGCACTATCCAGCTGATCATTTGAACAGTCTAATGTGGTATACAAGTATGATTAATTTGGATTTGAGTTATCGTCATTTTCTCAAGTAAGACGTAAGAAGCGATAAGTCCTCCTTACTGGCACTACAGTATTTCGCCTTCAGAAGTATTAATCATCTTTTCAGTGGGAAATGATGTCAATTTATTCCAGGCTACCCTGTCGAGAAATACCATGCTGAGAATTGGCCATGTGAGTCATGTACGCAGTTGATGAAAGCGATGGCAATAGTAAAGAAATAAAATATTTGTCATATTTTACGTACTCCTACTTTAGTCATGATTTCATCTCCAACAAGCCCCATTGAATCATAGTAGGAAAAAGACGCGACCGCATTTTTTCCCTATTTCATGTACTGCTGCGTTAGTCATGATTTCATCTCCAGCAAGCTCTATTCAACTACAATAGGAAATAGACAAAAGTAAATAAAATAATTCATTTTTAGACATAGATGTCATACCAAGTTCAAAAATGGAGATTCAAATGTTGATTGACTGTTCATTTGGAATCACGGTTTGACAAAAAAAATATCCCTACCTAATAATTTCCGTCCAAACGCCGATACAAGATTAAACTTCTTGAACTTTTCCTTGTTACTATCTCTTGACTACACTTTAGAAATCTAACGATAGTATACGAGTCCACTTTCAATCAATAGAGAGTTGAATAAATAAATTTATAAAGTATTGAAAGAATTCGCCCTCCCATTTTCCTGCTTTCTATTATTTTAGCACTTCTAGAGCAGTAGTGGCGAGTTCGAGACAATTTGTTGAAGCAGTTTGATTCATTCTTCCTTGTTCTTCCTTATCAAAGAATATGTTGGAAATTGTATAACTGATTGACGTAATATTTTGTAGACCTTTATTCATAATTATCGATTGATATCGACGACCACCAACAACGTAATTCGACAGCCATTTATTCTTCTTCCTGAATTTTTTTCTCCTATCCCTCCAATGCATTCCTACCATTTCAATAATTGAATGTCATCTAGGTAGAAGACAATTTATACCATTTCATTGATCCCTATTTTAGTCATAATCGATCGAAATTTTTTTTTATTTCTACTTATTTATTGTTATTTTTTAATATTCGATCCTAGACAAGTTGTATCGTGAGGGACTGGTGTTTTACTAGCCTCTATTTGTTTTGTGTCGCAAATTATAGTATACAGGATAAAGAGTATCAAACTATTGATTTTTTCCACTCGATATCCTAATCTAATCATCGTAACCTTTGAATTGGATAGTAGTCATAGTCAAGTTGACCATCCTGAATAAGCAGACGGTAGGACATAGTAGGGAATCAGCAAGACTCAGTCGATTTTCCATCGTCAAAAACTAAACAAATGAGATTAGTAATGGGGTGATTATGTCAGTCAAATTGGAGGGGGCAGTTTAATCTTGGCGTTTGATGATGGTGGTAATCCATCCTTTTGGATAGTCTTGGTAGCAGTTTTTAGTCTGCATTATATATACCTTATCCAGTCGTTATTGTACTCGTAACACAATAGTCAGCAATATAATCCACATGATGTAATAGACGTAGTAATCATTGAAAGATTTGAACTATTTATGAATATTCTATACCATGTTTATATATTCCATTATTGATCAATATCATAAGCACAACGTTGCTAGACGTAATAATCTCAACAGTGGATTGGTGGGGGAACATTGGTATCCAATCCCAGGGAAAAAATTCTTTTTTTTTTTTCCTTCCCTTTTTGTTTTTTCTAGTAAATTGGATGATAAAATTACAATATTAATTTCTATTCTCCTAATTTTTACCTGCCTCAATGACTGATTAATTGCGACTTGGATAGAAAGTGTCTATATCGGACCGGTAAATGCGTCGAGTTGTTTAGTTAACACATGATAATAAACATGATTAAAAGCATTTTTCCTCCACTGTTGTTCATTACCAATTAATGAGTTCTTGAGTGCAAAACCTTATTTTCTTCTCTCTTGATTGAATACAATACCTTAACTATTAAGACATTCTTTTTATTTTCCTATCGACCGGGCCCCTACAATATACATTTCTACTAGCATTAATAGCAAAAATTGAAATGTTCTACAGTCTATCAGTCAAAGGAAAAGTTGGATAAGAAGGTAGACTGTACTTTCCAATAGTCTCTTACTATTGAATAAAAACAGACAGTGTAGAACGATAGACGTAGATGCAATAAAACAAGCTTGTATTTCAATTGATTTTGCATATCATTTTTTTTCTCTCTCTCTTCAACTCGAAACGATCTTGCCTGCCTTCTTGTTGAACTTTATGCTTATTAGACGGATAATAACAGTGGACCTACAGATAATTCGTTGATGACTAGTGATGGAACTCCAGGATTGCTACATCCAAAGATGTCAATGCGAAGAACAAGACGATTTAGTGAAATGCCACAGCTGGAAAATAAAAGCGCTTCTTTTCGAATGGACGACTCTAATCTTAAAGTACTAAGTAAATCTAAACTTGGTCGTTCAGCTCCTGCTCTATTGGTAAGTCATGAATAATCACAGTAATCCATACGAATAGACAACGACTCCATATTCAGTCCTCTTCTCTACGATAACTTCAGTCAGGAGATCGATCATTATCGATAGAAAAATCTTGCAGGTGTTGAATCATCCTTTTTCCTCCCATAAATTAAACGTACAGTAGTTCAAGACTTTGATTCTTAATCGTTTTAGCCTCTATTCATTTTTACCGGGATATCCGACAATTCACAATTCCTATAAACTATTTCTTTTTCTTTCTCTCTATCTGTCAATTTCTTGTTGAATTACTACTCGTACAGCATATTGTCATTTTCTCTTCAGTAGACAACAACAATGATTTTTTCAATATCATTCTAATTCCTGCAGTGATTGATCTATTTTGTCCTTTTTGATTTCTTCCCACCTTGACAAAATCAAGATTTGCTAATGAATTTGCTTTAGTAACACTGTTATAAGAATAATAAAATCGCTATCGACGATTAAGAAAGACAACTTGACGTTCTAGTTAAATTTAAGCGTTGACACTCACGAAATTATACAGCTTACATCAAAATCTGCTGCCATCGCAATTCTGTATAAATAAAAAAAATATTACTGTTGAATCATCATCTATCGCCCAGATCGAACTGTTTATTGACGCTGTATAACGTAATAATAAGTCCTCTTAATGTTCTTCCTGCCTTCATTTTTTTTACAATCATTTATCCAACAAAGAATTCTAGCTAGGATAGATTAAAGTAATTACTAGACTAGAGCATTCACTAAATAACCTATTGGAAATTTATGCTATCATTTTCGTCCCGTGAATTCCCTTCATTCAAATCATTTAGTTTTTTTTATTACAACTTCTTATTGATTTCGATCGTTTTACTGTTATTATTGTACGTATCATGCCAATAAATACACCAGAAGGAAGAAAATCCTATTAGTTTAATAGTATTGAAAACTGTAGACTCTAAAACTTGGTGCTAATTTAACTCGAATTAAATCGTCTTGTAAAAATTTCTAGTCTTAATACTATTTATACACTTGTTTGGGTTGATAGACTACTACATGCAATCTACATCATCATCGTTCAATTACAAGGTATGTGAAGTAAAAGAAATTAGATGATATATTTTTAACAACGATATAGATAGATAGAATTGCTATATGGAAGTAATTGTCGCCATTGTTTTTAATATATAATACGAATATCCATGTATAGTAGTAGGATCTCGCATAACTGAATATAAGTATTAATGGAATTCAATAAGTAGAATTAGACTGTTACGTTATATTATGATATTACTCCAGTAGTGGTCTATCACTTGATAATACAGTAGTATTCTCGTATCTATATCAACAAGAATAAGCGTATGTACGATATGCTTTCATCTATGCTAGTTTATTAATATTCTTGCATGATATTCGAAAATGGCGTTGTAGTATTGAATTTTTAAGAGATTCAATTTATTTTCCTATTTCTACATCATAAATTTCAATTACAACTGTTCGAAAAGAATAGTCTTCACTTTTACTTTACAGTTTGAATTAAGAATATTGATAACATTACCAGTGTTGGTTTTGATGGGTAAAAAGTGTATATATATTTTATTTTATATTTTGTTAATTATTTATTATCGCCTATGATGATGACAGGAGAGGAAATCGATTTGTACCTAAAGCCAATGTCATTGGAGTGCCAACTGCTCAATTCCGTTCAAGATCCCGATCTATATCACCTTCGTCTGGTTAGTATGTTATTAGCATTGATGTACATCATGTGCTATATCAAACAAATAATTAATTTCATAGATAAATAACCAAACTTTTTCCTTGCTATATGTTAATATAATTATAGATTAGTTAACATCAAGAACATGTAGTAGTCAAATTTTACTATAGTGTAATCGGATACTTTTACAAATTTTTCCATTTTTTTAAATTCCATTGGTGACATCTTCTGTCATTTTCTGTTACTAGGTTTTAGTCCAATTAGCAGTCCGCGATCTTCACCTCGAAATACGCCTGGCCAATGCCCACTATCTGAGTCATGGTTAGTATTGTAGTAAAAATAGCTTATTATTCTTGTTTTTGAAGACGGAAGCTTTTAATTGCTAAATGTAAAAGTACGTCATAATGTATCTTAGGACATCCCGTCGTTGGTCTTTAGCTTCATTTTCTTCCGGTTATAGCAGCAATGCTGCTCGATCGCCTGTTCATTCGGTATGCTATAATCTGTAGCTTGCCATCAAAATTAAATCAACATCTGTTAATCGTTTATCTAAGAGCTGACCACCTTTAATATTTTTTGTTGCTAATTATAGCCAGTACAGAACAAGCTACATCAGGTATGTTAAGCGTATACCAATTAAGGAATAAGCCAGAGCTATTAATGTATAAGTATATAATATCTGCTTTGTTGTTGATGATATTTTTCGCTAAGATTCTGAATGTTAACAGACATCGTATAATATAATGAAATGATTTCTGCTTTAGTTACCGTCACAACCAACATCATTTGACTTGGCTTTCTTAAGCAGTCAATTTGGGTATGTTATATATCATAGCTTTGAAAACTGATACAAATTCCTTAGTATATAGGTTAGTTGATATGAGTCTTACTAATTAAAATTTGTTGTAAATAGTTGGGATAGTGAAGAAGAATATCCTGCTACCAGACATCGTTCGAGAAGTTTAAGGTAATGGAAATATTGTTACAATTTAATGTAGAGAATTAATTTCCAGATTCTATACTAGACCAAGAATTTCTCGCACTAGATGATAATGATTTGCATTATCAATCAAATTCTGTTAACAATTATTAATATTATTCAAATTTTTATCTTCTAGCCCTTTCAGAAGTAGAATAGATGATAAAAGAATACTTATGGAAGTATATAAAGAGAGATTTCCTAAAGTTAGTTGAATAATTGAATTTGAATATGTGCCTATTTAGATCAAAGTATTATAGTACTTAAGACAATTTGTCTTCATGATATTCATATTTTAGGCAAAAGAACAAATGGAAGAAAAATTAAAGGTCAGTCGCAAGAATTTATCATGCTATGATGTTTTTAAATGTACTGGATCAGAAACATAATAGCATTCTTAACTTCTGTTGCCATCTAAAGTAGTTATATCATAGAAATTGTCTTATGTTAGATATAATTGAAACAGAGATTTTATCTATTAACAATTAACTGATCCCTTCAAATTTTTGCTTATAACTCTATCATTATTGTTCATTACAGATCATACTGAAAGAAATGCCTGAAGATGATAACCTCGCTGACGGTATACTAAACTTTTTATATCATCAGGTAATTTAGATGATCGGACTGATTATATTGTATCTTACATTAAAGATTTATTAATTACAAGAATATTAAGATTGGTAACTGTTACACATTTGATATAACTATCAACTGCATAGTAAGTCATGCTGGCCGTCATAATTTCAAATTTAATATTGTATTTTTTATTATTACGCTTATATAGCTTGTCGAATTAATACGCGAATTGCTAAAAACCTCCCGAGAAGGTACTGTCAATCATGACTACTTTCTCGAATTATCTGAAAAATTGGCAAAATTATTGGAAGAGGTAACAGTGTATGAATGATGTACTATTTACATACATACGATCTAAAACTTCCTAGTCGATAATATGGAGTAATATACAATGTAATAATAACCAATTAATATGTAGAATTAATATCGGTTGCTTGATTCTATCCTCTTATCGTAGGCGCATAGTAAAACTGATCGCGATGTTACACCTGTCACTGACATGATTCGAAAACTATTAGTAATTGTATCAAGACCGGCTAGACTACTAGAGTGCTTGGTATTGTTAAAATAATTTACTATTATTATGAAGTACTAGTATATGTATTTACCGTATGGATGCGCAAAATTTGCAATTCTAAAAGCAACTTTTCGCTTTAAACTACATTACAGGAATTCGACGAAAATGAGTTTTATGATTCAATCGACGCTAATCGAGAAAAAGATTTAATAACTAGTCTTAAAAGTGATGTGCCTCGTTACGTTATCAGCCAACTTGGCTTGACAACAATCGATGGAGGTACCTTATTAGCAGTGCTACGATAATCGTTTTATCAAAAAATGCTAATTAAAATAGTATGTAAATGCAAATCATATTAAGGCGTTTATTTTTTATGTTATTTAGTAGCTGAAAATTTAGAATCTAAACAGGTAATTAAAACAGCTCATTAAATATTTGCTCATAATGTTATTGCACTTTTATTATAATTAATAGCTTCAATATCAACTTCTTTTATCAGAGAGAGATCTACAATCCTTTTAAAGATGAAGCCCCTAGTGAACACGATTTTAAGCCGATTAAGCTAATTAGTAGAGGAGCGTATGGGTACGTATCAATTTACTGTTAGAATCATTACCTTATTATTACGGTATTGCAATACATTGTAGTTGTCTTTCTAGTCCGTTTTCTGAAAACTATTTTCTCTATATTGGTTTATTAATTTTATATGTAGATCGGTATTTCTGGTACGACATCGAAATACTGGTCAACGTTTTGCGATGAAGAAAATAAGTAAACAAGGCATGTTACTACGGAATCAGGTACCAGCATCGTTTATGTTCAATTTATTGATCTAATTAAATGATACTCATTTATCTAAATACTAAATCCTTTCACTTGTTATGTAAAGAACCTTTTGACATAATTCCATTATTTTTAAGGTTAAACAAGTTTTTAATGAACGAGACATTCTAACTTTTGTGGACAACCCTTTTATTGTTAGTATGTGGTGTAGCTTTCAAACGAGAGTAAGTATTCTATCAAAATACCCACTTTTAAAGTTGACAGTTTTATATTTAAAATATTAATAACAATGATACATCAGAGGCACAATAATTGTTGGTAGTATATTCATGTAATATGGATTTTTATATAACAGAAACACTTATGCATGGTAATGGAATATTGTGAAGGCGGTGATTGTGCCACACTACTCAAACATATTGGACCACTTCCCCTTGAAATGGCAAAGTTAGCCCATATTTTTAAATATCTTATAGATATGTATAACTCTTTCTTATTATGTATGGAATACCCATATTATTAGCTATTTTACTTCTTTACAGTTACTATTAATCAATAACCGTTTCTGTTAACTCAAATGAAAACCTTTAGAATGTACTTTGCTGAAACGATTTTGGGTATCGAGTATATCCATAGCTACGGAATTGTGCATAGAGATTTAAAGCCTGAAAAGTAAGTTCATTTTATTATTTATAAATATATATACGAGTAGGATAATTAAAAACTATTTATTTTTTAAAGAAATAACATGTAGCGGACTTTAGCACGCTTTATCAAATTATTTATTTTAGCTACTACAAAAAAAAGAACAATAAAGCATTACTAGCCGCTAACAGATTTTACCCTTTTCTATAATACTCTTATAGCCTATTGATTACGTCATTGGGGCATATCAAATTGACCGATTTTGGATTATCTAAAGTTGGCCTGATGAATCGTATGTAAACGTTGAGAAATTTGTAATCTATCTCATATCATACTTAATTATGAATCATTATTCGCGGATTCTAAATTTTTAATGGTAAGGCATAAATGATTTAAATTCCATTTCTTTCTATCACTTTTCTCGTTAGTTACGACGTCGGCATATGAATACGCTATCGAGCAAGATACCCAAATATTTCAAGATAAACAAATTTATGGTACACCGGAGTATATTGCACCAGAAGTAATTCTACGCCAAGGATACGGTAACAGTTTTATTAAAATCGTAATGGAAACTGTTTTAAAAATTTTCAAATATGATATCTAAAGTGGTATCTTATATTACATAGGTAAACCGACAGATTGGTGGTCAATGGGCATTATACTGTATGAATTTTTAGTTGGATGTCCACCTTTCTATGGTGAATCAGTCGAAGAATTATTCGAGCAAGTTTCGAATGGTATATTAAGATATATTTAACCGCTATGAAAACAACATACCAAAACGAATAAAATATTACATATAAACATATAATAGGAGATGAAATTGAATGGCCCGAAGAAGAAGATGCTGTCCCTGAAGATGCTAAAGATTTAATTACAAGATTATTGCAACAAGATCCTGCTACGCGTCTTGGTACTACCACAGGTAAAATTATAAAAAATTTTTATAGTAACTAAATGAATCTAGGTATTGCTTTGTATTTGATCTATTTGAAAGTGTCTTTAAAAATTCTTTTTATTTGTTTCAAGACTCTACTGAGGTCAAAGAACACGAGCTATTTCAAGATATTGACTGGGCATCATTACTACGCCAGAAAGTAGAATTTGTTCCAGAGCTAGATAACGAAGAAGATACTAGCTACTTTGATCGTAAGTCCTATTAATATTCAACTTATGTTTTTTCCTTGTTTGAATACTTAGTGCAGCTTATAATATTATGTCAAGTAAATGCAACGATTTACAATGTTTATCATAAATTTTTTTATCATCTCTAGCACGAACTGATCGTTACTGCCGTACTCACAGCGATGAAGAATCTGATGAAAATTATGACTCTGATACAAGTGATTTATCATTCGTCAACTTTTCTAGCTGTTCGAGACGCTATCATGCTTTGGAAAATTCGAATCCTACTTCTAGGCATCATTCGCTTACTGGTAGCAATGATGGATCGACAAGCCCTCTCTTATCACCTGAAATATCGGAGATTCCAGAAGATAAAAATGATGATACTGATAAAGAACCAAAAAATATCAGGTATTATTATGGTACACTTATATAGGCTTTACTTACTCTGTAGACAGTAATCGTAATACAGCTTTTCATTGTAGTTCGTCATTAATTACAATAACACTAAAAATTGACTATTTTTCTTAGTTTATTGTTAAGTGAAACTCCTGAAAACGAGAACAATCAGCCAATAAAACTTAATATATCGGAATCTAGTGTTAGAAAGCTACGTAAAAATCTGGAAGTACCCAAAAATCCTGAAATCTATGTTGAAAATGAAAGTGATTATTGTGAGGAAGACCCTTTTACTGAAAGCAGAGGTTAATAGATGACTTACTAGAATTGTGATAATTGATGGTGTTATCTGAAACAATTTTCATTACAGGTTTTATTACCGATTCACCAACGAGCCCACTTAGTTCACGCGGTAGTCCTTGCACTAGCCCGACTAGTTCGCTTCCGCCGATTGTACTTTACAAAGGGCCACGCGGATTCGGATTTACAATTAGATCAATACGCGTATACATTGGAGACACAAATATGTATACCGTTCAACATCTTGTAAATGTAAGTTTTCGTAAAATGTTCAATGCATGAGTGAATTTTACTAAAAATGGCTGTAACTCTAATTGATGAAATTACATAATGTTCTTTGCTAGTCTGTGGATGAAAAAAGCACAGCAAGTCAAGCTGGGCTTAAAGAGGGTGATCTTATTACGCATGTCAATGGCGAGGTAAAGAATATGCTAAGGATATGATTTCTGTCATGTTATTTAAGGATCTAAATCTAAGTGTTTTTTTATGACTACTGTAGCCGATTCAAGGCCTAATACATCCGCAAGTAGTAGCTTTAATTGGTAAAGGTGGAAAATGCATTTCAATTAATGTAACTCAGTTGGAAAAGACATGCATAAATAAGTGTGATCGAAGACGGCCATTATCATTTTTACAATTTGTTAAAAGCAAGGATACCGCGGCTAAAAGTAAGAAGTCTAACAGTTTTTGGAGGAGAGGCTCCCTTAGAAAATCAAGTTTGTTTAAAAAAGTACGAGGTAGACGCGAGAAACACAAAGCTCCACAGATGCAGTCATCTCCTCCAGAAACCTCTTCACCAATTAATTCACAATCACCCTCACCAAATCAATCCCCTCACTTGCGCCCTCATACCTTTCAAGGCTTAATGCCTAGACTCAGACGTCGTAAATCGAATTCAACCTCACCCATATCACCACTTGTTAGATCAGATGCTCATGTTGAACATAGTTATGAGTCTCCAACAGCTCCATCTACAAGCAAGTCATTCTTATCTATGCTATGGCCAAAGCCTAAGCTATTACATACGGAAGGTAGCTCATCAGGCAGCTCTCCTCTTCTTCGACGAGCGCTGTCTCCTCCAGAATTGAAAGATAAAAAAAGTAAGCGAGGACAAAAGAAAATTCCGCTAGAAAAGCGTCTCAGTGATACTGGTGATGAGAATAATAATACTGTTCCTGAATTAAATACTCCGAGTGACGATAAATTGCCAAAATCGTCATTACCCGCTAGATTGAGAAGACAATTGGATCGAAAAGGTTCTTGGCATGGAACTGAATTGCATCACTTACAGTGAGCATAGTGATAAATCATTTTGTATCTCCTCAAAATAGACCTATTCAAAGATGTTGTAGTATTGTTATTAAAACGCTATTAGATACAAACATGCTTGAAGCCCACGTAATATTTTACTTGTTTTTCTGTCTTTCTTTTCGATACCAAATGTTTTACTGTTTAATTGCCTGTTAATTTTATTTATTGTAAATTTATTGCAAATTTGCCTATATATCTGATACATATTTGTTCCATAATTATAGTATACCGGAACAATCAGTTTAATGAATACGTTTATTTGTCAACTCGCCGTGGTATTTGCTATCGACACAACACCTTAGAATGAGTTTATAACGGCATAACTCAGTCCATTGTGTCGATCGTACGTTATCCTATCGCTTAAGCCCTTTTCTTATTGCGATATTAAAAGTAAGCTATCTTTGTACATACTGTATATTGGATTATAGACCTTGATGCTGGCATTTATTAAATAATACTAACTATGCCATTCAATAAGATAACCAATTACATATATATGTATGCTTAAATATATCTACGCGTATATAGGCTTTTATAAGACTGTATAATATAAAAAATACCCGTTATACGCTTGATACGAATAATTAGTCTGTCATCCAATATTGCTTTCTAACATTCTTTTGCATCAGATGAAAGATTATTTATTAGATGGCAGTTAATTAAATGTCCCTCGAATTATATTTTAAAACTATTTATAACCAGCAACATCGTACTCTACGGTAAATGGCATAAATTTATCAATACGAGTATATAATACAAAGTTCGAAATTTATAACCTATAGCTTCACAACCTTCTCGTACAAACGTATATGCCGTATTGGTAATTTGTGTAATGTATTGGATACGTAATGTTTTGATTTATAGCAAAGTAACTTTGCCGCCATTTTGTGTACTAAGTACCGACATGCAACACTACATTATTACTTACTGGTAGCACTATATCAATTAAGTCTGACGTAAAGTTCTGTCAGCAAAGCTTGAAATATTTGATAATTTACAAATGTAGCAATCATTTCCTCTATCTGTTTCAGTTTTTACCCTGTATATTACTTGTTAAAATAAGGATATACAGTCTAAAATTTCTGTATCCTGTACTATTCATATGACAGATTATTTGTAATAAAAGAGTCCTATTCCCAACTAACTCAAACGAATAGTCCGTTTGTGTACTTCATTCATTCTGTTGTCTATTAGTTTTTAACACTATTTTTTAAGACTATTATCATGTCCAATCTAGTACATCGAGTCATTTGTCTGTTATCATGCGTGCGATGACTACTGTATTACATAATTTGTAAAAATCGATTTATTCTAGGGTTCTTAAGATTTAAGCAGTTACACCATTATTATTAGCAAACGATCACATCAAAGATTTAACAGTAACAAGTTTATGTTAAACTTATTTACTAGAAACGCCATAAAGTAGCTATATCCTACCGCTAATTGTCTAAATTGCAATTTGCTATTCTATTTCTCTTTTGCTATCATTTCACTAGTAACTTGTTTGCCAATGTAAGATCAAATAGAAACTATTGCAAATGCCCTTATACATAAATTACTGCTGTATTTATTGATTACTTCCAAGCCTGCTCCTGATATTCTCTTCCTGTTATACTAATATTTTATAACGAAAATTTATAGTCCTGCGAACATAAATATAGCCACAGGACTCTATAATCGAATAGAGAAATATTTTTAAGTCTTTATATTTAATCGGATAAACCGCAATTCATACACAATATTATTTTTCAAGCCCGCCAGCAATACTTTCGATGGTATACAAGCTTTCTCATGCACGATATTTAAAGATCTCTTAATCCGTGTACAAATCCCATATTAACATACACAAATGACGGCTATATCGTGCTACTATAGCACCACTAATTGATTTATTTGATAGATAAAGTACTACATTCAGCACGGAAATTTATTAAATGTATTTTAGAAGTTGACACGGTAACGTAAATAAATAGATTAGGATCTTATCTAATAGGAGCAAATTAGAGGCAAAAAAAATAAGCTATCACTTAAAGTTAGATGTAGAAGGTCTTTTTCGTCCATTTATATCAATAAGATAATATAATCATTTCACAGTATTTATGGCGAAGCAAAGAGGATTAACTAACAGAAGCATTGCTACTACTGTACACACTGGCGAGACCACTTTGTAATTGGAAAATATATAAATTAACTTAAGATAGATAATTATTAATCTCTCTTCGTTCTAAAGTGATCATCATCTTCATCATCGTCATTCAATGGTAGCTTGTGACAAAATCGCATTTGCCTTTCTTCCACGCTATGCCACATTCCATAACCGAAATAAATACTGAAACCTACAATGTACGGATAATTAATAAGCTTTAATGAAAGTGTAACTACAATTACGCTGCATATTGAACAAAGTTCATAATATCTTTCTAATTTCCACTGCTTAATACTTACCAATAGCCATCCAAATAGCGAATCGTATCCACGTAGCTGTAGGCAATTTTAAAATTAAAAAGAGGTTAATAAATAAACTTAAAATGGGTGTAAATGGAACTAATGGCACTTTAAATTTTAATTTTTGCCGGTTTTTAGGCTGTCTCACGATAATATATATCACTATTAATATCAATAGAACTAGAGTGCAGACTAAAAGAATCGTCCACCATGTACGATTGAGTAATTGGTTGATTAATTTAATAAGAATGAGATTTAGTGCTAAAATAGCAGCACTTAGGGCGGTGACACATTTGATAACTGTCCTGCCACTTTGGGATGTTGGTTGGTCTTCATCATCAATTTTATCATCGTCAATATCACTTAAAGTATCACTTAGCTGATTATTATCGGGCAAAATTAGATCATTTTCAGATGGTTTATCACCTAAATTACTCTTAAATTCTACACCATTGTTATTAACTGATCCATAATCATGAAGTGCTGATTGATTTTGTAATCCATCATTTTCTTCATTCTGCGGTTGTGTAGTTGCATGTTGAATCAGTTCGATCTGGTTATCATCTTGTAAGGATTGTCCAATACTATGATCACTAGGCTGATAATGTAGGATTAATATCGATGCCGAAACTAAAATATAGGCCAAGAGCGTACCAATAGACATCATATTAACTAATGCTGCTATATCAAAAATCAGAGCCACGATTGAACAGAATATTCCTGATACGACGGTAGCATACAATGGCGTCTTGAATCTATCATGGACTCTACCAAGTATCCTATCCAAAAAAGCCACAAGTTAAGAGCAAATTAAGCAATTTAATCGCTGTTAGATCATTTATTGATCTATTAGTTATTACATCACTACGAGTGAAAAGAAAGCTTAGCCTTTAATCTGTTTAATTCTTTAGATAGTTGATCATTATAATCAATAATATATTCGTAAACCTACTTAATAATTGTATCAGAACGAAAAAGAATTAAAAGTTGTCTTCAATATGAAATATGCCTTACCTTTAATATATCGCTATCTTTAGATAATTTTATATCTTAACTATAATTTCACTCACACGTTAGCGTAATAAAAATAAAAAGGATGCGAACTCAAGGACTATCTTCAGGACTATAGTATGCTGTACTTTTAATCGATCAGCATCTTTAGATGGCCTTTCATTTTAATTTTATTCGTACATTTACTTAGTAACTGTATAAAGGTGATAGTATCATACGTAGTCTTAACTATTTTTCCTGTTAGATCGTGGCTGATCTATTAAAATAGCTAGTTATTCTATTGCCAGGTAGAAAGGCAATTTCACTTTTTATCTATCAATATCTTCAAATCATTTTTCTTTTTTAGTTCAAGTTTTTAATTGTATCCATATTATAGAACTGTATAAAAATGACGATACAGGATTGAGCCCTGCTTAGAATATCCAATATGCAGTAGTTTATCTTAACACGCGCCGCGGTCAAGAGTTAAATTGCAACAGTAATTACATCAAGTTCATCGAATTTTGAGAATAGATTAACCTCCAAAAACTACCAATGTAACCTACTACTCTCTAAATGAAGCTATTTATGCAAATCTATATCAACCTATTAAATATTAAAGCTTTACTCTATCACTTACTTGAATAGCAAGCCATCACGAGACATGGCAAAAATCACTCTAGGCAATGGAAATACTGACCCCATAATCGACGCTGACAGACCACAGAAAGCACCCACAGAGATAATATATTGAGCAACTTTAACCCCTTTCAAAGCAAATACTTGTGGTAAAGGAGCCTTGGGATCAATTTTATAGTAGGGCACCATTAATGTAATAACTATGGAGATTGATGAATAAGCTATAAAGCAGACAACTAACGTTAGTAAAATACTTAAGGGTACAACACGTTGAGGATTACGGACTTCCTCACTAGTTGTACATATCGCATCAAAACCAACGTAAGCATAGAAACTAGTAGCAGCACCAGTTAATAAACCACCAATGCCAAATGGTGTAAATCCACCATAACCTTGTAAAGGATAGGGACCAGGGTGTGGAATAGAAGAATTGGGAATGTTCCAGTTTTGAATATCGGCGTAAAACATCCCGCATGAAAAAACGAATGTGATCACCATTAAATTAGTCACGGTAAAGATATTATTTATAGTCGAAGAAGCTTTAACGCCAGTACTTAAAGTGATTGTAAATATAATCACGATTGCAAAAGCCAGAAAATCGGGATAAGAGGCTAAACCAGGAGCATGCCAGCTGAGATGCTTTTGAAAATAGTTGGATATAGCGTGATTGGCTAATGAATCAAGATTACCACTCCAAGCACGGGCTACCGATGCCACAGAGATAGCATATTCTAAAATGAGATTCCATCCGATTATAAAAGCAATCAATTCACCAACAGTAACATAACTGTAGACATAAGCTGATCCAGTTTTAGTAATTCGAGAGCCAAACTCAGCATAACATAAAGCGGCTAAAGCCGAAGCAAAAGCGGCAATGGCAAAAGCAATAATCACTGACGGTCCCGCCGATTGACGCGCTACTTGGCCAGTAATAACGTAGACACCAGCACCTAATGTACTTCCTATCCCTAAAGCAGTTAAATCAAATGTATTTAAGCAGCGTTTAAGTTTGCCCTCTCGATTGGATTCATTAGTATCATCTTCAGGAAAATCATCATGATCTGCTATCTTCAATCTAGTTATTCTTTTTACGAAATGAACTTGATGATCTCCGTTAGTAAAACCATGACGACAATCCATGATTCGTTTCAGCATAAGCGTTTTTCTCTTCCTTTACTACGGTAATTAGACCTGACGGTAATTATTCAACACCAGTGATTGATATATTAAGAGAAAGATTTGTGGATAATTTTACAGTCTCATTACAATTCTAACGTAAAAAAGGAAAGGAAATAGATTATGAAATATTAACAACTGCAACTAAACCTAAAAATACCGTCTAGATAATAACGGACAAGAAACTTTCTAATAATTCTGATTAATGATTAATAATGTCTTTGAATCACTCGGTGCCGCAGTTATTTCATTAACTATTGATACATTAAGTCAACAATATTGCCAAATTATCCCATAGAATGGACAATACCGCTTATAGTACGCCCAATATAACGTATCCAATAATGTAGCAATCAATCAATCATTCACGATACAGTAATATCATTTAGCATGCATGGAATGACTGGCTACTTAACTTAAGTATGCTCACATAGTACTGTACAGCATACTACTTCTAGAATTACATCAAGTCGTATAGCAATCTTACTATAGTACAAGTATAGGCCTACTTGACAAACTCCTAATAACTACAAATACAGTACAATAATTAATGCTTTGCTTTTAAAGTAATATAGGGGTGCGCTAGTAGCCTAAGTATAGCCATAAAAGGTATATTAAAATGACTTTATTTGTTAATGATCATATGGTGTGATAGCTATGGCCTAATGATCTATATGTAGGTTTAAAAGAATACATTAACAACGCCGTTATTTAAATATAGCTATCTTCAATTAATTTATACTCATATCTATATAAATACAGCATACAGTAAAGTTTGTAGTAGTATTGCTCTTGGTTCAAATTAGATTGCTTAACTTTCAACGTAAGTAATTGCATTTCATAACTATTCATCTATATTATACTTTTATCTGTTCAACATACCGTTAACTATCGTTACAGAGAAAAGAAATCTATCCATAGGCGCTTGCCGTAAATCGTATTCTTCCTTTTATTATCTAGATACAATCAGAGCCATAGGTGTTGTGTGCGTATAGTTATAGCATATACAGTACCGGTACTACTATTGGAAGGACTATAGCATTTTTCGATAGTACCATTATAGCCATTAATAAAACTGTACTCATTAATTATGCAGTAAGTCAATCGTTGTATTATCATAGAGAGATCGTAAATAGAAAATACTGAAATGATTGAAAGGCACGGTTATATAAATACAATTTACTGTTACCTAGTGCTACAATATGTTTCCTAGTACAGCATCGATTTTAATATTAAATACTAAAACATATTAGTTTAGTATTTTTTATACTGTGAGAAAAATAGGCGTGGTAGATGAAAAGAAGTAGAAGACTACGAAGCGTAGTAGATGATTCTTAATTTTTATTTCGTACTCTTTAATGAAGATGACATCATAGTAGTCATGAGTACAGCACATACGAGTATGTATATGATATATATGTACCATTTTCCCGCGGATAAAGTCAAGACGTAAGAATTTTAATAATACATATACATATGCTAGATAATACACAAACACACACATGCAGCACTGGGAAATGCTTTCGGATCATCCAAGCTATCTACTTTACCAGTACCTGTCCTCTGCATAGTATATTGTGCTGTATGTACACGCATATTACAACTTATTCATTGAAATTGAAATTTTTTAACGAATAATTTTATTGCAATCTAGCAAGATCAATAATATAGGTATGTAAATGTCCGTTTGCCATAAACCTCTACCACTTGCATACGGCATATAGACGAATTATCATCTATGATATGTTTAACGTATGTACAGTATAATGCACGTATTGCAAATAATGTCTCTAGAATAATGTTCTTTCTTCGTATATAAAATTATTTATTGAAATCAGCTATTTAATATTTTAATTCTACTTTAGTAACAGAAGATTACCGAACATTATCATAGAAACTATTATTACAGCCAATTTAGCATCAAATAGCAATTATTAATAATTGGCAACCCCTTCCTCCCTTAAAAACTCCCGGCTTTTATCCCTCGAGGCCGGATTATATCGTAGAGTGTCTGCATAATTGTCTACAGTAAGCTTTCCTAATACTTAAAAGTTCTAACCCATAGAGGTTCTTCCCCATGGTCTAACGTAGTTATTCTGTATCATAGATACTGCACTGCGTAATCTTAGCACATTCGAAATGTCAGCACAAGTAGTGGTCTAAGCCTGGTCGTACAGACTAGATGCGCTAGACTTAATAGAAAATGATACATCGTTCAATACAACAGTCTTTACAACAATAATTACCAATGTTTGACTGAATGGGTCAGTGATATTTTTAATACGACGGTACTTGTTGATAATAATGCCCGGATAAATGTAAGCTGCAACTACTTGGAAAGAAGCAACTCTATAATGCAATAATCCCGTTTACTTCATTAATAAATATAGTCAATATCGAATACACTATATAATACACTAAGTCTTCATTATTGATGCTGTTAGATCTCGGCAATATCATGTACCATACATACATGGCCCATTATTGCTACATAAGGGACATCCATATCTTTATTAAATATAAAAATCTCTTTTTCTATTTTTCAGTATTTAATAGAACGTAAAAATTTCGAATAGATCCCATAGAAATTCATATGTCTCATTTCCTCTGCAATGATTCAACTGTTTAGTAGATAAATTTTTCCAACTTCTGCTAAATTATAAAGCATTAGCAGACTTAGAAATAGTTTAGCCTTAACCGAATGATACAGGAGGAAATCCTAGGTATGAAATACCATGCTAATATAAAATAATCTCTTATTAAATGCTACAGGCTGATATAAATCGATAATTATTATTATTCGACCTTCAATGACTATTAGACTACGAAATTATGCCAAGAGTGCAGTAGCAAAAACTAGATCATGATGAAATGACTAATACAATTATATATCGTACGCTATAGACTGATCAAAGTGCCTACCCACCGCTAACTTCATTAAATCAGTTGAAATATAGTCATTTCTGAAAACCAAAAGATAATTGTAATTTCAGCTTCTTTTTATAAATCTTAGTGTCTGTCACTATAGCGACGACGCCCCCTATATTGCGTGTATACAATAATGATGACAAAGGTAATTTATAATACGACAAGAACAATAATATTTCAGCTTTATTTGATGCTTTTCTCGATTTGCAATATTATTACAAGAACGTTTAGATTTATAATTAAATTCATTCTGAAGATAGTTACTTTAATTATATATAAGATCTTTGTGCTATGTTATCAATTCGCATCTACAGTATTATCCTTGTTCATTATCCATATCGCATAAGGTACTCAGATAAGCTAAGAGCTCTATATTAATATCGCTTCGAGATATTATCTAAGCATATAAGCAGTAACTCTACCGAATTTTGACTACAAAAAGTACCAATGTCCTGATATAAATATTTCTCAACTAGAATCGATGGTTAAAACACTTATATGCTATATACTAAATGCTGGTTAGTATTCAAGTTAATCGTAAATCATTAAATATTGGTTAATGAAGCTTGTACGTGCAAGAGTTAAGTAGTAAATTATTTTTATTTCGTATCCCTAGAATCAACAACTACGTTATATATATTTTTCTGCATTATATTCTAATTTTACAATCTTCTGCTTAATAAACTATAGTCTGTAACATACGGCTTATAAATTTTACTAATTAATCTAAATATACGAATAACCATTACAAAATTAAGCACACTAAATTCGGTAATACACTCATCAAACAGTCAGGAGAAAGGATTGTTAAGAGGACATGCTCAAAGAATATGGAGTGCCCGAACTTGCTGAGAAACAATATAATGTTTTATATAACCAATGATGTGATCAAAGTTAGTTAGATGTCTATTCACACTACACTGGTATTTCTAATTTAATATTATATAATAGTAAACTATCAGCTCTCACAAGAAAACATAAAAAGCATGATATTGTTGATTACCTATCCAATATCGGTATCTCAATAATCTTATAGCTGAAAGTAACAATAGTACAGTAATAGTATTGCGGTAGCTCCATTTCTGAGTTCTATAATTATGTAAACAACAGTACAGTCGTAAAATGATAGACAGATTACCGGCAAAATAAGCGATCGTATTCATACCTCAGAATTGACTCAGTTGACTATATTAAACTAAAATAAGACATTGTCCATAAATTACTTAACATAAATATATGAGCTTGCTAACCATTGAGAAGATTGTAATATACGCCTGAGTAGCCAGCTTTAGACCCTTCTATCAAGTTTATCAATAAACGATGCAGTATTCTACATCTGAATTTTTAGCCATCATTACCAGTCCTCTTTAGCTACTGAGCAATAAATTTCGGTAAAAGCGAATAATTCGTCTGTTCCCTTCCTTGATCTAATTAGGTTTCCTAAGTTTCGCTACTATTAAACCATCATTCAGGCTCTGATGTTGGAACATCAAAGAATTATTATATGAAATTGCGTTGCTGATAATCACATTTATGAAAGCTTTAGTTGGCAAGAATTTGATATGTTTACCAAGAAGAATTAATATGGTTACATAAACAGTAGTAAAAGGAATAACAGAATTATCTATTTTTATCCATAGAAACCGATTTATAGGATTTGCAGCGCAACCATAAATTAGTAAACATTGATACACTCAAATTTTATCATTTCAGATCAGGTTCTGTTATTCAATTATATCAAATATTGAAATAGAGTCGTGTACCGTATACGTACTACTTTTATAGGATAAATAACTAATTGGTTTAAGATTTTTAATTTCGTTTACTTTATAGTAAACATTACTTGAATATATCATTCAAGAGTATTGATAACAACTAACAATAAGCATAGCAAAATGAGAATTTGTCCCTTTTTAGATGCAATGTATTTTCTCTTAAAATAAATTTCAAGTCATACTATCTCATCTATACTAAAATAATGTCTAAATGTTCGTCATATCGTAGCAGCTTCGGTTAAAGTTATCCTTTCTTCCTTGATATTGCATTGCTGACAAAGGGATTAAACTAGGTGAACAACTTCAATTTTGATAGTATAGCAGATGGGCATACTGCATCAGCAAATACCGTTCATGAAGACTAAGTATGAATGATATATATGTATTACTCGAAATGAAATACATACGCTCTTTACTTTTTATTTATTGTCTATAAATATCAATAAACTACCTATTTTAGAGCTGTAGCTTGCATAATTTTCATTGATATTACATTATTGATGGAGGAAAATCAATTAATCAACAGTGCTAATAAATTTACTAGTCGGTCTAAGGTTTAAGTGTCATTTGATTCAAATGAGATATTAATGGATATGTTATTATATGGGATTTTATATTAAGATAAATATATAGTGTTACTAGAGTTACCGTATTGTTATCGGTTATGAAAAAATAATAGCCACGACAAGAATATGTCTGCTTCTATCCAATTCTGACGACAAGTATACTAGATATTCCCTATTCTAACCTTTCACATTCAACTGCGAGCTTTATTGGATCCACTGGAAACATAACAACCATTATTAGAATTGTCGGATGTTATTTGTGCGATGACAAGCAAAAGAAGCAAGTACAATGCTTACATTCTTTATAAGAAAATTGAAGACTCTTTTCAAAACTGATACAATGGGATAATTCTAAAAAAAATAACCACTGTAATGTTCAATTAACGAGAACATAAAGAAATCTACCTCCTCCTAGGACAGCGCAAGTTTACGAAATAGATTACTACAGGACTAAGAAATACTTTTATTCAATTTTTACCTTTTTTCTATATAAAAGCATTATACAAAGATAAAAGATTAAGGACCACCAGGGAAGAATTGATCAAGTTAAAAATTGTTATCCTAAGTCGGCCGACTGCATAGATCGAAATTTACCTTACATATCAGTTTATTGACTTACGTTAAAATTGATTTGATTTTTAACCTTAACCATTAAAATAGAAGGAAAGAAAAATTAGAACAGTGTCCAAGATGACCAGCGGCCTTCCTAAATCACGTTCTGCTTTCGATATCAGTCATATTGTCAACGGCAATAGTGGGTTAGATAGTTCCAATGAATCATCATTACTGTTGGGATTTCTGTCAGCTAAAAGGACAGCACAACATTTAAAACGAAGAGCAATCCATATAACTGAACAGGCTCGTAGACGACGCGATGATTTTCGAGGTGAAAGTGAAGTTTGCCATTCCGCTGAACCTATACGATCAGCAGTTTCATCAAGGTTAACTAGTCGAAATACGAATAGTTCTGCCTCCGATCTTTATAAAATACGCTCGACAACAGCTTTCCCTGCTGAAGATGTAGAAAGAATTATACGCCACATCGTTAATAAAGAACTAGATGACAAAACTTACCAACATGATTATTGTCGTCAGCAGTCTTCTGAGTTAGCGGAGAAAATTAAAGATGGTGTTAAAAAATTACACTTACCACGTTATAGATTAATTTGTTATGTCAATATAGGACAAAAGTCAGGACAATGTATATCTGTAACAAGCCAATGTCTATGGGATGATAATCTGGATAATTATGCATCCTATTGCTTTCAAAATGCTTCATTATATGCTGTATGTGTTGTTTATGCTGTCTACTGTGAGTAAAAAATGGTCACTAATAACGCTAATGACAGTAGTTACAAGTATGGCGTACAATTACTTGTATAAGCGATATACTATCACTTCCTATTCTTCCTTTTCGACCACATCACCTTTGGATATTTACTAGGATTGACATTAACGGATTTAATCTAGATTTGAATATCTCGATCTTCATACTATTAGAGCCATATGTTTCCAAAAATAATAATCCTTTTCTACAACGACTGTAATCGCCATTAAATTGAATCAAGATTTTACGTTCCGATCTTGACTACTCTGCCCTATCACGTATCAAAAATATCACTTTTCTACAATGACACTAACCTTCAACATGGAAAACATTCATATAAGAGCTTGCTGCTACTGCCCTTCTATTCCGACAAGTTAATGTCCAATATTGGCAAAAATTAATATTATTAATCAAGATTTAATGATCATATAATCTAATCTGGTAGAAATTCAATACTTGATACATAACTAGTGCTTTTTATTACTACATCAACTTTTAACCTTAGCCGATAGAAAATGCGGATAAAAAGCACTATCGACACAAGCATAGGAAGGTTTAAAATTACTTTATAAACGACTTTTTTCAATCTATCTAAATTTTCTACCCTTCTAGACCAAGTTATCTCTAAATATTTGATGAAAATTGGTAAAAATAACGATGATCCTGTTTTCCTTTACTATTTGATATCATCTGATCGAAATCTGGAGAGTATCACTTTTCTCGAGTTAAAGCCATCCTTAAATTTTATGATTAGAGAATATATTTATAAGTGATACCCTTTGGCACATATTAAATGCTACTGATTATATATTACAACAGCTGGTTTCATTAAGCAGTTTTGCTACTGTTTCATTCGGAAATTTCCACGATGTACTTGGAACTCAATCGCTACTCAGTAACTTCCTACAGCAGTTAAAGAATTCTTTCGATTTCACGATAGTAAACTCTCATTTTAGCTAGGTGTCCAATATGATAAGATTATCTTTATAGCAGCTGATTTACTAACCATTAATCATAATTTCCGCTATCAATTATAAATCAATTCATAAATGCATCGTGTCCCTTTAAAGATTTTATCTATTTCTTACATTAGTTATATAAAATTATTGAAAGTCCTAATGATATAGAAAAATCACTTAATTCAGCTTTCTATTATGAGCGAGATTTTGTCTGGCAAGCTCTTAACAACTTTTTTTCTGCCATAGTCTTGAAATATATTAACTACATCAAGCTTAATATGATAGCCTTAAATCCAGATAGTAAATTTCGATCCTGATTAATTAAGTACCAGTGAATAATACCTTTTCTAATTAACACTTTCGTGTTAATACTACTTTGTCTACTATTCTGATACAATATCAGATCATGCCATATTTTCGTATTTCACCTTGATTGTCGAAACTAGTTAGTCATTTTATACAACTACCCTATTGTCTATTTCCTTCTCAAGTAACTTTTAACGTTAATTTATTTTGGTTATAATATTAATATTGGCTTTTCTCAAAAATGGAGATAATCCTAATTTATTCTCTGTTTCAATATGAAATAGCTCACATATGATCAGTTTGAAAATACAGCACTAATGTTGATGTTGCAAGATTCATTGCTAGGTAAATGTAGCTATTTCAGCCAGAGTTATAACACTATCTGGCCATTGTCATTTTCTGCAAAGATCAGCTTTGCATTTTTGCTAATATTAATGATGGGTATAAAATCATGTTTTTTAATAGTTCTTAAAATAAAAGTTAACTGTGTATATGTAGAGCCATCAACTTTATAGTTTGTTATTAAATATAAATACAGATGTTTTGCGTGAAGAATGTATGTTGGTCCAGAAGCAAAATTCTAGATTAAACGTATTCAAAGTATAGGAGTTACAAAAGTAAGATTTATTGAAATATGCGTATAACGAAATTAGTAAAAATGTTCAGTGTGTTTGTAAATTGAGATATCTGCTAGATGCTAGATATTTGAAAAAGAGCAGTAGGAAAATAAGAGACTTTAATCCAACAAATGGCCTGCACACTTTTCTCGTTCGTTAGTAGAACCTTATAGCGATAGAAGCTATCGTACTAATATAGTGAGGTTGTCCAGTTGTAGTATTGGAGTGAAACGTTAGAGATCATGTTTTTAGAAGATTATCCGTACTATAGTATGTTTATTAAAGTAATATCGTATGCAGGTCATTAACTAATTACCGTCTTAGGTACAAGTATACTTAATTAACAAAGCTGAAGACTAGCTATGGTTGTATCAGCTGAAATACTTTCGTTAGATGTAGTTAAATAGATTGTCATTAATCAATTTATTAGTAATTTTAATCAAGTAGATAGTACTGTAGACAAATTCTGATACCATTACTTAACATAGTAATAAGATACTGTACAGTACTTGTATACTTATGTAGCTATTAGTAATCAAATCTCTTTAGGAATGATTTCAAATAACAAAATTGTAAAATGTTCTGACTGCATTAGTTTTACAATATGAATATATATAGATTATTTGGATAAAATGGTTTTTGATAGATTACCAGTAATTAAATCATATACATTTTATTTGCAGTATTAGCTGACAAAGATATATATTAGCTCTTTTTATACTGTAGACAAAATATTAATATTTCGCTAATCAGATCAGCGTTAATTCTAGTTAACAGGTAGCAGACGAGTTCGAATTTGCATTAATCGATATATTAGATGAGCATTTGACCTTTATACTGATTAATAGCAAATAAACCTTTCCTATGTTAGGCGATAAAAGCTATGGTATCAAAATGCTGAGATGATTGTATTCAAGAACCATAATTCAATTTGACTGATTTTCATACACAGAAATGGCCTCTTCATCCCTGCCTTACTGCTTGAATTTATAGTACTATACCTGTAAGATCCTTTAAATAACTCCTAGCTTTAATTTCATTATTTTAGAAAATTAAGAATAATT
The DNA here is from genome assembly GCF_000150275.1 of Trichoplax adhaerens. Lineage (NCBI taxonomy): Eukaryota > Metazoa > Placozoa > Uniplacotomia > Trichoplacea > Trichoplacidae > Trichoplax > Trichoplax adhaerens. Next base: position 866,181 of record NW_002060949.1, on the reverse strand, counting down.
AATCTGAGGCAAGGATATGTGGTGAATTCCTACAAAATACTGAGTAGTTAATTACATATAGTTATACATTTTCGGAAGAATTAATATTAAATGCTATTGTTTATTACCACTCGAAAAGTGACATTGTCATTTATAGGAGTACAATTTTCGGAAGATTATTGAAATTCAATCACTCACTTAATCAAGAATCAAAGCTACGGATTTATACTCGTATAAACGCGTATAGTGCAAGCTAATATCTAATATCTAATATCTTATAGATCATTAGCAAATAGCCCTAAACCTCGAAGCATAGTCAATCGTTTACTCGATAATGATGTAGGGCATTTTGCATCCAATAAAAATTCATACAATAATACATTTACTAAAAAATGGAGACCAATTTACATAATCTAACAATTAGTTTTAATTCTTAATAATAAAAAGACAGTTTTACTCAATACGAATTTTTTCAATCTGCCAATCAAGAATTCTCCATTACATTTACTAAGTTATGAGCTTCTATCTTGTTACTTGAACAGAAAATCATAAAATTTTTCATTACTATATAATAAAATACGTTTTTATAAATCACTTGTACTGCTAATTTACAAAATACACCTACGTATAGTATATATCAGGTAGTCAGAAAATTTTAAATACGATAATCTTGCATTATTAACCCGCGAAAGACACTTGTCTTACTGTCATATGTATATCAATTTACAATTGTTCAGTATTATAAGTAAATCATCTTTTCCTCAATAATCATAAGTTCATTTTAGGTAATTTTGCAGTATTATTTTCATCTAATGTACACCTGGCATTAAATAACGGTAACACATTATAATTATTTACAGCAATTATTACCTTCGCTATATGCAATGAACTAATACAATTGTAAAAATATGTATAAAAAATTGATAATGCCAAAACCCTTCTATTTCATTGACATTCACTATCGAAGTTGACAAGTAACCGTCTTCCAGAACTGAAATTATAACCATAAATCCATAATTAACGATCGTATGTACCTTGTAAGCATAAGTACGTACAGTACATTCCAACAGCAATAAACAGAATGGATATCACTTAGTAAATGTACCTGTTACAGCAACAGAGGAAAGCAAGCCAATTTGATATATTGTAGCATCTGCTAGTGGTACCGCAGTTACAGACGTTTAAAGTATCAAACGTTGGATCTCGATAAGAAGACGGTTCTATAGGTCCTCCTTTCGAAACAAATTCATGTAAATATGATTGTTGTTTAATATCTGGCCAATCCTATTATAATAAGAGATCCAAACATAAATTACAAACAGGGCATGACAACTATAAATTCATCGCTCTTAATTTTACATTGGTTAGTTATTTATAACCATTAGCTATATAGTGTACCTTCATAGTTTCATAGGTATCGCTGATAATGGATATAAACAAGCTCAAGACGACGTATATAAATAATGAAATAAATGTATACAAGTAGATTCGGCTATAAAGCCAGGCCGAATAGCTTTCCTTGGACATAATTTTGTATGTTGTAAACATATCGTCTCCGTTGATTAGAGAAAACATACATTCAGATGCAGTGTTTAGAGTCCGGAACTAAATAGTAAGTCATTAAACAATATCACATAATTGTTAGTATTATAATCGTATAACAAAAATTTGTTTAATTTGAAGTGCAGTGACACAAAAATTTTACTTTATTTACTATCAATTTTTATTAGATGGACTGATCAATATATTACTATACCTTTTCATGATAAGGACCAAGAATGATCCACCCACAAAATGCGTAGCCCATGTACAAGAAAGCAGTACAAAACATGAAACGCAAGACACTAGGAAAAGCAGCTTTCAGGGTTATAAGGAGAATCTATCATTAAAATAGTAATTAAAAAGAACGATAAGAATCTGTTAAAGAAAGTACATCGTATTTTTTTGTAATACATGCCACAGTTCTGAAAAGATTATCCTATTATGTTCATATATTGTTTCTTACGTTATATTTACGAAAGAAACTTAAAAATCGTAAGAATCCAATCCAAGCAAATAATACCCCCGTTCCCAATAAGATGCTACAACCATCATAATCGTGAAAGTCCTGAAATCATAAGAACGTGGTTTATTTTAACGATAACTATATTCTACTGATGCATTAAAACGAGCTTTTCATACTATAAGGAACTCACCCCAGCTTCTATAAATATCTTAAAGCCGGACCCAATTATAGTTAAACTATCACTAGCTACAATAACTATGAACCACAAGTTTATAAATTCCATTCTTTCTTCGAGGGTTAGACTTTTATTGTGCTGATTTTTAAAGTGTTCTGATACGATCTAGCATTCAAATTCCCAAAAATATAAAGTCCATTGCTATGGTTTTAAATCAGCCGTAGTTTTAATTATCGCAGTTTAACAAGATAGACAAACATTTGTTGATAATTGGAACAAATGATGTCACTTTCTTACCATCGAAATGAGAGCGGATTTAAACATTGATCTTAAACATAATATGCTCGAAACCAAGCAAGATATAATGACAATCACATCAATAATGATCCCAGTAATGGAATAAGTAGAAAGTTCTGAAATATAATATCATTTATTACATCAAAGTTATAATAAATGTGTTTAAATATACATATTCAAACTAACCGTCCAGCTTATTCGATTTCTTCGAACATAGGTATCGCCTATGATCAAGCCGTACATCAATTAGCGCTTTCCCATCATGATCTGAGTTATCAATTGATACCTAGCAAGCAAGTATTTACGAAATTTATGGCAAATTAGCACAGTGTCTTAATTTAAAATTTGCATGCGATAACTTATAGTTTTTCCGGAAATAGCATACGTTAATGGTTAAATCGTAACAATCTGGGTCATTATAAAATTGAATTTGTCGTAGATCGATAGTCTTTAACGAGAACTTCATTGATATCATAATGATTCTATATTGCATGAGATAAAACATATTATTATGAAATATTACAATTATATCTTTTCTTCGCCAGGTCAATTACACAATGAGGTATCTTAACGATTATGCACCTTCAAATACTCTAAGTAGGACTATATACTATTTAACACAGTAAGTTGGCAAACCTATCCCAATCTTGCGGTAAAGTCAATTCGAAGCTTCGTAATTTTTGATTAGGATCAATAGGACCGGTGGCATTTTCACAGGCTATTCAGGAAAGAAGCGAATTATAACAATAATAGTAAGAAAATTAAGCATTATAGAGTAGCAGAGATCGTAAAGTAAATATTTTGTTAATCATTTTAAACTATACATCATCCTAGGGGCAAATTAAGCAAACAAATCGAATTTTGTTGGCTAAGTATGACTATGAACAGACTTGTAGAATTTGTTGTATTTAAAATATGATTAAATCACAGTTTTGAAAATAAAGTATTACAGTAAATCTAGGTGATTAAAAGTAAATCAATAAGCTTTTAATACCGGCACTTTTGTATAATTAAGACGATATTGCATTACTGGCTAGCTATGTCATTGACCCATTGATTAATCAACAACAGCATAGTAGTTTCGATCAACGGTAAATTTCAGGATTCAGTATTGTATAAGCTACACGTTGATGTGGTTATTCAATTTTCATCCTTACTATTTAAAATTGTAGTGTTGAAACGGTACTGTTGAGTTTGTGCGTGAAAAGTAAGGTTAGCATATTTCTTAACACAAAATTCAATAGGAGGTACACTTCCATCTGTTGTGGGGTAATTATATGCTCCAATGGCTGTGTCTGCTATCGCAGCATACTGAAAGGAAATTGATTCACATATTAAAAACAGCACATACATGTAAACATTATAAAGGAGCTTAGTGAAGGAGCTAATAACAATTGCTTATAATGCTATGTGTACCTGAAAAAAAGTATGATTAATTTGTTGTATAATTTGATCGACGCGATATACCGTCCGATTTCCAGTGAAATAGTGGGTTAATGTTTCTCGATTATCATTGATGAAATCCACCACTTGAAAACGTGAACTGCTAAATACACACAACTAGCGCAATACGAGTATAAAATGTAAATTGATAAGTCTATAGATTATGGTATCGATTTCATATGTACAAGATATACGCATACTTATAATAAACATTGAGAATAAAGTATAGCAATGCAAAATTCCCAATGTTAACTGAAATCATAGCGTCATCATTATTGCTATGCAACTATTAATTGCTACTCTGATTGGTGTGGTACTAGATTAATAATTAATTAATTAAGAATACTCGTATAGTCTGATTAAGACTCTCGATATTGGTCATTGTTCAAAACAGCAACGTGCTAGTGCTTTTGAAACACACGAATGAAAGCAGTATTTTTATTACAGTTTTATTACTGTTATTCTATGCAAAATCGACCAGAGGAAAAGCACTAATATCTCTCTCTCTCTATATACTATAATTATAATCAGTGTACTACAGTACTGTATTATACATCATTTGTAAACTGTAGCATTTGAAATTAAGCAAACAGACCTGAACTGTGATCATGACGATCTTGACAATTTGAAATACTAATTTCCATGGTTTTCGTTTCTTGGCTTCGTATTTTTCCAATGGATTCATAAAGTAATAACGCAATTTCTTCCTCATTTGATGATCGGATAAGTTAAAGGCAGCAGAAAACTCATGGTTTGCAACGGAATTGGAGACAGAATTTGTATCTAGGTTGGCTGCTGCACCTGTGTCAATCGATAACGCTGGATTTGCCATAATTGGAATTTCCACTTCCATACAGCTGTATATCCAGTGCGGTATACACGACGTTGTCCACTAGATATAGCCTGTTACAATCTATGTATGAAATACCAAATTGAAGTAATCCCCCCCAAAAAGAAAAGCATGATGGTCTGAGTTACAGCTAGTGGTCTAGTTGAAAGTTTAGTTCGTAAAAATTTGTTCGTATTTGACAAAAATAGACACTAAAAAACTACTATCGAAAGTCATGAAGGAAAGCTGTCACGGTAAAAGTGATTGACATAGGCGTACGTACAAGGTGTTTATGAAAAAGCAAAGAGTCAAAGACACTCCAAGTAATGTCAATAATCCACCAAGATTGATCCTGTTGCCTTCTCAACATAGAAACTAGTCTGACATGAGAGCTAGATGATAATGACAGAAAATAAAACATAGTATCAAATCCAATGTAAATCTTGCATCCACTTCTACTGTATGGATTGCTACCAATACTTTCGTCTCTGGAAAGGTAAACACAGTGTACATATCATCATATCATCGATTTTGTAGACAACACCTTGCAAGCCTCTACAACTTCCTGACAACTTACTCAAGCTAAAACTGATCTCAGGGATAGTTTTAATCTTCACAAGTAAAATCCAATCCGGATAACGTTGAATTGCTGATAAATTATGCAGAATTTTTGCTAAAAGACGTAGCCAAGGTTTGATGATTGTATCCATCAACTGTTGCTGCTTCCACTCGATTCGATTGAGTAGACAGTCCTACTGTAGTGGTATGCAGTCTCTCTCTCTCTCTCTCTCTCTCTCCTGTACGAGTGTACCCCCAACTGGCCCCAAGGACTTATAAAATAGAAAGAAAGCGGCCACCAAAGGGGTCGTTGATTATCGTGGTAATAATGAGCAGGCCAATTATTTTACTAGTCATTTCAACCGGATTGTATGTCTGTCACGGCACACTCTACTGTCGACATCCGCATTTGCCATACAGTTTCATCCTTACTAACGATAATACAGTGTACAGTATATATTCTACAGTACGCTGGCACGTACTGTATCACTACAGTACAGTACTTTCATTATCATGACACTGTCATGTGATAGCAATTGGTGGTGGCACCGAATCCACCACACTAGACCAGTCGCCCATGTCTACTCGACTCAAAATTTTCCCTCCTAAAAGAAAAGGGGAAATAGTTTTAGTGACGGCTTTGAGGAGAGAATTTGGAGTTGAGCAGTCCCTGTCCCTGCCAGTGCCAGTACTACTGTACCGACTGGTACTTTGATGGACTGCTAGAAGAAGACTAAAACTGATCCGTGATCAGTCCTTCGGATGGACGGATATTGTTTTACCAAATGAGGTCGTCAATGTCGAAAAATGACTACTTAGTATGAATCTTTCATGTCCATTTTCGAACTCACTGCTACTAATTTAAATAGCATTGACGATCTTATATAGCTGTTTCCAAGTCGAATTTTAGGAATAGATAATAAGATTCAATTTACAGTATAGGGCGAGTATTACTTCATTGAGAAAAAAATGCTTCAATTCAGAATCGACTGTCTGCATACTTTAGTACAGTCCTGTACTGTCAGAACGAAGTGTTTGCCACAATATTTTGCCGAGATGAGTCTGGGCTGTCTGTCCATCCAAGAGACTATCCTTGTACAGTACAGTGTACAGTGCTGTAGTCCACGGTACTGGAGACTGGAGGTACTGTACTGTACACTGTGTACAGTACTGAATGTAAATCATACTGTACAGTACAGTACAGTGTACACTAACTTCACGAACACATTCAATAAACTTTACCCCAACTGTCTATGAAAGAATTATTAATGACATACTGTACTGTACTGTAAAGAAATAAATTTCTATATACGGTACAGTACAGTACAGTGCTGTGCTTTGCCATCGAAAGGCCTGAAGAATTCTGAATTTCTAATTTCTATACTGTACTCTGTAGTCTGTACTTTGCCATCGACAAATCTGAAGAATTATGAATTTCTATACACAGAACTGTACTCTATACGCACTCTGTAGTCTTGACTTTCTTTGCCATCGAAAAATCTGAAGAATTATGAATTTCTGTACACAGTACTGTTCTTTGCCATCGAAAAATTGAAAGAATTATAAATTTCTGTACAAAGGACAGTACTGTACTTTGCCATCGAAAAATCGAAGGAATTATTAATTTCTATACACAGTACAGTACTGTACTTTGCCATCGAAAAATCTGAAGAGTTATGAATTTCTGTACAGAAAAATTGAAAGAATTATTAATTTCTTTACACAGTACTGTACTTTGCCATCAAAAAATCGAAGGAATTATTAATTTGTACAGTACTGTACTTTGCCATCGAAAAATCTGAAGAATTATGAATTTCTGTACATAGTGCTGTGCTTTGCCATCGAAAAATTGAAAAAATTATTAATTTCTATACACAGAACTGTACAGTACTGTACTTTGCCATCGAAAAATTGAAAGAATTATTAATTTCTGCACACAGTACAGTACAGTACTGTACTTTGCCATCGAAAAATCTGAAGAATTATGAACTTCTGTACACAGTACTGTACAGCACTGTACTTTGCCATCAAAAAATCTGAAAAATAAATTAAATGAAAATGCATATTATGCATTTTCATTCTGGAACATACTGTACTGTAGTGTAGCGGCACGTTTATTATTAATATGCATTTTCATGAACAAATGGTACACCCGCACTACTGCTATATCTACCATGCAATATTCAATTCTGACCAGTGACCTACTGTACTTTGCTAGCAGTAAGAAGTTCAATATGAACACATCAGCTCGATTAAGTTAATAAAATTGACAATACCGTTAATAATATTCATTTTTATCACCCTTGAAATCCAATTCAAGTCGTCTTTTACGCAATCATTAGAAAACATCATTTTAATTAGATACAGGATAACTTTAGAATTTGCGATGGATAAAATGACCACTAGCGGCTACGACAAGCTAAAATTTTCTTTGCCTGTATGAACTGAAGCAAGAGATTGACGACTACCAATTGCCGTACTTGTAGCAGCATACAAGCATTTAGCTTTACACCTGAGCGAAAGATCATCACTAGACCCGATAAGAAATACAGTACATCTCAGGAATCAAGTAAAGTTTGTCGTTGTTCATGGCAATATTATTGAATCAACTATATATCCTTTACAATACATAAAATGTAGTACTGTATATTTACTACTACACTGGTAAAGTACCGTAAATTTTACCGATTGATGAAAGCCTTTAATGCAATTAAAAAATTATAATTATAGTTTAACGAATAGTTGCTTGGCATCGTAAACCGTAAAATCCACAATGCGGGTAAATTTCTAAATGACCATGAAGGAGAATAGTTATTACTTCTTTAGTAGAATCACTACTATCGTCATTTTTTGCTACCGCCTCTACCCCTTCATATAATAAGAATTACTTTCGGTAGTAGCCATCCATTACAGCGTGTATTTAAAATATTGGATCACAATCTAAAGCTAAATCCATTCAATGAATCTATGCACATAAAATAATTGAAATAATCATTTAATAATAAGTGCAAGAGAAGATGAGCCATCATGATATTACCTACATTATCATAACATTATAAAATACTGTACAGTACTTAGTGAGCCCTTAAATGGAGTAAAAATGCAATCCGAACCCGATAAAACCCGATCAAATTGTCGATTTTCTAACCCAAAAATGAGTGCAATCGCTATACAATCATCACTCTATCACAACAGAATTACTGAAAGCGAATCCCTCCCTCGAGTCGGGTTTCGGCTTGACTTTTAACGACACTAGAAATTAGCGTATACCGATGGACCGAATTGGAATATGCCGATGTCGTTCACTAATTCTATATTGGATATACAGTGCACTGTATAATGTGCCAAGGTAATTTTTGGCCTTATTAGTAATTAGAGAAGTAGGACGCGCACTATTAGCCTAGTGGATAATCGACGCATATTCTATCATACACATGAAATCGCAATCAAGTCTAATTCATCAGTATACTCCCAGTTGCAAATTGTCTTGTATAATGACATACAAGACTATCAATTACACTTAGCGTATATGAATACAGTTATGCTAATTGTTGACGTAGACGAGGAGAATCGCAAGGCTTGTTCAAGGCAGCTTATGCCATACTGTGCTATAACATTCATGCTGCAATAACATACCAAAGTGTAGCTTTGGATCACAAGATTGTATAGGATAACTTACTATACCTAGATCGCAAGCTAACGTCAATTACTGCATCCTGCTAATAATTAATTAAACACTTGCAATCAATATAGCATTAGTATTAGCTTCCGCCTTCGATACACCACAACTGTCGTCGAATTGATTATACAGTTATAGTAAAAAGTCGGTTAACGACGACTATACCGCAGCTATTTAGTCTTATTGATATCAAAAATTGTTGATCACTTTCACTTGGCATCGATGTGTATATGTTATTCTCGTTAGCCAGTTGGAGATAACTTGGGTGATATTAAAGACATAAAAAAAAAATCCAGAGATCGATGGACTTGGACACTATCTCCTGTGGCAATAGTGATAATCTTGATTTAACGGATGATATAAATAACGTACGTTATAAGAATATCCAGAGATCGATGGATTTGGACACCATCTCTTTTGGCGATATTGATAGTCTTGACATAACGGACGATGCAAATAATGTGCGTAGGTAGACTTGGGTCGCAATTGAATTTTAATGTAATCAGGTTAAAAGAATAGGCAATCAGTAATTTGTTAAAGTTATCCAACCTATTGCACGTTTTATGCTTAGTTAATGGTTATCTCGATATGACCGTTATTTATATTCCACATTATTAAATTTACACGCCCAATGATAGACATGCATTCGTCAAATTCTTGTTATTTTTATGACTATATTCTGCTTAGTCAATGGGTTGTAAATTAGGTCTGTTCTGCTAACCATTATTTAGTTTTTGCTTGCTACTATTTCATGCCAGTTTTTACTTTCCCTACGTTTCATTTATAGGATAATGAATGTAGAGTACAATCAATCACAGCGTATGAGATCCAATATAGGATGGATTTAACTAATGATTCATGGCCAGATACATAGTGTACATTCCATTTCCCTCGCAATCTTTAGCTTTATTTTCAAGTTCGTTAATTAACGTCTATCTTTTATAGTCCTATTCTATAATGGACCAGGTCTATATAGTTTCAATGAATTCATATGTATCAGCCTTTTCTATCATTGTATCATAGCCTACACGGTGAAATAATTCACTTTTATTATATTCTATTTAAATTTTACACCACATCGTTAAAATCTACCTTTAGCAATACAATTTGTGCATTCATGTAGGCAATAGTACATCCATAACATACAACTGTTCTACACCTAGATACACTGAGTTTACCATTGATCATTTACTGTAATCCTAGCTTAGACCAATGTCATAGTCGTTATATATCGTAGATGTAAATTGATATCATCTCATGCAGTATTATTATTATCGTCTTGGACTCTAATCAATGGCAATTTTATCAAATCACAACGTTTAGCAACCTGAGATAGCTTTAAACATCTCAGAAGAAACTGATCATGAAGTCGATATCGAAAAACAACTAAAATATGGAGCAGACCCAGATACTATTGTAAATTGGACGGTAAGAAAAGGATAGCATTTTCTCAAGTTAGTTAAAGTAGCCACTGTCATTGCGATACAAGAGATATTAATGCTCCTGTAAATCACTTTAGAAAGAAATAATAAAACTTATCTTGATAATGAATAGCAGTTATTCATTCTATATAAAAATAAATAAATAATTAATAAATTTAAGGGTTGATCAGAATAACAAAAAAAATAGCTTCGCGAGAAACGAACATCCGGGGTTTACAAATAGTAAAATGAATCATCAAAATTTCTCGCCGCCTTTTTATTTTAGAAAGTTGCAATTGAAAATAAATAAAAGAATAACAGTTATCGTCATTTACGTTAATGGTAAAAATCGGTCTAGCGGTAAATCAGTTATTGTCTATAAGTTCCTCGGTTTCCACCATCATAATTATAATATCGCGAGCAACAAGATTATCAATCATTGCAATGTTGCAATGACCTTTAGTCCCAATAATAAATTTGATCGTTTGAGCAAATAAATAGGACATTAGATATTTCATTTCAAGGCCTTCCCGATAATTCGTATTACATTAAACACAGCGGTACTTGATATCTGTAGCAATATTGGCTACTACAATCGATTAGTTTATGAATTATCGTCAGTTAATTATATTCGTCTAGTAGATTCCTAGAGTACTAGTGTTTATCATCTTGAAAATTGGCTAGGAATATCTTCTACAAATTAAAGCGATGATCGATTCCTCACTCGTAGAAGTAACTAAAATTATCTATATTCACATCAGCAATAATGATGCACAGAACAAGTGAAGAAATAGTCAACAACATACAGCTGACACTTTTCTATAATAAAGTTTGATTAATTAAAATTGTGTAAAACATAATGCCAACTATAGCTCTTCTCTTGGCTATCATTAGCAAGACAATGGCTGTGTATCTTATTTTTTGTAGTCCATCCATCTTATTCTTCCATCGTATTTGATGATCAATTTTCATACTTAACATTCTCATTTCTCTCACTAATAATGTGTAATACGATATTTAATTAGGTTGGCAAAACTGCCCTCATGTTAGCTACGGAGAAAGGATGGTTTAAAACTTGTAAACTCCTAATTGAATATGGAGCTAACGTTAACGCCCACGAACAGGTTTGACAAAAAGTAAAGAATGCTAATTGTTTTAACAATAGTCTGACAAGGATTAATTAAGAACCAGAGTGGTTAGTATTACTCGCCTTCTATCAATGTCATAGATGGAAGTCGATTGTTTAGAAGAGGAAAATAATCCTTGATCAATCTTCAGCATAGCCTTCGTTGAGGCTTCAATGATACAACTTTTTGATTGGATTATATAGTATTGTTTAAGTTTTTCCTGTCAAAATTTTGTTTTCCTTGTAGAATTCGACACTGATTTTGTCCAATTTTGTATATCCGTTTACTTTTCGCAATTGATTTAATATTGTTATTGTTTAATCTATTTGAATTGGCCTTTGGGCATTTGAAAGCTCGTAATGACATGGATATGAGACGATTATATTAATACCACGATGTTATTAGTGGATTCATGATAATATAGTAGTACGAATAATAATCGCCAAGCTTGCCTAGGCATAAAACATCTGTTAGGAGATTGTGATCTTTGAGCGATCAATGGCGATCTAACTCGTGTTAGCTACTTTTACCTTTTACTCAACTGGAACGAGCAGTCGATAGCTTACTGATAATGCATTAGTACGAATAATATTGTCTATATATAACACATCTGTCGAGAGGTTATGATCTTAATAGCGATCAAAGTCATGGTAGCTACATTTACCTTTTATTTATCTGAAACGAATAGTCGATAGCTCGTCGATAATTAATACAATCATATTAATAACACTAACCAAGCTTGTCTAAGCATAAAAAATTTATCGAGAGATTTATGATCTTAGTAGCGATCAAACTCATGTTAGATACTTTTGCCTTTTATTCAGCTGGAACGATTAGTCGATAGCTTGCCAATAATACATTAATACAAATAATATTGGCCAAGCTTGTCTACGCATAAAACATCTGTCGAGAGAATACGATCTAAAAGCGATCAATAACCATCAAGTTTATGTTAGCTATATTTCACCTTTTATTTACTATTAACTGGAACGAATAGTCGATAGCTTGTCGATAATACACCAGTACGAATAATAGTGGTCAAACTTGTCTAAGAATAAAACATCTGTCGAGAAATCATAATCTTTAAAGCGATCTGTGACGATTAAACTCATGCTAAGTACTTTTACCTTTTATTTAACTGGAATGAGTATTCGCTAGCTTGTCGATAATACATTAGTACGAATAACACTGGCCAAACTTGTCTACACATAGAACATCTGTCGAGAGATCACGATCTTAAATTAAAGTGATCAATGACGATCAAACTCATGTTAGCTACTTTTACCTTTTATTTAACTAAAACGAGCAGTTAATAGCTTATTCAGACAGAACACACTATAAAATTATAATTTTATCTACTGTGTATATACTGCAGGAAGCTTATTTTTACCCACTGCTAGCAATAAGCGATGTAATCAAAATTAGAACAATAAATTTAATGAGATTTTCCTCAATTTTTTTATGATGGTAAAAACTGTTTGCAGACGAGAATGACTAAAACCCACATCTCCGTCGATTATAATTATGAACAAACTTGCTCAAGTTATAAGTATGAATGTTAATGATTGCATGATCACGTCTAAGGAGTAAGATTCCAGTAATAACCCAAACATCCTCGTGTACATTGTTGCTCAATTTCTATCCTATTTTTTCCTTATTTAATTTAATATAATGGCTAGTAGGTATAGATTACAATTATCATTTATTAAAAAATACTGCTATTTTACTAAATAAAAAGCTATACTATTTTACAGTACGGCAATCGAAATTTTGTATACATTACTGTGCGATCATTCTCAGGTAGTTATGGTACAAACGAGTATAAATGACGATTCAAATTACTAAAAAACATAATAACGAAAAAATTGACTATTGCAATGNGCAATGCTAGCTGTTTTTGTTATCTGCTTTTACTGTAACTCTGGAAAGCGTCAACTTTAATTCTTTTACTTGCTTTTCCTGTCATTTATGCA